>NC_134174.1:47172724-47526724 GCF_964188355.1 Buteo buteo | reverse complement strand
AGGTTGGGAGGCACTGTTATAATAGAGGCAGAAGCAAGACACGGTTGTGTTTGTTTGGCCCCTGTTTCATCCCAACCTTTTCCTGGCTTGCGCTGCACATGGAGAAGGTGAAGACTCTCCTACCTTTAAGATCTGGTGTCGAGGCAGAGCCTCAAGGGTTGGTTAGTGCAGGGCCATCCCTGCTGAGCCACTCATGGCACCATTCAGGAATCATGCCCAATCCAGGTCACTTCAGCCTGCTTGCAGGACAGCAGTCACTGTGCCAGGGCTGGAGCACTGCAGCCTCTCAGGCAGTGCTGGCTCTTTTCCAGATGCAGCTCTCAGAGTCAGCATTGCCCTGGGAAACAATGAACAGTTCTTGGATCCTGCAGCCTGAAAAGAGATTCCCTAACACAACACCACATCGTGTGCAGTGGGGTGCTTGCTCTGACAAACCTCTTTAGCCCCTGAGCCCAGTGCATCCCCGAGTTTGCTGTCTCAGCAAGATGGGGAAGAGAAGGGTGAACATGCCAGCTGCATCAGGGCACAGCAAGGGTGGCTGCCCCTGAAAGGGCAGGGGCCTCCCCAGCCAGAGACCAGCCACTCAATACCTGGCCAGCACCCAGTGGGGGCAACCAGGGTCAGGCACAGCCCTATGATCAACAGGCATGGCTGAGGTCTACCTAGGACAACAACCTACAGGGGAGGCTCCAGATCAACAGTGCCCATGGCCCAGTACAGTGCCCATGGCCCAGCATGAGAATACCTTAGCTAAGCACTAAGCTAAGCTGGAAACCAGCACCCCTACAACATTGCTTAACAGCAATTAAGAACCCCAGGCTGAGCTTAAATAGATCCCCTGGGCCTATGGGCAGGAGTGGCGGAGGCTCCAGGTGAGGCTGACTGGGGCCACTAAGGTTTATTAGTACTCCCAGAGCCCTGACAACTGTTGGTCTGTAGTGGAGTTGGTAGGTAGACTTGTTTGAGGCTATGGCTACTGAGACATATGGGCTAGGTAGTAGGCATCATGGACAGTTTCCAGCTGTGAAATGCTCATATTGTTCTTTTTTTTTCTGCACAGGTTGATTGCAAATGCAGAAGGAGCATCAGAGCCTGTTACTGCACCATAGGGGTTTATGCTGAGTCACAGCTTTACACCATCAGGATGTCCAGTGGAGCTAGCAACCTAGGACTACACCAATGGTAAGGATCCCAAAGCAGTACCATTTTTGTGCTCATGTCTGTAAGGTTTTCCTATATGCAGAGTGGCTGTGGTAGGGCTGTTCAGCACTGCAGTATAGGGCTTGGGTGGTGTTCTCTACTGTAGCTTAGCAGCAAAGGGACAACTCAAAGCAACCAAGCTTGAAGGACCAGAGCTTTGTTCTGCTCTGTTCAGTCAAGAGTTGCAGCAAGCTTCTGCCTCTCTGGTGGCATATGCTTTGCCTAAGGTGGGTCAGCATTTGTCTTGAGAGGTGTCTGTAAGTCTCCATTTTAAGCTTCAGCTAGATGCACATTTCTATTTGAGCCCTAATAACTGCAAACTGGTCTGCCAAACAGCTTCCTGTGTTGGCCCTGATGTCAGGGAGATCCCTGAAGATCAGGGGAATTCACTTTGCTAGTCAAGCAGTAGGATGAGGGCAGAGCTTGGGCTAAAAACTTTCTGCTATAAGCTTGGATAACTGCCAGCTTCTAGATTTTAAAGAGGATGTGGGAAATATTGTCACAACTGCTCCCGTAAGACCAACAAATTATCCTAATTTATCTTCTAAAAAGGAATAAAAAGGGCTGTGGTCCTGTTCACGTTCAAGTCTACTGGTGTCTGTAAATGCTGTGAGTTCAGTGGTAAGCCTGGTGGAGACAGGACATGAAAGGTGGGGAAGTAGAGCTGGCAAGCACTTAAGTTAACCCAGCTGGCATGGCTTCAGCATATTTCCTGTTAGTTCCATGGCACAGTGCATGCCTGGTGTCATTCAGGCAGCCCCAGCTCCTGTTTTAAAGAGGGTCCCCCTTGCAACATCAATGAGGTGAGCTTAGAGGTGCTTCCCTTTCAAGGGGGAACTGTTGTGACTCACCAGGCACATGTCCATCACTTCTGGTTTGTCCCCTTGTAAGACATTGTTTTGGACAAAGTGCATCTTCATCTGCCTGTTCCCAGGAGCAGTGCTGAGCTGTGACACCTGCAGTGCTTGCAGGGCAGCTGGGGAAGTGTATTGCACAGGTACCTTCAACAAGCAGGGGACACTGGTCAGTCCCGTGGCTCTCATGTTATCCGAGTGACCACTGATGTTCTGTGAGGGAAAGCAGGGCTCCTGTGTCAGGCCTTGAGCTGACCTGTAGTGATGAGAGACCAAGCTGAGCCCTGGGCAGAGGAAGAAGATTAGCTCACAACTGCTGCTGCAGCTTTCTTATAACTTCCTTGCAAACATATGGTGCTGGCTGCTCTTGGAGCCAGGGCATGGCCTCGGGTCTGATCCTGTTGGCATCTTCATCCTCATGAACATCCCCATGAAGTGAACACAGACTTCAGCCAACTCCACTGCTGCAAAGCAGTGCTGGTGCCTAACTGTACTTTTGAAGAGTCTAGAGGAACATTTTGGTCTTGAATTCATCCTTTGGGAAGTGGGTGTGAGCTTTAGGGAACTGGGGCCAGAAGGGAGGGGAGTCTTGTGGGTAGAAGAGCTGACCTCAAGTCAGGAATCCCAGGCTTTTGTTCCCAGAGGTACTCCTGATTTCCTGGCTGATCTTGGGCAAGTCTTCCCCACCCATGCCCCTTGACTTTTCCCTTGCAGTAAAAATGCAGTTATTTGCATGTCAAAGGTGTATTAAGAGGTTGGATGGGTTTCCTCAGGCCTGCTGGGGTCCCCAGAGGCTGGTGCTGTGGGAGGGTACAACTTATTTTTAGGAGATTGGTATGGCGCCAAGCCAGCACTAACCTGCTGTCCTAAGACCTATCACTTCGTATGATGGCTTGGCACCTTGCTGGCTAAACAACTTTAGCCTTGCAAAGACTTTGGGGGCATTTCCTTTACAGTTTTCTGCTAGTCTCAAGTGGGGCAAGAGACCAGGCCTTTTCAAGGACACCTGTAGCTCTGCAATATTCATTCCTTAAGATGTAAGAGCTGGGAGCATGCAGCACCCCAGAAGTTGAGTAAAGCCTCTCAACACTGTTTTTCCCTGGAAAATCACCAGGTTGTTTCAGAGGATCTGCCTCCATATTATCTCTGGCTGCAGGATAAGTCTGTTGCCCTCCATCACTCTCAGGTGTGGAGTGGACCACAGCTAGAGTTCTTGGTTGCATGGGAGGAGTTGAGCTCACAGGGCAAACTCTGCTCTCAGTGAGTGCTGAGATTGCACAGTGCCCCCAGGAGCCACTTCTAAGCTGGTGAAACAGGAACCTGTGATGCCTTCTGTTCAGCTTTCCTGTACATTCCACCTTCCCCTTTCTCTTGTTGAGAAGAGAATCTGACTATGCAGTCAGGGCTAAAAAAAAAAAAAAAAAAAATCATTAAAATAAAAAAAGGTCAGGTTTGGAAGAGGAACATGCATGAGGAGCTCCTAGCTACACACCAATGCAGGGCTGCTCTGCAGCATCCCCCTCATGAATGCACTGCTTCCAAGCTTTCAGCACATCCTTTGCACGTGTCTCCACACATCTCCATGGTGGTGGGTTTTGCTCAGTTTCCTCCCTATGCTTGTAATTACTCCTCCTTAACTGACCTTTTAGGGTTTCCACACCTTTTATACAACTCTGTATGTGACCATGTTCTCCCTGTGCTGGGTCAGGCTGTGTGCCTGGGGCTTGCTGTCTCTTTTCTGTATAAGATATTCCCTGTATTCATTGTTTTTACTCCCCCTTACACCCTTTCACCTTTCCCCATGTGAATCTTGAGGCTGAAGGTGGGGGGAAGGGATCACATCTTACTGTTACAGAGATTAGCTGGAGAGCGGCTCAAGATTTGCACTGCAGCACAAGCTGTGTCCTGGGAGGCTACACCAGAGAACTGGTGGTTTGGGTTGTTTCAGACTAAATTTGTCTCTTCAGTGCAGTGACTCACCACAGTGAGGTGGGTCTGATGAGTGACCGGCTGGCACCCAGGAAGCTTCGTCCTCGGTGGAGAGCGCAGCCCACCAACCAGAAATCTCCTGCTTTCCTTCAGGACCATCTTTTCCCCGAGCATCTTTTTACCAAGAGATACTCCCACACAATTGTTCCCCTAACTGCTGCGGAGGGGATTATTTATGGCTCAAGCTGTGCTGAGGCCCCACCTCCCACATCCCCAGGACAGGCTTTACCACTCTGGCATTTCTGCCTTCATCTTGACTGAGCAACGCCGGTGCAGGGAGAAGCGCCCCCCGCCCCACGCTGTGCGGGTGCTGCCCGGAGCTGGGACAGTCTGAGGGGATTTCTGTAACAGCAGGTGTTCCTGGGGCGTTACAGAAATATTTTGTTACAGCTCACTCTGAGGCCCAGCACACAGCTTTCACTACCTCCTCTATACGCCTCTGCTCTTCCAAGCCTGTGTCTCTCCTACGGGAGGGGGCAGCCCCAGATAGGGAGCTGGGACACTGAGGAGGGCACTGGCAGTTGGGCAGGCAGCAGCTATCCCTCGCATACACTGTAGTCTGCACTGTCTCTTTTCTCTGGTAAGACATTTTGCAGTCTGTATCCTCTTCCAGAGTGCCTTTCACCCTAAAAAATCCTGCTGTGGTCCCGTGTGCCTGTCCCATGCAAGGGAGCTGCAAGACTCATAGGATGATGCAGGCGTGCTCTCCCCTGATCCAGAAGCCTGAGGTTTGGGCGGGGGGGGGAGGGGGGGGCGGGCAAGCAGGATCTCCAGCACTGCCTTTTTGCCCTGTGTAATCTGTAAAGCAGCATTTGTATAACAGACTGTCAAGGAAAGGTATTTTCACCATTTGTCCTTAACCACCAGCATGGTAGAATAACAGATAACTGCATCAGCCCATTAAAGACTTGGCTTATACTGCAGTGGCTCTTTTAATATACAGGTAGGATGTGGTTGGGTATTGGCACCGGAGGCAGAAGGCATTAATTAGAGCCATGTAGTTAAGTCTAGGCCCTGAGGGAACACATGCAACCTAATTGGTTGCCCTGGAGCCCTCAATGCAGAGACAAGGGGAGTTCAGCTTCTCTTGCCCTCACTGGGATCAATCTCCTGTGGGGCTGGAGTAGCTATTTCCAGGGTGCTTCCAGTGACCTGGGTGAGGAGCAGCTATCTGCTGACAGAGTGACTGTCCCCACTTGCAGGACTACACTGTACCCTGAGGCCAAAGCACAGCCCCACCGACTCTGGCAACAGTGAGGCAGAATATGGCCCTTATGCCCTTTGCAGTGCCTTAAGCTCAAGCTGTGCCAAAGGAAATGGCTCTGACGGCCCCCATACACTCAGGGGAGCAGCCCTGAGATGCATCAGGGTGTTTATTCCAAGTGGAGCTGCAGCTGCAGGAGGCATGCCTTTCTAGAGACTGATCTGTGTGCCTCAGGACAGGCTGAGCATCAGTCCCTCCTGGAGCCAGCTGCGGGAAGGAGTTCTTGTCTACCCCCTCCCCACCCAAATATATAATCTAGACCTGTACAGTTCCTGGGACACTCTGATATCCCAGGCTGGTTTCTTCCAAGCAAGGAGTTCATCATTGTGCTGCCCTGATGACACCCACACTCTTCTGGCCTCAGGAGGGAGAGCTGCGTTGCAAGCTTGTGAAGATGAGCAAGGGCAATGCTGGCAATAGAAAACTCCTGGAAGCTGCCTATGGCTGGGCTTGAGGAACTGGCAGAGCCCAGGAGGCTGAAAGGGATGACATGGAGCCAGGTGGACCCTCACGCAGGAAGGATGTGGTACCTGCAGGCAAGGACTGGAGGTGCTGAAGTGCCCAAGTGACAGTAAAGAGGGTTCCCAGTGCACTGCGCTCCTTGCTCCCTAGCTAAGCCCACTGGGTTGGGGCTGTGGGGTGGAGCATGGGGGACTCTCCTTGTCCCTTTCTGTCATCTGCCAAAGGGGTTCCCTGCCCCCTCCTGCCCCACATCACCTGGGGAGGGATTCACAGCAGGAGGGACCTGAGGAGCCAGGGCTAAATCCTGATCCAGTGGGGCTTATGTCAGTGCTGGCCAGACCCGTGTATGTGGGCACATTCTTTAGGAGTCCTAGGGCTGTGGGAAGGTGAGGGGGATACAGAGCAGAGTGCGGTAGGGAGAGCAACAGCTACTGTGGGCTAAGTATGCATGGAGTGGAAAGAAATGTGTTTTCTGTGGATGGCCTGGATCTCCAGCCAGGGTGGCATGAGAGGACCTCCTCTTTACCCTTTGCAGCTCTCAGCAGGGCTGCCTGCAAGTGCTGGGAAGGTGCAGGCATGCCTTGTCCTGGTACGGACACAGTGGGAAAGCTCTGAGCTCTTCCACTCGGTTAAATTTGTCACTCCAGCTGCGGCTTAGAGAAAAGCTTCCCCCCTCCCCTCCCTCCTGCCATCAAGAAGCTGCTGAAGGAATCAGGTCGTTGATCCCGCAGCAGTGAGGCCCCTAATTAGCCCAGCTTCTCTGCCAGGGAAGCTGGCTGTATGCGAGGCAGCTCAGGGACCCACAGTCCCCAGTGGGGGGGAGAGGGACTCTGTGCAGGCAGGAGCCTGGAGAAGGAGGGAGAAAATGGCAGTGCTTCAATGCATTAAATATGAGGAGAGCCTGCCCAGCCTGCTGCTTTTTCCCCGCTACCTGTGCCTGGGAGGGGAGAAGGAGACACACTTTCTGGGTGACAGTGAGGGCAGGCTGGCACAGAGCTGGGCTTGCTGCAGTCAAGGAAGGCAGCAAGGAGGGGCAGCTCTCCCCAAATTCCTCCTGTAGACACGGTGTGCACGTGAGGCCCCAGATCCCCTGAGCCTCTCTTCTCACACACATTTAATAATGATTGCTGGGCTGGGTAATAAAGTGCTGTTTAATAGTGCATCGATCTGGCAGCCTGGGCAGGCAGGGAGCGCTGGCTGCCAGCCCCAGCGGCTGCCGTGTGCGGACCCAGCGTGGTGGCCAGGGGCCCTGCCACAGCATCCCTCGCCTCGGCATCCGGCTGCCCCACGCGAGCTCTGCTCACATGTGCCTCTGGTGCCAGCAGAGCCCCTGTGCCTGGGCAGGACACAAAGGATGCATTTTTTCCCCTTGTAGCATGAAGTGGTTTCCTGAGCCTGGGGTGGCATCTTCTATCCTTGGGGTGGCTGGTGACACGGTGATGTCAAGTCCCTGGTGGCCTGGGACTCCTTGGCACCTGTGGTTACAGTGTGCTTAGGGCGAGGACTGGTGGAGAGGTGAGCCGCAGCATGGGGCCTGTGCCCTAGGGCAAGGGCCAGTGGCCTGCTGGGGGTGGCCAATGGCCCAAGCCACACAGCAGCTTTTGTCTTCTTGTCTCGTGGTCCCCAAGCAGTGGTGGGGCGTGGGGGCAGCCTGTACCCTGCAGCACAGGGCACAACACGCAGGGCTGTGCATGCTCATGCATGAGGACACGTCCCCGCAGTCGCACAGGAACTTGCAGGCTGCTGAGCAGGGACGCGCCACGCATGGTGGTGTGCGCACTGATGAACGGGGATGTGCGCACCAGGACACGCGGACATGTGCGGTGTTACACTGGGACATGCACACCGGCATACGGGGTCACGCCTGCCGGTGCACGAGGCCAGGTTCACGCTGGCACGTGGGGATGTGCACACCGGGACACCAGGATCCGCATGGTGTTATGCCGGCACACAAGGATGTGCTATACCGGGACGTGCACGCTGGGACACGGGGACGTGCACGGTGCTACACCGGGACGCGCCCGCCCGCACACGGGGACATGCACCCCAGGGCCGGTGGGGGTCCGGCTGCTCCTCGTTCCGACTGTGCCGGTGCCCCCGGGTGGGGCGGGGCGCGGCGCCCGGCGGGGGTTTCCCATTGGCTGCCAGGGCTGTCAGCGGGGCGGAGTGACAGACCCGGGCCGGGATTAGCGCGGCGGGGAGCGGCGGGCTGGGGCCGGTGGCACCGTGCCGTGCCGTGCCGTGCCGTGCCGTGCCGTGCCGTGCCGTGCCGTGCCGTGCCCTGCCCTGCCCGACGGGCCGTGCCGTGCCGTGCTGTGCCGGCGGCAGAGCGGAGCAGCGGTGCGGAGGATGCGGCGGCGGCACTGCCGGTAAGGCGCGGGGAGTGGAGCGGAGCGGAGCGGGGCGCGGCGGGGGCCGGAGGCCGGAGCGGGGCGGCGGGGGACCGGGGAAAGTTGCAGCAGTTGTTGCGGGGGCCGGGGCGCCTCTGCGCCCGTCCGGTAGCGGTGACCGGCGGGCGGCGGCACCGGGCTGCGGTGGTACCGGTGGATGCCCGGGGCGGGGGGGGCTGAGATCCGCCTGCCGCGGAGCGGCCCCGGTGTGCCGGTGCGGCGGGAGGGGCGCGGGGCCCCTGCCCGGGCAGGGAGAGCGCGGCCGGGGCGCGGCGGGCGGCTCCTCCGGCCCCCCCGGCCGCGGGGGGGGTCCCTCCTCATCCGGATGGATGTCACATCCACTCAGGGCTGATCCCGCCGAGACGGGAGGTGCCGGGCGAGGGAGGTCGGGCAGGGGGGGCCGGGGAGCGAAGGGCTGGCTCAGCCCCAGCTTGCGGGGGGGGGGGGGGACGGGACGTCCCCTGCCTCGACAGCCCCTCAGGAAGGGGTTCCCTGTTTGTCCCACAGCCCCAGGGCCGCCGGGCACCCCTCTTCGGTCACCACGGCATCCCCCGAAACTGCTCCGTGTCCCTCCAGAGTGCAGAGGCACCTCCTGGGGCCATCCTGCCCCAGCTCTGTCAGAGGGCTCGGCACCCGCAGCCTCGTTTCCCCCGTTCCTTGCCACCACTGCCGAGAGCCGTACCATGTCCGGCACACAAACACAGCCCACCGTGCGAATTCAGCCCCCAGCCCCGCACCTCCTCCTCCTCTCCCCTCCCTGTCCCGCTCTTTGCCCGTTCCCCTTGCATCCTCCCCCGGCTCCTGTGCGTTGTCCCCACACACCCCTGGCGTGGGTGTGCTCTTTCTCCGCAGCGTAAGCAGTTCCTTCTGTCTGCTGCCTTCACCCCGCATCGCCCCCGCTCAGCCAGGCAAGCGCCTGCACGGGGAGTAACCATGCCCTGTTGCATCGGGTACAGCTCAAAGACAGGGCCAGGAAAAATCCCTGGACGTCCCTTTGGCCGCTAAGAAGGGATGGCCAGGAGAAGCAAGTTTCTTGTACGTATGAGATGTTTTATTGAACAAATGAAATCCCCCACTGATGTGCAGCTCCCAGCTATCACACTGCACCTCCCGAGTTTTTCTCTTTGAATGTGTGCCCTGGGCTGCCCGGGCAGCCTCCCTGTAAGCTTTCCTTTACAGGACTTCTCCTGCCTTCAGGCAGTGGGACCAGCAAGGCAAGGCTCCTTCCAGCCCACCGGTGCCTTACAGCCCAACCCATTCATCACAGTGATTTAAAGAGCGTCAATTTGATTAATGATTTAAATCAGCAAGCAGGAAGCCTTAGCTCCATCATTGATTTTTTATCTCTGTTGCATTTGTGCTTTTTACCTTTCATTATTAAAGAAAAGCTCGCTCCACTGGATGGTGTAGCCATCTAGCTTTGGTGGCTTGCAGGCGGGCATAACCTTTGCTCTGAATTTGATAATTCTCCTTTGATAACCAGGAGGACATGTTGTGCTTATCCCATTTATTTTAGCAATAACTCACATGTATTGAGATAGGCTGTTTTTTGTAGATTTGTTATGTTACAGCGAATGCCAGCTATTCCTAGTGATAACTTTTTTTCCTTGGCATGTGTGTCAATCTGCGTTGAGATAAAAAGTGGAATTTCATTTGAAATATAAAAACCCCACATCTTTTTTATTTATCAGTTAATTTCAGCAGCCTTGAATGTGAACACAACCATAACAGGAGAAAAAAGACTGTAAAAACAGTAACTGATATATGAAAGAGCAGAGTATATTTTTGCGGTGAGTGAATTCCAGATTGCTGCTGCTCAGGAGGAGCCAGATTTTTTAGCAGTGTGATAGTGCAGATAGATGGGTGCCTGCCCCACGGGGGTGATTTGGGCTATTTTATTAAGAGTTATGTCTCTGCATCTCTGGAGCCTAAACACCATTGAGAATCCAGCCCCACATCCTTCAGGAATTTAATCCTGTCTGGTTTGTACTCGGGGCAGAAACCATGCCTTCCTATGTTTGCAATGGACATTGGGTTTCTCACTTTCAAATGATGAGTTCTAAGTGAGGGACTTAGTATCTTGGCATCTGTCCGAAAGCGAAAGCAGCCAAAGCAGAGTCTCTCCTCTGCACGCCAGGAATTCAGAGAAACTCAGGGAAGGATGAGTACAAGTTGTAGCTCCACTGGAAGAAAGAAAAATGTCAGCAGCCCTGCTAGTGGCTCTGATGGGGGCTCCAGGTCCTGCCTTCCCCTGCAACTGCCTGCCCGCTGCTGTGGGGTGGCTGGTCTCACCTCTGGATACACAGTCTCTGGGCAGAGGCAGACAGGCAGGCGAGCTGTGTGCAGGGCGGTCGTGCTCCATTCCCCCAGGGCGGGACTGTCATAACCACTGCTTTTTGGATGTGTGGGTGTTGACAGCCCTGTCTGTGCCACCAATAGTGGCTGCGGCATGTGCTGGTGTGACACACTTTAAACCCAGGCTGACCTCCAAAGAGAGAGGCTCCTTGCCCGTGCTGCTCCTGTTAAACTCCTTGAGTAAGTGTAATTGGAGGACGTCTCAGTGATCCAGTGAATCATTTTCTTTCCCCCTTATTGAAGTGATTTTAGTAGGCTGTGGGTAGTAAATACATTCAACCTGAAGCAGGATGAATGAAACCCATTTTAAAGCGCATAGTGCGCTCTCTCGCCATGTCTGGGGTGCTGGTCTGTGGGCGAAGTGCTTGAGCATCCTGGCACCCTGGGAAGAAAGCAAACACTCCGGGTGTCTGGGGACCGAGCAAAGGGCTGCCACAGCTGCCAGCATCCCTGCGGTGTGATGCCCACAAAGAACCTTGCCTGCTTCTTGCAGCAGGAGGAGGTTTGAAGAGGGCTATCTCACCTGGAGCATCTCTTTCTTCTGCTGTGAGGACAGAGCACCTTTTCCGTTCCTCCCCGCGGTCCTGGACTTGTTCATGTGTCCTCCCTCCCCTAACCAGCTCTCCTCGCCCTTGTTTCAGGGCTGCCTGAGGATGTGTCGCCCCTCAACCCGGCCATCATCTTGGGGGTGCTGGGAACCCGCCTCACCATCCCTGTGCCACCCTGCTGGGCTCCGGACCTGACGCCTCCCTGCCCTCCTCCGGCAGGATGGCCCAGGCAGGGGGACCCATCCGCTTCCACCCCGAGGAGGGCTGTGCTGCCTCACCCCCACCATGTACCCGCGGGGTGGACCGGAGGCCCTGGCTGGCAGGGGGGAGCCCAGAAGCCGGGAGGCACAGCCCCCCGCGCTGCCTCACCCCCAACCTCAATGCTGGCCGCCTCCACCTCCTGCGCAAGGGCCTGGCCCCCGATGCCCACCGTTGCCCCCTTGGCCTCTACAACAGCACCGGCTCCTTGGCCCGCAAGACGGTGGAGGTGGCTCCCTTTGGCAACGGGAGCTGCCCAGGCATGGGGCGCCTGACGGCCCCCAGCACCCCACGGCGGGGTCGGCCCAGCCCTGTGCTCTCCTCCCTGGGCAGCCGCAGCCCACTGGTGGCAGCGGCCCCAGAGGGACACAGCTCTGTTGTCACCTTCCGCTTCATCGAGAAGGCCAGTGTGCGGACCCTGGGCGGCCTGCCAACCCCCCAACCCTGCTGGGAGAATGGCCCCCGCAGCCTCAGCCGCAGCCTGGAGCTTGGTGGGGATGCGGGGTCCCCCCAGACCCAGCCCCTGCCCCTGCCCCAGGAGCAGCTCCTGCGCACACTGAAGCTGGAGGCCTCCCTGTCCGACCCGCTCCTGGCCGGTGGCAGGACCCCAGGAGGGACACATCCCTGCAGGAAGGAGCCCTGTGCCCTTGATGCCGACTGCCTCTGCCACTCCCTCATCAATGGGCTGCCAGAGGACTTCCCTGCCTTCGCCAGGAGCCCCCTGAAGCCAGAACCCCGACCCCAGGTAGGTGCCGGGGTGTCCCGCACCAGGCATGGGCTCTGCCCCAGAGTCCGTTGCCCACTTACCACTCTCCCCTCTGCAGGGCAGTGCCTGGCCGTACCCCCGGCAGAGCTCAGCCCATGCCCAGCGCATTGCCAGGGCCAAGTGGGAATTCTTCTATGGCTCCTCGGACACCCCAAAGACAGGTAAGAAGTTGCAGGGGGATGCCCTCAGCTGGACCAACCTCTGCAAGTCTGAATCGCTGCTGGGACTCCCCCTGGGGGGCTGCCCATCCCTTGGGACTTGGTGCCCACTGGACAGCTGAGATCCTTCCCCCAAGATTGACCAGTTTATGTCCACCTGGGGCCAGATGCTGCACGCATGAACCTCCCCACAGAGTCCCCTGTGGCTGTGCAAAGCCTTGTGCCAAGTGGGTCACATAGAGCCCTGACCCCTGGCAGCCCCCAGCTGCCTCTGCAGAAGGGCTTTGGTGTTCGGATGGGGGCTCAGGGATGGCTGCGGGTGCACTAGCACTGACAGCACCCTGTCTCTGCCTCTCTCACGCTTTTTCCTTCTGGCTCCCCCTCTCCGTTCCCCTGTGCCCGTCACATGTGTGACCCCACTCTTGGGGGGTGTGGGGGGTGGGGTGGGGGTGGGGGGGGGTGTGATGCTGCAGGAGTGGCTCCCCAGCGCTCCCCGCCGCAGCTCCCCGTGGCTCTGAGTGCTCGGGCCTCCCTTGCAGGCTCCTCTGCCCCTGACTCCACTCCCCTGGCCAAGCCCCCCCAGAAGCCTGTCCGCCTGCTGCCCACGGAACCACCAGGGTCAGTGCCCGAGCACAGCCTGAGCCACGTGGAGGTGGAGATAGAGATGTCTCCTCCGGGCAGCCAGAAGCCTGGCTCCTGCGAGACCGGGATCATAAGGAGGACAGTGAAGTACTCTGAGACTGACCTAGACACCGTGCCGCTGAGGTGCTATCGCGAAACCAACATCGACGACATACTGGCTGAGAAGGAGGAGGTGGATTCAGCAATTGAGAGCCAGAAGGACAGTGAGAGCAATCCAAGTTTCGGAGGCACACCGGGCAGGAGGAACAGCACACCAGAGGAGGCCCCCGCCCTGGGCACCAGCTTCCCGAAGGACGAGCTGCGGGATGGGGACATGGATGACGACAATGAGGTGTTTGAGGCAACGAGGAAGGAGAACAGGGAAAGGTGAGGCTCTGTGCATGGGGACAAAAAGCTCCTTTCGCCCTTCTTATTGTCCCCTGCATGGCAAAACAGGCTCTGCCAAAAGAGTGTCTGAGCCAAAAATCCCAGTGGCTCCCTGTGTGCTGTGAGTGGGGGTCAGACGGGGTCCTGGATCACCCTGCTGGGATTGGGACTGGGTCTGAGACTGGGAGGGGGCCCTCATGGCCCTATGGAAAGAGGAGGGCAGCACAGGTGATGCAGCCTTGCGCGCTGCACTGTGGGCCTCACTCCCCCGGGGTGAGCCCTGCAGCTCAGGTCGCTCGGCTGAGCCGAGGCCTCCCGGCGCAAGTCCCGCCGGGTTAATTACATCCTGCCCCGGTGCTGTCCGGTGTTGGGGTGATGGTGTCAGGGTACCTGAGCCCAGACAGTGCCCTGGAGCTGCTGTGTGCTGGCAGGCGCTGCCGGGCTGCCCTCCCCTCTGCAGACGGCTCTGCTTTGGCGCTGGGAGCGGTCCCTTTTGCTTGGCCTCAGTAGGTATTTGCCATGTTTGGGAAAGAGTGGGGGATGTGTTGGGCTGGAAAAAGCCTTTTGTTGCCTTTTGTGTCGTTTTTCACTTGTGTGGCAAAACACCCCGTGCTGGGAGGCTGATGGAGTGGGTGGCAGCATGGTTATCGTTCAGTTAAAGCTAAAGGCCATCTGAGCTGCCATCTGCCCTGTGTCAGGCACTGGCAACCAGGACCTATGGGAGATGGCATTTTGGCCTGGTGGCACAAGCCTCTGCCC
Organism: Buteo buteo; assembly: GCF_964188355.1. NCBI lineage: Eukaryota > Metazoa > Chordata > Aves > Accipitriformes > Accipitridae > Buteo > Buteo buteo. The sequence goes on along the minus strand of NC_134174.1, from coordinate 47,512,713 downwards.
ATGGAGCGTCCTCTGGAGTGGTGGTTTGACCATGAGAAGTGACAGGCGTCATCTGCCTACCCCAGGAGGCGTCAGGAGGGGAAGGAGCTCCAGAGCACTGTGTGGGACAGCTGCCTGGAGAGGAAAGGCCCTGGCAGGGAGCGGGAGATGCCTGTGCAGGCAGCAGCAGCCAAGGGCAACTCCTGATGTGTATTGGCAAAGAGTCTTGGGTGAGATGAGGGGGCTCAGAACCATCAGCAAGTGCTCCACAGGAGTGGGGAGAGGTCTTGCCTGGGAATCGCAAAACCAGGGCGATGCCTGGGATGCTGCATTGCAGCATGCACTCACCTAGCTGTGCAAAAGGCAGGCAGGGAGTATTTAAGTGGAAGAAAAGGAAAAGGGAGGTTTGATGTTGGCAGTGGGAAAAGGTAATGAAGATATAACCCCCAGTGGTGCCCCTGCACTGGGAAGGAAAAGCACAAAGGTGCTGGGCTGATGAGGAGGGAAGTTGTGCATCTCAAGGGGAGCTGTTGCATCTCTAATGGAGGGGATGGATACATCTCTCCCTGCCACCCACTCTGTCCTCAAAAACTTTGGGTTCTAGAGAAAAGTTGAAAATAAGTCATTTTTTATATATTTTTTTCCAAATGAATAGTGATGGAAGATTTGAGTAAGATATAAAATTATTATCACTGCAAGCAAGTTCTTCAAGTTACTGTAACAATTATCTTGCACAATGATATTTTATTTCCAAATATGTACTAGGCCACTACAAGTCTGAGCTGTAAGCCTAGACCTGCTTTTTGCCCTCTGAGACACCTTACTGTAGCTCCCCAGACAGCTCCGAAAGCTTGGATGTATCCTTAAATGCATTGCTGTCCCTAAAGTCAGTGCTCCCAGTATAATTACCAATGTGTATATAGGGGCATCATGTTCATTTTATGTGGCTTCTTTGTGGGCCAGTGGGTTTTTTTGCTTTGCGGGCCCCTGAATATTCCGCAGGTAGGTGCAGACCCTGCAGGCAGCATCTTGAAAATCACAAAGCTCAAACCGTGAGCTTGCTTAGTCCCTGCATTACGGCCCTGGTTTTTGCTTACGCACTGTTTCTGTGCTCTGCGGCTGCAGTCCTCCTCCCTGTTTACCAGTCACTAGTATTGATGTTTTCTACTTCAAGCTTTCTGCTTTGCCTGCTCACAGGAGGGTGATGCTGGGGTGATTAAGAAGCCCCCTGGGCTCCCTAAAGCCAGCACCATTCTGCTGCTGCAGGAGCTGCTGTACCCCAGGCCTGTCCTGGTAGCTGGGAAGGACCAGCCCTACAAAATTACTGAAGCACCTTTGGATGCTGATTTGCAGCATTTAGATATGTAAATCCCTTTGAAAATCTAGCCTTAAGGATTTAGCACCCTCTGCGAGGGAGATTTTGGCTTGGTACTATCTTGTTGTCCTTCATATTCTGGCCAAAGGGCATCTTCTTTGGTGATTTACCATCCCAAAATAAGAGCGTGCTAACAGCTAAAAAAATGCAACACCAAATCAAATGAGACATGGAAAGCGACAGAAGAAATGGTGTCTTCTTCCAGCAAATCCACTCCCTGAATATATTTAGAGTCAGATCTACTGATTGTAATGACTAGTCTAAGCATTTACTGTCTTTATTCCCGTTAGTCCTGGAGAGCCGAGACCTGTCAGTGAGAGCAGGCTCAATTCCCTTCCTCCTCGAGCATCAACAGGCGTGCTGGCTAAGCTGGAGGCAGGGCCCAGCTTGGCCTGCAGCATGGGTGCCTTGGGCTGATAAGAGAGAAGAGGCTTTGCTGGGGGTTGCCCCACTCCCCCAGAGCATGGAGGGCTGGCGGGAGGCAGAGACGCCTTTTCTCCCTGCAAGCACAGCAGTCTTGCCTGGAAAAGCCCTTGGATCTGCTACCTGGGGACCCTTTCCAGAGGCTTTGTACTCACTGCTTGGTGGTGAGAAAATAGCTGCAGGGCAAACCTTGTTGGGGATTAAAAAAATGGTTATGGCCCTGATTTCATCAAACGCTTAAGCATGTGCTTAACCTGCCACGAGCTTCTGATGTGTTGTGCTGAGGCTGAGCCTCTGTCCCAGAGCCCAACGTGGCCACAGAGCCGCAGCTTGGGGTGATGCTCCTGTATCCCACAGGCTCGGGCTGGAGAGGGGATTCTCAGGGTGACGCCGGCAGGCACCTGCCAATGAGCTGGGGAAGGCGCCTGCAGCTCATGGGGGAGGACTGGCAAGAGCGTGGCCCCGGCGTGATGGCGTGGATGTGACAGGGGAGTGTGGGCAGCTGGGAGGGGAGACTGCAGTGCCTGTGGTCAGTACCTGTGGCTGAGCATGGGTTGGAGTTAGGACACTGAGCCCTAAGAGCAGGCAGCTGCCAGGCTGGAGGAGATGTGTGAAGGGACCTGGAGGGAGTGCAAGGAGCTGCTGGGGCTAGTCTGTACAAGAGCTTTGTTCAGAGAGGAGTAAAGTGAGGGGCTGCTGGGTGGTGCTGTATGGCCTCACCTTCTTCGGGCTGAGCTGGGACCCGTGCACAATGCCTGCCATGTCCGTGCAGGCAGGAGGAGTGAGGCATGGCTGGGCCAGTCAGGAGTATGAAGGGTCACAGGAACATTGGGCAGAGAGAGAAAATTGTTGAGGGCCTAAGGAGAGAGATTTTCCCCTCTTCTCCCCCCTGTCGGGGACAGCACAGCTCTGCAGCACCAAGCAGGGACAATGGGGTAGGCCCCTTCCCCTCCATCAGCCATCAGATGCAGCTGCTGAAGCCCAGTTGCCCAGACCCCCACGGTCCCCGTGGGCAGACCTTCGCCTGAAGTGCTGCTGGCTTTGCCACTAACATGCAATGCAACGTGGCCGTCGGCTCCCAGGATCCTCTTCTCCTCCATACCCACCTCTCTCAAGGAAGGCTCACTGCCTCTCCCACCCCAGCTCAAGGCTGGAAACCTGTTTGCTTCCCCATTGCCTGTCACCCTTCTGTCACCCTTGGACAGATGTTCGATTACAGGCTCTGTGTCTCCTCCCTCCTCTGCTTTTCCCAGCTGCGTTTTTCTGGCTTGGTGACAGTGCAGTGACCCTTCCTGGGGGGCTGGAGCAGGCACGGGGGGCTGGGCAGCACAGCGGCGGCTGATGAAGCATCTAGGTCCAAGCAGGAGTGGTGTCTGCAAGCAGCATTGTGCCCATGCTGCTGCAACTGGATCCTTCTGGAGCTGAACAGCTTTGCGCTTGATATTTTGGGGTGGAGAGATTACATCCAGAGCTTGGATAGTGTGGACAAAACCAGCTGTGTTTTCTTCTGTGGCTTGGTGGCAATATACTTGGTCACAAGAATGAGGCCAGCTCCCTCTCCTGGGAACAAGGGCCCTTCCGTCTGGTGGCGTTGTCCTCCCCAGCACAACCCGTCACCCTCCTTATGGATTCGAGGTGCAAAACAAAGTCAGCGGCATTAGCTCAGTTTAGTAGCACACAACTGGGTGGTGAGGACAGTGAATGCATGTTAACATCTGTAAAGCTCATCTGCAAGATATTAAAGAGGTCTGTTCTGCCTTGCCCTCACCAGAAAGCCACCCCAGAGGTGGCTGCTCCTTGGGCTCCTATGGGAATGGTAGGAGCATCAAGCGGTGCGGCACAGCCAGGGAAACACTGGTGGGCGAGAGCAGCCTCCACCCTGCCTTGCTCACCTGCATCTGGCTTTGCTGCGCTCCCCTTGAAGCCAGCCGGCACTCTGGGGGAGTCAAGCTGCCAGCACTTGGCCTGCTAAAGTAATCAGAGTGAGATTTTTGAGTGGTATGTGAAGGCTAATGAATGAAAATAATTTGGTGGTTGTAACAGCAATGCATCTTCTGAGCCCTTTGTACGAAGCTGTTTGTTCATAACAAATGTTATGACAAGCTGGAGCAGTTCCTTTCCTTTAATCAGAGGTGCTTTTCTGCTGCTTTAATAAAATGATAGCGGCTTATGAGTAAAGTAGGCTTTTAGGGCTGTGTTCATGTTTGTACAGCTGAAGCATTGATGTTCCCTGGGTTGGAAGTGTGCCTGTTGTCACGTGCTCAGGCGGATGGGCAGGCTGCACTTCACCTCATTTACAGGACAAAACACTCAGGGCTTCAGGGTTTAGAAACTCCTGTGTTGGACTGGACCCAGACCTGCATCAGAGACAGGCTGGGCCTTCCTATGGGGCTGATCCCTGACAAGATGATGAGCCAGGACCAAACCTGGCCTCTAGGACATGAGCCAGCTCAGGTCCCTGAGTCCCGAGCTGGGTGTGAGGCTCCTTCTGTACTGCCTGGGGAAACCTGGGGCTCAGCACTGCCTTATGCTTGGTCCCAAATGTCTCCTGGGACTCAGCATTGCCTTGTGCCGGGTCCCAGACATCTCCTGGGACCAGCCAGCAGACCTTGCAGGTGGGTATTGGTCATGCTCTGAGTGTGGTGCTCAGCAACCATGGTGCTGCATTCATGGAGGAAGGTGTTGTGCTGTCCTGAGCAGCTTCAGGAGGAGCCTTCTGGGTGCCAGGAGCTCTAAGGGCTCATGGAAAATTCAGCCACTTCCAGATTTGGTTGGAAATGGAGCTGAACCACATCCTGCTTCTGGTGCTTGAGCCCTTTATTGGATCTAAACTCAAGTCGAGTGACTGGGAGCAGTAGCCATCTCATAAGCTTCTTATGAGGATGAGCCACTAAAGGAACAAAAGTCTGTGGTGCATTAAAGGAGAAGCATATGTCTGGAGTGAGGCCAGCCCAGTCCCTCTTCCCATGATGTCCTGGGGAGGCAAGGTGTTTCCTTGGAGGTCTACAGATGTTCAGAGGAGATTTCTTCCCTCCCCAGTTTCCTTCTGAAGCAGCGCATGGGCTTTTGTTTCATGGCTTTGATCCCTTGCTCCTCAGTGACCAGTTCTTCTCTCTTTCCCTCTAGGATCATGGACCGAGACATGCCGGGTATGCTCAAGTCTCCAGTGCCCTTTCTCCTAGGGCACAGCCTCTCCAAGGATGGCATGGACTCTTTTAGCAAGCATTTTGAGAGCATCATGGAGTCCCATCGAGCCAAAGGCACATCTTACACCAGCCTGGACTCCATTGACATCCTCTCCTCCCCAGCCCGCACTCATGGGACTGTTTTCACTTTTGACCTCCCAACCCTCACCCCAGAAATACAGGGACAGATCCAAGACAGCGCCAAGCTGATTGAGGAGAACTTTGCTCCTCTGGCTCACTTGGAGCCAGACTCTGGGACCAGTTCGGCCACAGATGCCCCCTGGACCGAGAGGGAGGAGGAGCGGGGGAGACGAAGGAAGGGTGCTCGGCACAGCCCTTGCCACTCAGAGGACAGCTTTGGTACTCCCTTGGCCTCCTCCAACGTGAGGTGAGTGACCAAAGTTGCTTGGGCCACCAAAGCTCAGTGTGGAGTCTAATCCTGTGTGGCGTGTTTTGCAGCCAGAGCCTAACCTCTGTTTCTGGGGAAGAGGGGAAGGGTCAGGACTGGGTGTGCTGGATTTTCTGTGAAGTGACCGATGAGGCCAGTGATCACCATGGTGTTGTGGTGGGCATGTAGTGGGAGCGCATCTCCTTTTTCATCTTTGCCAGCTTTGTTGGTGCTGGAGGGCTGTGAGGTTTCCTCCAGCCTAGCAAGCAGGGAGTCCCAGGACTTCAATCCCATGGTGGATCCTGTTACAGAGCAGTCCAGCATCCATGGTGGCTGTGGACAGAGGCCAGTCAGAAGTTGAGTACCAGTAGAAATATGAGTACCCTCCCTCCTGGAGGCCAAGACTTCCTAATACTGCTGCATCCCTTACCATCCAAGTAGCAGCCTCCTGTTTCTCGTCGGGAAGAGTCCCATGGTCTTGTACCTATTGTCCTGGCCTCCTGAACCTCCTCAGCCTTGTGTATGTTGGGAGATGGAGGGCAGAGATGAGCACAGCCCACCAGAGGCTTCCTGTACATTGCTTCGTGCCTGCCTGCCTGTGGGCTCAGGATGGCTGCCCCATGCCTGGGGCATCTCTGGTGGAGAGGGCTGGGGGAGCTCAGCCCCACCACTTCTAACCTGTCCCTATGTGAGACCATGTCCAGGCTGAAACACTACCTTCCTGCACTCCTCCCCTTTCCAGAAAGATCTTGGGCTGAGGCACTTGTGACGTGGCAGGTGGGCAGGCCGCGTCTTTTCCCTTTTCCAGGGTACATTCATCTGGAGTGTGGTCAGGTCTGGTCTGGATGTCAGGTTGGTCTAGTGGTTCAGCAGCAGAGCTGGCGGCTCTTGGAGAACTTGGTATCTCAGTCATGCCAGCACTGACCTTCCTGTTTGCATTGCCTCCCTGCAAGCTCTCTCTGCCCTTCTGTGCAATGCCAGAGCTTTCTGAATCGCTCATCCACTTTCTAGGCTTTGGTCTTTTCCACACCAAAATTTTTTGGGTTTGGTCTTTTCCACACCAAAATTTTTTGGGTTTGGTCTTTTCCAGACCAAACCTATGTCACTTCTGGTCACAACCTATGCCACCCTTGTAGGCTCCGCTTGGGATGGCCAGGTGGGGATCTGAGCTCTGTGTCTTTGGTGTCTGCAGTCAAGAGAGGAGAGTGGAGTATCACATCTGCTCTGTGGTCCCTGGATCACTCCAAGGGCATTTTGGGGCAGAGAGATGCCAGGTTAGGCCTTCCCTTTCTTTGGGACACTGAAGCCAGGGACATGGCTCTGTGCCACCATGGCACAGAGGCCACAGAGGCCAGGCAAGGTTTGTGCAGTAAAACTGATGATGTCTGAAAGGCACAAGGCAGCAAAGGGTGGCAGTATCCAGCCATGATCAGTGCTCTCTGCAGGAAGAATTGGCTTCCTATTCCTCTGCGAAGGCAAGGGACTGAAACAGAGCACCCTGGAGAAAGCGAGAGGACAGTGTCTGACTTATCGTCCACAGGGTGCCATTGTACCACAGCAACACCACCACAGGGGCACAGGGAGGTCTGAGGGTGCAGCTGGCAGCAGCAATGAGGTGGCTTAATAGAGGTTTTTCCTCACCAGTTTATAGTCAGTGGAGCGCAGAGCGTGCCGGCAGTGCCGAGGATGCTGCAGCACTGCACTCCCCTCCTAGTTCAGGTTTCAGAGCAGCACTGGGCTGTGGCACAGGCCATAGAGGAGTGTTGAGTCCCTCCCCAAACTGCCCTGGATCTTTGCTGAGCCCACCTTTGCTGAGCCTCTTGTCTTCTCCTCTTCCAGCCCTCACAAGCAGGAGTACCTCTGCTTTTGTGGTAGGGAACACAGGGGAAACCCAGCTGCAGTCCTCACTGCACTCCCTGGCCTGGGGACCCTGAGGCTTGGGCTTTCCACAGCACCATAAGCACCAGTCTTGCCTTCTGTTAACACGCATATGGACTCCCAAGCAACTATCTTTCCCCATTTAGAAACGATTCCCTTAATTATCTGTAGGTCCCTGCACAGCTCTTCTCTTAGTCCCATTCAGGCACTGTTTCTTGCCCATCTCCTGGGCTGCATCTGACGTTCAGAACCACCATGCTACCCCACAGCAGGTGAGCAGGTGCCCTGGCTCCAGCAGTGACCTGAAGTGGAGGCTGCAGGAAAGATGGTGAGAAAAGAGGCATGGGGGAGCAGGGCCCTGCTGCAGGCTCCCGGCAGGCAGCAGCCGGGCTCTCTGCTCCCTGGCATGGAGCAAGCTTCCCCTCACTGCCCCCGTGGGCAATGTCAGACAGGGAGGCAGGTGTGGTTGAGATCTGCTGTCTTGTGCAGTGGAGAGGAGTGGAGATTGGGACTGGGAGCAGGAACTAGACTGGGAAGCAGGGAAAGCATGGGGTACCAGGGGCTGAGACAGCCCATCATCTGCAGGGTCAGTCTTCAGGAGGCAGGGCTTTCTGGCAAGGGAGAGGGGCAAGAAGTTTCCTCTTTCCCCATGACTGGTGCTACCAACTTTCTAGACTCTGAGTGGACCATGAAGCTGAAGACCATGAAGCTTCTAGACCATAAAGCTGAAGCTTCCCAAGTAGTTTGAGGAAGAAGTAGCTGAGCTGATTCCACAAAGTCTCCCATGAGCTGGAACCAGTGTCTCCTGGTACCTGGCAGGGCTGATCTGCTTGAGCAGAGAGTATACTTGTGATGCTCCCACTAAGGGGTATTTAATGGAAATTGCTGGGGAAAGGAGCTAAGGAACCTCTGCAGCCATCGTAGTACAACATCACCTGTGCCAGTGGGGCCAGAGAGGGGCATTCACCACTGCCCACGGTCACAAGCAATCCAGACAGACTGCCACCAGCTCAGATGGACTGGGGACCCCGGGCAGTGGGGGTTCTGTGGTGGAGGCTGTGCTTTACACTGGCTGTCAGTCTCAAGATTGGCAGAGGTGACCTCAGGCTGCAGGGCTTTGGCGTGAGGGGTGACTGGTAACAAACACCAGCAGGTCTAGGCCTGTGTGTGCTGCCCTGCAGCCATCCCCCTTGTGCCCCCAAAACCTTTGGTGTTTATTGTTGCAATGGTCGGGGTCAGGGTCTGGGCTGGGCATGGTCCTGCAGCCTGTGACTTTCCATCTCTGTCAGTGGCAGGGATGGCCAAGCCAGTGATGTCACCTGCGTTGCTGGGGAGATGTGGTGTGCCCCACGGCCGGTGGCCTTGGTTCATGCAGCCTTGCAGGTCACACCAAGGCTCTGGTGTCCCTCGGCATGCGATAGTCTGAGACTTTTATCTTGACATTGTACATGGGGAGTGTGCCTAAGTGCAGACCCAGCAAGGCCTCTCCGGGTGGGCGCTGGGATGCCTGAGCCTTCTCTGGTGGCCTTGGTTGAAAGGGAGGGAGCAGTGGCTGAACAGCAAGGGTCCAAGTGTGGGACCCTCTCCCTGCGTCTCCACAGCGGGACACCCCACAGTGGCAGCCCCAGTGTGGGGCAGAGGCTTGGTGAGTAGGTTATCGCCCCATCTGGGTGGGGAGTGAAGGTGTGCAGGTCGCCCGCTCTTGCTGGGCAGAGGGCTGCAGTCAAAGCAGTCCGTCCCCGCGGCTGTGATGGTGACCCGCAGAGCGTGTGTGTGGGCAGAGCCTTCCAGGGCTGGGGGTGTCCCTCTGGGGCTGGTGGGCCTGGCTGGGGGCAGACGTGGTGCTGGCGAGATGGCGAGGTGGGAGCCGGGGCAGCCCTGGGGACTGCAGGGAGGTCGGCTCCTGCGGTGGCAGCCAGACTTTGGCAACTGCGGGTCCAAATCGCTGGGCTTTGCCACGCTGTCGGGTGCGAGCGGGCACCCGGAACGCCACTCCACTTGCCGCAGTCCCATACACCGGCAGCCCGGGGCTGCCGGCCCCGCAGGCAGGCGCTGCGGGTTGCGGGGCGTCAGCCCCAGGGAGATGTAAATGGGCAAATTGCACCTCCCTGGGGGTGCAAGCCCCCTGAAATCTAGCCGCCCAATTCCCCTTGACCGTCCCACTCCTCCGGAGCCAGCATCGGCCCCGGGCACAGCCGTGCCTGTCCCTGAGGAGTGCCCGCGGAGGGAGGGGACATCACTCGCCCCCCTCGCAAGGGGCGAGCGAGGCAGGCTCTGCCGGGACCCGAACCGGCAGGATCGCCCGAGGTGGGGCAGAAAGAAGGGCAGGCAGGAAAAGCAGCAGCAGCAAAGGCCGGGGGAGTGGGGGGCGGGGGGCTGCAAACCGCCTGGTGAAAAGGGCCAGATACCACGGTGAGGGGCAGCACGCACGGAGCCTCGCTAGAGGGAGAGCTCAGCCCTGGAGCTGCGGCTGCGTGGGAGGACCGGGGAGCCCGTAGGGCTGGCAGCCGCCCCAGGAGGGGGATGCGCCGGGAGTGGAACCTTCTTCCCTGCCAGATCGCGGCTGCTAGCGTGTGCTGGAGCGCCGGGGCCCTGCCAATAAGCTCCGCTGTGTTTCTTTATAAGGTCCCTTTTGTTACTGCAGCAGTCGGTGAGCCGGTGCCCCTCCCTCTCCCGAGGCCAGCGCAGGTCTCTCAGCTGGCCTGAGCTCCCAGTTGGCACTGGGCAAACTGGTGAGATGATGCCCTGAGGGCTGTGCCCAGTTTTGGGCCCCGCAGGGTGGATTTGGGGTGTGACGTGGGAGGTTGGGGGTGAGGGATGAGCAGAGGAAGGAGAGGAGAGCAAGGAGGAAAGGATGGGGTGGGAGCACAGGAGGGGGACAAGGCTAGGGCGCAGGATGAAGACGTCATGCCACAAGCATTGGCACAGCAAGAAATAGGACACAAGCTGGGGGGGGAATTTTTCCCCAAGTATTTCCATGTTGAGCTACGAAGGGCAGCAGGAGCTGGGGCACAGGACACAGCAGCCCTCCATGGCATGGAGGATGGGGGCAGCAGGCAGGGTCCCCGGGCTGGCAGAGCTGCCCACCAAGGCACAGGCAACGGCACATCCTTGTGGGATGCAGCCCCTTGTGTCAGGTGTTAATTCCAGCCCCCAGGTCTGACCCAGAGCGCCTAGGCTGGGCTTTGCCCAAGGGTCCAAGAGATCGAGGTTTCCCTGTGCTGACCCCATGGCATCTGTGTCTCTGAAGGACCAGACAACCCTCCATCCAGCAGGTGAGTAACTGGATTTTAAGGCTCTCAGCTGGCTCCAGAAATTGTTTGGTGGGATTGCAGAGTTGGCCCCTGCCCTCTGCAGGAGCGATTGTGCCCCCCACAAGAGGGGATGGGGAGATGGGCTGATGGAGGACAGGCAGGCATCTCTGGAGAGGACTGGTGCTGCAGGGGAGGCTCTGGAAGTCTGCAGATAAACGAGACTGAGGAGGGGCACAGCTGCCCAAAGTTCAGTTCTACCTGGATCTGGTAGCAGTAACGCTGGCGGATGCCGCTGTGGCTGGGTGATTTGAGGACCAGGTTGGACTCCAGAGCTGCCAGAAAGTAGGACCATCCCTGCCTGTGGTTGGAGGCTGGCCTGGCTGACCTTCAAGTGTCCTCCCAGCCCTAACTTCAATTCTGTGAGGAATGAACCAGCCCAGATCTTGGCTGTCGTAAATCAAAGTCACTCCACTGAGACCGATGGAGGGAACTGCGTTTATTTAGCTCAGCTAAAGATCCAGTCTGGTACATTCCTAGCAGCAATATTAGGCAGGCTGGGCTCGCTTGGCGGAGGCATTGGGCATCTAGCCATGCATGCGGGGCATCGGGAATCGAGGGCAGAGTGCTGCTCTGCTCTATGTGCGTGTCCCTCACAGACTCGGATCAGGCTCCCTGCCCTGTCCTGTCATGATGCAGGATGCAAACCAGTCTCCCATGGGGACCAAGTGGTGCTTGGATTATGGTTGGAGGTTTTGAGTTTCCTACAGCAGGCGTCTCACCTGGAAATGTGTCAGGCAGGCCCTGGACAACCCAGGAGCTCAGCTGAGCACCCCTAGCTGAAACTAATGACCACCCAGCCCAGCCTGTCCCCAGGGATGTCCCTCCTTCCCTGCTCCTGGGGAGCAGGGCGTTGGTGCAGTAAGGGTCCCACCATGCAGAGGCAGTGTGGGAAGGGTCCCTCCATGCAGATACATCCCTGCTGGCAGCCAGGAGCTGGAGGTCAGCCCTCTGGGACAGGCTTTGCTGACCTAGTACCTTATTGCTAACCCACATCCAGGAGAGAAGATTTGCTCCTGGTTCATGGAGAGGACATGGTGCAAAGTGAACCTGCTTTGTGGTGGCAAAGTAGAGAAGAGGGTGTCAGGGCTCCTGCAGTGACACACTGCACTGCAGCCAGGGAAGGTGCTGCGGTCTCTCCTGCTGGGCTCCAGGCAGTCAGCCAGAGGAGGAATATTGGGATGAGACAAGGATCCAGCTCAAGGAAAGGAGTGTTTAGCCCCTAGAAGGAACATTTGGGCTCTGGAGAAGCATCTGGCCCTGGAGAAGGAGCGTCTGTGGTGTGGTGGCCCCGAGTAGGGCCGTGGTCCTGCAGCAGCTCCCCAGGGCTGGGAGCACAACGCAGTCCTCATGCTGAGCTGGAGTGGGAGGTGGTTGGTGAAGACCCTCTGTCCCGGGGCAAGCCCTGAGCTGGATCACATGCCTTCCTTGCAGAGACCCCCAGGAGCGCCTCACTGCTGCTGACAGAGGTGCTGGGGACCTGGGCTCTCTGGCGAACACCTCTGAGGTGACATGGGGACCTGTGCTCCCAGCGACATTGGGGGCAGCAGTGGCTGTCTTAGGTGGGCAGCGGCGATGACTCATTTCAGGCATGCTGAGGCTACTTGCATAATACCAACTTTAATCTTTAGTCCTCAAGTGCGGACCAGCTCTCGGGTTGAAAATGTAACTAATGTAAAAAATATTATCTCAGTGTTTCTTCAAGCCAAACTGAAATGTCACTTTAGAAAGTTCACTAAAAAAAACTACCCTGAGACATTAGCTCATTGGCAAGAAAATTAGCATCACCTCAGTTGCCTCAGACATGGACACAGCTCTTTGCACTGTTCTCCATTTGCTTGAGGATTGGGCTTGCTTTTCTCTCTTTAAGATGCACATTCTCCAAGTTAGCTGGGGCTTTGAGTGGTGACAGATGGGTGCCACGAATGGGGCCCTCCCAGCCTATCCAGGCTGATGGTCCATATTTAACAGCATGAGAGTGACTTGAGTGTTGGAAGAAAACACATTTCATGGCATGGCTGGGTAGTGCCTCATCCTGAGAGCAAGGTTATGCTTTACTGGTGTAAAACCCCAACTCAGTATGGAGACTTGGTGAGGGAGGGGACAGCAGATCCCGCTCGTAGAGCTGCTTTGAGACCCAGGCTGTGATCCCTGCATGCCCATTGCAAGAAGCATGGCAAGAATTGCAGCCACAGGTTGGGAGCCTGCAGATGTTGAAGGACAAGAGAGGTTTTGTATATGGCCCCATGCCTGGATGCTCAGCGCTAGGTAGGAAAGCTGAGGACCACAGACTGGGAAGAGAGGTCACAGGAGGAGACTCAGAGCTCTAGGTTTGCCCCTGGAGGCTCCAGGAACTGGCCATGTGAGGGAGGACAACCTCTCAGGCAGGACAGGCAAGGTCCAGAAGGGTATTGGGAGTTTTTAGTGATGGTGGTTGAGAATGAAAAGGTCTTCAGGGGGTGACTCGGCAGCCCCTTGCTCTGGAGGTGCAGTTGGAGCATAGGGAGTGGTGGAGGGGTGTGTTTGAGTTTTGTAGCTCAGCTTGTGGCTGGAAAAGCAGCCTTGGAGCCACTGGGCTGGGAAGGGAACAGTGCCTGTACCCTGTGATAGCAGATAGAGTTTTAGCAAAAAATACAGTCACCACAACCCATGACCGGCAGGTGCCAGTTGCTGGGATGAATTCGTCTCCTCTGCTGCTGGGAGGCAAAGACCCTGTGAGCACTGTCCTTGGCTGAGGGCACAGTGGCTGGAGCTGCACAAGGAGCTGAGGCGAGGCTGAGGTGTGTGCCCAGCACTGGCCCAGCAGCACTCAGCCTGTCCTGCTGTCGGGCGCTCCCCAGGGCAGCTTTGGCCCTGCCAGACAGTGCAGGCACAACCGGGCACAGCTAGAGGGCAGCGGGCACCAGGGCCCATGCCAGCAGCACCTTTGGATGCGGCCACACTATTTGGGAGGAGGAGACATTTTAGGCAGGTGGGAGGGATTCCCATGGGATGGGGTGTGCTGGGGTGTACTGGTGATGCAGACAGTGGTGCTGGAAGCCTCCTGCCCAGTGCAGCTCCCCAGAGCAGGCAGACTCAGAGCTGGTGAGCTCCTAGTGACCTTGTGCCCCCTTTTGTGGCTGCTCCCACCAGGGTGGCATGGGGTGACGGACAGGCTCCCTGGGGAGGCCTGGTGCCAAACGGGCACGGATCTGCCCTGGGCCACCCATCCAAGTCTTATGACAATCACTGCCTGGCACTGCCAAGCTCAGTGATGGGGTGAGCCAGGTGCATCTCCCCAGGGACTTGCAGGGTGTCAGAGCCACTTTCACCAGGGAAATGTCTGGCCCACAGGTTTGAGCACAGAGCAGCTTCCCCCATTGCACACTGGCTGGGGATGCTGGGAGGGTGGGAGGAAGGCACCCGAGAGCCCCCCGAGGCATGGGACAGCCTATCAGTGCTGCGCAGGGCTCCCTTGGGATGGGCAGCGCTGAGCAGCAAGGAGGCCTGCCCTTCGTGGAAGAAGCGGAGCCTCAAGGAGATTGGCCTGGGTAATTGGCTCAGGAGAGCAGGCCTCTTCAAAGTCAATTAGAGACTTTTAAAAATAAATCAGACTGGAACATTGGGAGGGCTGCCAGAAAATTTGGGCGAGGTCAGAGTTGCTTAACGTTCGTTGTTGATTAGATTCAACCAGCTTTTTGGTTGGGATAACTTCTGTACCGCTGAGTCAGACTGCTTCAGGGGCTAAGCCAAGAGTGTCTCCTAATGTGGCCATTTAAGGCATGATGGGCTGAGAGCTGATGGGCAGCCTGAAGAAGACAGTACACCCCACTGTGAGCTGGGAGGCTGGGGGGGGTTCATTCGTCTTCACCCTCTCTGCCTCAATTTTCCCTTATGTGAAGTGCTTTGAAGTCAGTGGGTGGGAAAAAGTGAGTAAAGAAATTCTAGTCATTTTGTCTCGGGCAGAAACTACACTCGAGAGCAGCACAAGGAGTTTGTCCAGGTTAAAAAATTAGTGCAGATCTGTAGGACAGCATGTGATGTGCGTGTGTTTCTGCTCCAAGTCTCTGCTACAGCTGAGCTTGGCAAAGCCTGAGCCCACACATGCAGTTTCACAGGCTCAGGGTGGGGGACTTTGGAGCAGTAGTCCTGCCTCTCCACATCCAGTTTGGACATGGGTTTGGGTGCCTTGGTCCAGTCATCAGTCACTGGAGCTGTCCTGTCACCCCACCACTCCTCCAGCTGCATCCCCAAACCTTCCCTTAGCTCTCAGACCTGACTTCGGACTGTGTCTAACCAGTGTTGTTCATCCTGGGTCCCAGCAGTGAGTAGCTGGTCTCTGAAGCAGGGTGAGGAACCTGCATTTCCCAAGAAGCTGAACAAGGAGAGGATCTGTAGGCAGGCTAACATGGAGTGTCCCTTCCCATTGCAGTGACCACCCCCTGGGCCAGTTGGTTTCAGACTCGGACTCAGAGATGGACAGCGTGGAGCAGCTGGCCCTGGGTAGCACGGACACCCTCTCCAATGGGCACAAGGCTGACCTGGAGGCTGCCAAACGCCTGGCCAAGAGGCTCTACAATCTGGATGGCTTTAAAAAAGCAGATGTGGCCCGCCACTTGGGGAAGAAGTACGTGTGGGTATTCACAAGGAACGTTCTGTTCTGCAAGGGGCCCACCTGTATGTGCGGTACACCCTCAGCTGCTACCTTTGTGGGGCACTGGGCTGGCAGGGCATAGCTGGCAGGACCCCAAAGCCCGCTCCCTGTGACTGGTACATCTGTACCAGGTGTTCACTCTGAAGGTCTTAAAACCTAGGAGACATCCAGGTTTTGGTACCTTCCTACCATGACTGCATCTTGGATGCTTCAGTAAGGTGTTGGGGCAGGGGGATGGCTAGCTGACCTCTTGCAGGCCCTTCC
The DNA here is from genome assembly GCF_964188355.1 of Buteo buteo. Taxonomy (NCBI): domain Eukaryota; kingdom Metazoa; phylum Chordata; class Aves; order Accipitriformes; family Accipitridae; genus Buteo; species Buteo buteo. The sequence goes on along the minus strand of NC_134174.1, from coordinate 47,497,277 downwards.
AGCTCTAGCTTCTCCGGTTTCTCTTACGTGCCCAGTATTCCCATTGGATCTGTGCATGACTCCTCTGAGTTTCATGGGAGTGTGGGGTGTCTCTGTCCTTGGCATGCTTCCCACATCCCTGGGGAGCTCCAAGCCTCCTAGAATCCACCCCACCCCTCTGTGCCTTCGGCTGCCCCCATGGTCTGGTTGATCCCACTCTCGCCACCCCCCACCCCCCACACCCTTTTCTATTTCAGCAACGAGTTCAGCAGGATGGTGGCAGGGGAGTACCTGAAGTTCTTCGTGTTCACGGGGATGAGCCTGGACCAGGCTCTCAGGTCAGGGCTGAGTGCGTGTACATGTGTGCGTGTGTGGTGGCCACCCCAGTGGGGTCCCAGCAGACTGTGCCCTCTGCAGTCACACAGAGATCTGCAGGAGCAGGGAGACCCTGTGATTCCCACCTGGGGATCCTCTTACCTCTTAAATAGGGGAGGGTGTTTCCCAAAGTGGTCTCTCAGTCACACAGCCAAGAAAGTGGCCTTAACTCAATGGTCAGTGCAGTCAGGTGACAGTCAGGTTCACCTAGGACTGGAATTCCAGGCCTTGAGCCCAGACCCTCCTGATGTTACCCCCACCTCCTTTCCCAGTGTAGTTCCTGGGGCTGGCTGTAGGTCTCTGCAATGTGCTGGCGGGGTATGGTGCTGTAGGCTTGGAGGGGAGTCCCGCAGCAGGTTGGGAGGGATGTGCAATGGCAGGGCTTCATCCAGCACACAGGGGGGGTCTCCAAACCAGAAAGCACAGCTCCACTCCTGTCCAGGGTGGGTTGGAGAAGCTGCTGGTGAGCTTCATGTGTGACCAACGCTGCTGCTGCTTCTTCAGGTCCTTTCTAAAGGAGTTGGCCTTGATGGGAGAGACGCAAGAGCGAGAGCGAGTCCTGGCTCATTTTTCCCAGCGCTATTACGAGTGTAATCCCAATGCCATCTCTTCGGAGGGTAAGAAACTGTGCATGTCTGTGTGTGCATATGTGTGCGTTTCAAGCGAGCCCATGCGTTCGTCATCTCGGTGAAGGTGCTCAAACTGAAACCAGAGAGCATGCTGAGAGCCTGTACTGATGCCTTAGGCGACAGCCCCAGTTATTTCCCTCAAATGACAGATGTGTCAGATTTTTTTTATTTTTTTTAAAAACTGCTCCGGTTGGATCATTCATAATTAGGGCTCAACCCATCCTTAATTCTGACCTTGAGCAGATTAGCACAAGAGGCGGAAGAAGGCCCTCCTCACCAAATAGACCACAGCCCTCAGACCCTCAGCTCAGGGAATAGCCAGGTGAGAAAACTCGGGTGCCCAGCACTCGGGGAAGCACAGACACCCACTTAGTACCGTTTCATGTCTCTGCACCTCTCCTGTGTGCAATCACGTGCTGGGTCTTCTCTGGGCTGGCTCTGGGGCAAGTGAGGTTCATGCTACCTGGCTGGCAGAGGGCTGTGCCGGTCCCACCTTGCCATGCTAGATGCTCTGCAGGATTAGCCGCAGTATCACTGCCTGGCTGAAGGAGCTGCAGGCTTGGAAGGGAGTTTGTACGCTCAGGTTTGGGACCAGCTTTAATTCAGTGGCCTCCTACCTACTCACCCACATGCTGCCAGCGCTGCACTGACTGCTGTGCGCCCCGTGTGCCTGGGGTGGGAGGAGCAGGCTCAGGGGGGCTCGGAGCCCCCATGCCCTGCCTGACATGCTGAGAGTCTGGAGCACCAGCTGTGGGGCTGAGCTGGGGGCTCTAATTCCTGTCTTGTGCTTGTGCTGCAGATGGAGCCCACACTCTCACCTGTGCTCTGATGCTACTAAACACAGATCTGCATGGACACGTAAGTTCCCACTGCCATCGGCCCCTTCTCTCTCTGCACTGTCTGACCCCGCTGCCCTGAACCATAGGTGCTGGGGGAAGAGTGAGGACTTGCAAAGACAGAGCCACGTGAGCAGGAGGCATGGGACCCTGGTCACCCCTAACATGTCTGGGGAGGAGGGAGGAGAAAGGCTGTACGAGAGGCTGGGCTGGCAAAGCCGAGAGTGGGGCTTTGGAGGAGGTGTGCTGAGCTGGAAGATGTGGAGATGGGATGAGGACAGAAAAGTGGACAGAGAGAGAAGGTGGGAGTGAGACTCCAAAACCAGCTGCTATCAGAAGTGAGTAGCACCAACTTAGAAAAAGGAGGCTATTTAAAACTCCTGGAGTCTAGGCAAAGCCAGCAGCAAGCACCTGCAAGCAGCCTCCCTGAGATCTGGCTGGTCTCTCACGCTGCTGCAGAGGTGGGGGGTCTGTTCCTGGGCTTTGGGACCTACTCCAGCCAGCATCAGTCCCTGACCCAAAGGTAACCCCCATGTTTCTCTCCCCCTGGCTCCCCCAGAACATTGGGAAGAGAATGTCCTGCTCTGACTTCATTGGCAACTTGGAGGGACTCAACGGAGGCACTGACTTCCCCAAGGAGCTGCTCAAGGTAAATTTGATCACTCTTCCTGGCCAGCCAAGCAGCAGGAACAAAAGTGAGAGCTTTGGGCAGGATCACATGGATGGCTACGTGGGATGCAATGAATGTGTCCATTCTTATGGAGGAACGGTGTTGGTCCCTTGGCTCGCAGTTTTCCTCCTGCCTTACTGAGGGGAATGTGGGCTGCCCCATTCCCCCAGGAGGATGCTGGAGCTCCAGCTGGGGTCCTGATTCCCTTGCTGCTCTTGCTGTGCCTGCATCGCAGGCAAGGTGGCACATGTAGGGGTAGCTTACTAGAGTTGGTTTGCCCAGCTGCAGCCAGAAGCTTTGTGGTGTCAGCCCCATGGTACTCGGCTCTTCCTGGCTCCCTGGAGCACTGGACCCCAAAGCTGTGGCCAGGCCCTGGGACTGGAGCCATCTCTGGTGGCAGAGGGAACATTTCCGGTGACATGGGCAAGGCATGACGATGGGGAGGGTGGGCTGGTGGTTAAAGCCCCAGAGATGGAACTTACTGCACTGGTGTGACTGGGGGACTCCTGCCTTCTCCCTGTGTGACCCAGTTCCCAGTGGGGCTTGCCCAGGACAGGCAGTGTTCAGTGAGCACCTTTGGTCTTGGACTGCTGCGCTTCTCTGGCATTGCCTGTTCTCGAGAGGGTTTTCTGAGCTGCTGTCTCCCCGTCTTGGGCCCTGGGAATAGGCTTAGCTCCCATGGACAGCAACCATTGCTGTTGGTGAAGCACTATGGTTGGTAAATACTCATAATGTGGAAGATGGGTTTCCACAGGATGCTGGAGCCACGATGGAGGGAGATAGTCGATGAAAAAAGGCAACAGAAGGTGAAAAGCTGAGCTCCCTTTTCAGCCTCTGTGGGTCTATTCCTGGCTGCGTCGCTCACCCCATCATTAAGGGGTTACCAGCAGCTCTCAATAGGGCTGTCCTCCCTCTCAGCCCACGCTTTGCCATGAAAAGGAGTTACTCAAGAAAAATTCTCCTCTAATTTTAAACCCAGCTCCAGAAAAGGCTTTAAGCACCCGACATGGAATAGAAGCATCCAAAATGAGGACCCTGAACCCCAGCCCTCCAGTGCTGCTGCACCCTGGAGCATCTGAGTTCTGCAGGCTCCTTGCCATGCCCCCTTTGCAGCTCCTGGCACTCCACGGTTGGGTAATCGCACTTCAGGCACTGCCCCATCCCCGTTAAACTTCACCCCCAAAAGTACTAGCAGTTTAAACACGTGAGATCGAGTTAGCCCATCAGATCCCAGCCAGTGGGAAATAGGGCAGAGAGGAAGTGCCACGAACCTACAGCCTTTCTCTCGTGGGTAGGGGCCAAGACCTTTGCTGGGTGCAAGGGAGTGGGGGGAGGCTGCAGCACAACCCTGCACAGCTCTGCCTGCAGCCCAGCAGCGGGGAGGCTGCTCTGCTAAAAATGGCCTGTTCCCTCTGCAGCTGCAGTGCTTCCCACCGCTGCTTTTCAGCCGCCTCTGTACAGGAGCTGTGCTGGGGAGGGGGAAGCGAAAGGCAGCATGAGGAACCACATGCAGGCCAGGCTGCAGCTCCTCGCCTGAAGCACCGTTCTGCTTCAGGGAGCCCCTGCCCCTGCAAGGGGGAGCGGGATCCTGGGGTGCGTGAGATGGGAAAAGTGCTGTTGGCCTGTGCTGGGGAGGGGGCTGGCAAGGAGTGGCGCCTGAAGGGGCTCTGCCTCTCCTGGGCAGCCTTTGCCAGGCTCAGCCAGAGAAGACACCCTCTCCCTTCTGCCCACTGCTTTTGGCTGCTTGGTGCTTTGGTCCCCACACAGGCTCAGGGGGCAGCGAAATGGGGAAAGGCTCTCCTGCTGCCCTCCCTGTGTCAGCCTGTGCTAGCCCTGTTACCCCGGGTAGAATGCTGCTTCCTCAGCGGACTTGGCTGGCAGGCCGTGCCTGGGGACTGAGGCTCCTATGCAAGCGCACCGCACAGCTGGCTGGCTAATTTTAGCACTCCAGGAGCACACGCATTTCCTAAGGGCAGCAGGGGAGGGGAAGGGCTGGCAGACTTCACAGGAGCTTCCCAAAGCTCAGGCCTGGGTCTTGGACAGCTCCAGCAGTGCAGAAGAAGGGTCCTGGGGGCTCTTCCAAGCCTGCCTGGGGAGACAGCGCAGGCTGCTACCCCACAGGCTTCAGAGCTGGAGGGCTGGGGGTGGTCCTCACCCACAGCACTCGCCACCAGGGAATGGGGACAGCAGGGCAGGACCTAGGTGGCTGCAGGGGACACAAGGCCACTATCCCCTGTGACTCTGGGAGCAGCATTGGGAACAGACCTGTGGGGACCCTGGGCACACCCCTTGTCTCTGGCTGAAGGGAGTCCCAAGATAAATGCAGCATGATGCCTGAGAGCGGGTGGCAGCTTGAGTCAGATAAGAACTTTATCTGCTACTAGATAATACATGTAAACAATCCCAGTTTTATGCAGAAGAAACGAAAACACTTGAAAGCCTGTGATTTCACAGCTGAGCACCGCGTCCCCCTCACTGGCAGTGCCTTGCTGTGCCCTGCACAGCACTGCTGCTAGAGCTAAGGCAGCGATGCCTTACCGGCACTGCTGCTGGAAACCCTTTTCTCTGGCTCTGAGGGCTCCTCTGGAGAATCATACTCGGCAGGCAGGGCTGCCCAGCTCTCCATTTCGGGTGTCCTCCCCACCGGGGCAGGGAGCCATGCTGGGGGTATAAGAACCCGTATAACAGCATGCCCGAGGGTGCCCATGTCTGCAGGCTTGGACCTGAACTCCTGTGGCCAAATGAAGGCACCTGTCCACACAGCAAGGAAGGAGGCGAAGCAGGGCATCCAGGAGTTGGTGGTATTTTGGTTAGCTCTTGAGATGTTGCTCTTCTCTTGTTGATGTGATTTTAGCCCAGGCCCCCTGGGATTTCACTCACCGTTGCTGATTGTCTATTTCAGATGTGGATTTGACCTTTACATGATTGATCACTTTGTGGAGCCTTAGTTCTTCCCCACTTTCCTTACTCTTTTAGCTTAACCTTGTGCTTTGCTGGCTGGCAGCAACACAGTATGGCCAAATCAGACCTCATTTCTCCTCAGTGCTGCTTAGCGATTACAGGAGTGAGCCAGATCTGTGCTGCCTTCCAGCCTAGGAGCCCAGAGCACTTCACAGATTTTAATGAATTAAGCTTGACAATGCAGTCGGGTCCCTGGGGGAGGAAGGTAGGATGGGCCCCCACCTTCCAGCTTGGAGGCGCAACGGCAAAGCTCAGACGCTCAGAGTGCTGGGTAAGTGATTAGCAATGTGGGAAGAAAGCCCCGGCTCCCACCTCTGAGCTGTAATCACAGGAACGCTTGCTCAGTCTAATCCCCCGGGCTATTTTTTTTTTTTGCCTGTTTCCCCTGGGGGCAATGCACTGCCCTGCCCCTGGCTCCCCTGGCTCCCCCCGGCCTCAGGGGTGGCACAGCACGTCTGATGTGCCAGGCACCCATGCCCCCTCCCTCGCAAGTTTTGCCCAGCAATCGCTATGCCAAGCAGTTAGGACAGAGTGGAAAATTTCCGCTTCTCCACTGGCCGCATCTCCTACTCAGTCAAGCCTAACTAAATTACGCATCGATCCTCATGCCTTCTGCAAGGATGCCCAGCCCTCTTCACGGGAACAGCTGCCCGGAGCACCTATGTCCTGCCCTTAACCAGCTGGGCGGCTTCAGCTACTGCTTTTTGTGGCCTGACCTCGAAAGGACGGGCAGGAGGGTTAAGCGTGGGGTAGGCACTGAAGATGGAAGATCTGAGCACAGCTCCGCTGGGCCCATCTCCTGCCAGCTCAGCCCTTTGGAGGTCCCTGGTGCGGGCTGGGCTGCTGCAGCAGCTTTGGAGCTTGCCCAGCTGGCACAGAGTGGAGGGGCCGCCTGGAGCCAGGAGGTGTCACCTCCGTCGCTGCCCCCCAGCCCCGTGAGCCCAGGAGGCTCCAGCCACCTGCTCCCGCTCTCCCTGCTGGGACGGAAAGGAGGCAGGGACGGCCAGCTGGTGCCCCGGGGACAGCTCCGGGGGCATCAGTGCCGGCGACGGTGTCCTACCGGCGCGGGGTGCTGGCCGCTGCCTCCGCGGGCCCGGCTCCACCGCTCGGCCCGGCCCGGCCCGGCTCGGCTCGGCTCGGCCCCCCTCGGCCCCGCTCGGCTCGGCTCGGCTCGGCCGGGCGCCGCGGGTCGCCATTGGCTGCGGCGGGCGGGGCGGGGCGGGGCCCCGCCTCTGTCGGGCAGCAGCCGCCGAGCCCTGCCCGGCCCGGCCCGGCTTCAACAGGCGGCGGCGGCGGAGCGGGCCGCGGCAGGCAGGGCAGGCAGGGCCGGGCAGGGCCGCCGGGCACCCCGCCGCCGCCCGCGCCGCCGCCGGCAGGATGATCGGCGTCAACAGCATCAACAGCAGCGCGGGGCGCATGCGGTCCCGCTCCATGTGCTCGGTGCGCTACGGGCGCAACTACCGCGGCGTGGAGACCTTCTGCTACGGCTGGCCCCAGCGCTCCCGCACCCTCAAGCCGGTGCTCTACACCGACCTGGTGGTCAGCCGCCTCCAGAGCCGCCGCAAGAAGAAGCCGGTAAGCGGCGGGGCCGGCGGAGCGGGGGGCGCCGCGGGGGGGATGCGCAGCGCCCTGCGCCCCGGCGGGGACACGGGCGGGCGGACGGGCGGACGGACACGGCCGGCCAGCCGACGGCCGGCCGGCCCGCCCGCCCGCTGCGAGAGCCTCAGCGCTGGCGTGGATGTAGCGAGCAGCCAGCCCCATCTCCCTCCCCTGCCTGCTTTCTGCGGAGCCGGGTGCCCATCACACCCCCTCCGCCCGAGGGTCCCCCTCTCCGACCCTGCCATCCTCCCCCCATCCCACCCCGAGCACGGGGGTAGCGGGAGCACGGCGAGACCTGGGTGACATTGCGCCGCTTACCGTGGTTTGACAGCAACGCTTGCTCGAAAACATCGCTGCGAGAAGAATCCAGGACAGAGCCGTACCGCTGGGACCAGCCCTCCAGCCTAGCATAAGTGACAAGCTCTGCGGGCTCCCCGCCAAGGGCTGCGCTGAGCCGTGCCAGCCCGGCCACGGCAGACTGGCACCCGGCTGGGGTGGCGGGGAGAGCCCGCAAGGCAGCGCAGAGGGGCAGCGCCGCAGCCCCGGCTCCCAGCCGAGCGGAGCTGGAGGGGAAGGAGCGGCTGCCTGGACACAAAAGGGCTTTTTACCGCCAAGAGCTTGCTCGCTGTGAGCCCACATCCGATCAGGAGGTGTTACGCTGGTGTGCATCGGTCCTAGGTGGGGAAAAGCGAACAGGGTGTCTCTGGGCACGTCCTACCTCGGTCGGGTGCCTGCCTCCGGCGTGGCAGCAAGAGAAGAGTCCTCACTGGCCCCTGCATTGCAGGCAGGCTGGGGCAAAGCTGGCAGGGGTACCCCAGAGCCTCCTGGGCTGCCCCCGTGGTCAAAACCAGCCCGGTGGGCTCATCAGGGCCGTGCCAAGCAGCGATGCTATCATAGCGCAGTACGGTCTGGGGGCAGCATTAAGTTGTGACGCACTCACTCAGATGGGAGCATGCAGTTGGAAGGGAGACGCTTGGTCGCTGCTTCACGTGCGGTGGGGCTGCGCTGGGAGGGATAGAGGGGTCTCCCGTCCTGGGGGTGGTAGTTGGCTGGACAAGGAATGTTTTAAAAGAGGTTGGTGCAGCTGATGATGTTGCTGAGTCAAAAGTGTGGGGCAGGGATGGGTAGCTGTCCCCCGGTGCCTGCTGTTGCTGCCTGCAGCAGGGTGGAAGGTGACACACAGGACACTGTACCTGTGGCAGCCCATCCTACAGGGAAAAAAGTCTGTCCCCAAGTCACTCTGCTCTGTGTGCACACAGGAGTCCCTCTGCAGTGGAGGGGAGGGGGGGACATGGGGTGTGCACAGCAGGGTTGGTGCGTGCCAGGTGATGAGTTGTTCTTGAGCATTGGTTGTGCATGCTGGGCAGGCAGCAGATGGGGGGGGGGGGGGCGCAAAGGTGAATTAGGGACCTGACATAGGTACCGTTCCATCTGACACACAGCCCTGATCTGACCGTGCTGTTTGTATCTGTGCAGCTGGTGGGTCTGGGTGCCTGGGGGACCTGACAGAGCTTTGTGGCTGGGTGTAGAGAAAGATATTTTGCAAAGGAAAAGTTGGGGAAAGCCAGCAATTGAGCTCTCGTATTGAAATGCTGCCAGGCACAGAGAGAGGGAGAATGACTGCAGGGAGGGTGCTTGGTGGCTGTGAAGTCTGTCTCGCAGAATGTCACACAGCCGTGGCTGGTCACAGGGCCGACAGGACGAAGGGGAGCCTTGACCTGCACAGGGCATCTTGCAGCACTGAGAGCTGAGCACTGTGTTGCTTAGCACAGGAACCAGCAGACTGGAAAGGGGACATGTTTGTAAGAGTTATGATCCATAAAACAGGCACCTCAGAAAGGGTTAAAACCTTCTACCAGATGCCTAAATTCCTGCCTTAACCCTCCTCTGTTACTTGAGTGCTGGGCTACAACCCTCGGTACAGTCCCATGTGTGCCAAAGCTCTGTCCAGGCCAGCTTGCTGCCCGGCTCCCCAAACCAGCACTCCCCTCTGGTCTCCTCTGAGCTGAGGAGCTGAAGGGGGACGTCTTCTCCCTGCCCTGCTTGCGTAGGGCTGTCCCCAGCAGGGCTGGTGCTAAGGCTGGGCTGGAGCACCAGAGCCACCTGCCTCTTGCCCAGTGCAGCCCCCCCACCCCTCCTGGAGACGTTTGCTAGAGCAGGACTCAGGGACGTCCCCTAAGCCCACTTTTGGGAGGGAGCGCGCCAAAGAAAGATGTTGTTGATTCAGTTGGAAATCCCTCTGGGACAGTATATTCCTAGGTCTCTACGGTGTTGCGAATGTCTAGGGCAGAGCTGGCTGGCTGGCCTGGCTGGCCTGGCATGCTGCAGCAGTGAGCTCATAACCCGGCGATGACAAAGAACCCCAATCACACTTCAGGTTGGCCATGGTGGCATGGGGCCAGGGCCCTGCTTTCTCTTGGGCAGTGCTTGCAAGTTCAGAGGTGCCAAGAGGTGCCGTCCTTTTGGCCCAGGAGGAATGAATCCACAGAGCAGACAGCCTGGAGAGAGGGACCTGCTGAGCGATGACACTGGTGACTCCGGTCTCTGCTGACATTGTTGTGAGTTAGGCTTCGGGAGCCTGCGCCACCTGTGCTTCCCCAGCAGAAATGGTCTGTGCACCAAAAAGCCCAGAGTTTAGTGGACTGACAGGCAGTGGTACTGCCATGGGACCAGAAAAGCAGGATGGGCTTTGTGGCTGGAGTGTATCTTCTCAGCTAGGACTTGGGCTGAGTCCACCAGCTTTGTTCCTGAGACTGGTGTCGGCTGGGGGTGGCATTTAGCCAAGCAGAGTCTTGGCAGGATTTAAGTGTAGATGTAAAGCTTTGCATTGCCTTCTCAATCCCCCCAGTCACCCTGTTTGTCTCTCACTGTCCCCCCCGCCCAGGAGTGCTGAGCAGCCCCTGCTCCCTGTCTCTGAGGTGGGGGTACTTGGCAGCTTCTGCCCACAACAGGCTTGTGAGATGCTGCCAGGACTTGTAGCAGGGCGGCTGGAACCTTTTGAAGCCACAAGGCAGTTCAGCCTTTGAAGTGTTCACCGACAGTCCCAGTGCTCAGGTTTTTGTAGTGCAGTGCTCTGCCGGCCTGTTCTCTGGCACTGTGCCATCCAGAATTACTCCTCGAGCAACTTCTGACAACAGTTCATTTACTTGGTGTTTAGCAGCAATCCTCCCACAAGCCCTGCATGGGGCTGGGGACCTGGGGGCCACAGTGCCCTCTGGTACAGTGCCTCACCCTGCCTTCCAAAATCCCCACTCAGCTGGCTCACATCTCTCTTCCTTGTGGACAGGGAGCTGACTGACCCCTCTCTCTATTGCCACTGAGCCGGGTGGAAGCCAAGCCACGCATCTCATTCTGCCTGCTCTTTCGAAGAGCTTTTCTGCAGTTTCCAGTCCCCATTTCTCTGTGACGTTTTTTCAGTCTCCTTTTTGTGACTGTTGGTTCTCAGCATCTTTCGGCTGCATCCCCAGCAGTGAGTAAGATCCCTTCCCTTCTGTTTCCCGTGGTGACTCCTTATCATCTACATTGCTCTGAAATGCGTGCTTCTCCTCCTGCTCTGCTCCCAAGTTATGTTCTGCAGGACTTTGGATTGGGTTTTTTCCTGCAGGCTCTTCTCTAGGTCTCTTTGCAACCTCTGCTCCTCTGGCCACCTCGCTGCCAGCCGGCTGGTGGGTACCCCCTGCTCACACCTCAGCATCCTGCCCCTCTGGCACTGGGTCTGCATAAATGGGGCTGGGGTCTAATTGCCTCTCAGGTGTCAGGCCATGCCCCCTCCGTGAGCCCCTTGTCTTCCCGGGAGAAAACTGAACCCTGCTTTCTGCCTGCTAGATTGGGGCAATTCCTCTGAGAAGCAAGCTGGTGCTATGCCAGCATTTCCCCGACGGGAAAGTGCAGGAGAAGCTGGGTCACCACTCCGTCCTGACCGCTGCGCCTCTCGGGGGAGTGATGGATGTCCCTTCCCCAGACATTGCTGGGCCCTGTCTGCTGGCTGGCTTTCCTGGGCCCCTGCACGCCTCCAGTTGTACTTTCTCAGCCACCAGCAAGATCTCTCAGCAGCAGTCTCCGGCCCAGTGATGGATGTTGACAGCTGCCTGAACAGCCTGTGCGAGACTTGATTATTTTCCTCTGAGGATGACGCCTTCCAGATCTTGCTCCAAAGCCCTCTGAGAGCACTGTCTTGAAACCCTCACTGGAGCCTCTCTGGCTGCAGAGCCATGCTGAGTGCTTCTGGCTTGTGCCCAGCTCAGACCGGACAAACACTTGGGAGTGGGGATCTGGAGCATCCCGCTGCAGGCAAGCTTAGCTTGTTCCTGTGCTGAGATGCAGGCAGTAGGTCCTGCCTTGCTCAACTCAGTGGTGTTTGGGTCCCCAGGGGGGGCAGGGTGCTTCGGGCTTGCTGGGGAGGGGGTAGGGACAGGCCACAGCCATCCCAAGCAGCAGCAGCCCAGCAGTAGGCAAACACCCATCCTGCCTCGACCAGCCACGAGGTTCTCTGAGGGCCTCATGAATGACAGCGTGCTGGTGTCTCTGCCAGTGCCGCGCTGAAGTCTCTCTGGAAGTCTAAGTGTGCTCCCGCAGGAGGATAACATCGCTACAGAGCGCTGGGTGCTGCCACAAACCGACCTCTACCAGCCCAGGGCAGGTAGCCGATGGCAGGGAGGTCGCTGGCTGTGGCGTGTTGTGGCACGGAGCCTGCTGGATGCCCTGGAGCAGGCTGAGGTCTCACCGAGCAGGGTGCAGACATGCACCATCGAAGTCTGGCCCAAAGGCTCGCTCTTCTGGGGCCCAGGCCTCCTGAAGGCTATCCCTTTGGCCAGCATAGGTCACCTTGGAGCAGGGAGAAGCAGCTCTCCCAAGGACTTTGAAATGTTCAGTGAGCCTCGCCATTGTGCTGCTAATGCTGTGCCACTGTCACAGGCAGGTAGAGAGGGAGGAGAGGAGAGGGGAGACAGCCAGGGCTGTCCCCAGCACCGTGCCTGGCGTGTGTGGGGGGTTGCAGGTGCCCAGAAGAAGGAGCCTGTAGGCCTGAAACAAGGTCAGCCGGCTGGCCCAGCCAGGATGGGGCTGGACCAGGATGAACTGACCTGGGGTTGCCTTAACCTCTAGTGCCGCTGAGTCAGCCTAGTGTGCCCCCTCCATCCCCCAGAGCAGCCCCCTGGCCCAGCACCACTCTCCTGCTGACAGCCCCACTCTTCTCTCTGCAGGCGCTGTATGGCTCCATCAAGAACGAGAAGCTGCAGTGGGCCATGTGAGTAACCCCCCCCAGGGGAATGCTGACGCTGGGCAGACAGTGGGGCCACGCTGCTGGTGCGGGAGGCTTCCTCACCCCTGCCGCCCTCCTCGCCAGAGCATCACCCTGCCCCAGAGGCAGCACCAGCCGTGATGCTGCAGGGCAGGTGCTCCTGCAGGGATGTGGGAGGGAGAGGGAGCTCGGGCTGGGCTGAGCTGGGGGTGCAGGCAGCAGCACCTCCATGGGGACCCTGCCCCGGCGTGCTGGGGAAGGCTGCCTGAGGTGAGTTCACCGCAGCTTTGGTGTTGCTTCATGCCTTGGTGGCCGTGCCTGGGGTGGGAGCGGACAGGCTCTGGGGGGACCGTAGCTGTGCTGGGGCCCCGCAAGGTGCCCGCACCCTCGCCCACAGCTGCCATCTCCAGCAGCAGGAGCGGCAGCGCCCGCGCTGCGGGGATTAATCAACCCGGCGGTACCGCCAGCGCTGAGCCAATGCGCTCGGGCTGCTGCCATGGAGACGCCGGCAGATGCTGAGGGGTTTAATTAGCAGCGAGCAGGTCTGAGGGAGGGGGGAGGTAGCAGCTCTGGGCTCCCACATCTTCCTGCCGGGCAGGGGGAGCGGCACTGATGCGGTCTGCCCACGGCAGCCTGCCCGCGGCGTGAGGGGCCCGTGACCTGGAGGCAGAGTGCAAGCAGGGGCCTGCCACCTCCTGCTGCAGGGGCTGCCTACGTCCTGCCCACACCTGCTCCTGCCCCAGGCTGGTGCTGCCTGCAGGCTCCCAACACCCCTTTGCTGGTGGCTCTGAGCCCCATAGTCCAACTGCTGCCCTGAAGGTGTGGGGACCATAGCCTGGGACTTTCTTTGGGGGGGTTTCCCTTCTAGACCCTCTCTCCTGCCAGGTGGGGACCTGCTAGCTCGTACACCACAGGCTGGGGGGCTGTGGTAGTGCCAAGCCCCAGGGTGCTGCTCCTCCATGGCCCTTGGCTCATCAGCCTGGCTGGCATCAGTCCCAGCTCTGTCCACAAAGGTTCCTTGCTCCCTGGGGCAGCCAGGGGCCCCACTGTGAACTGGCAGCAGATACCCCCATGCCTTGTCTTTCAAGGGGCCAGGCAGTACCGCAGCTGCCTAGAGGGGCAGGGGCATGGGGCATGGCTGGGTTTGGGATGCTCACCAATGGTGATGGGAGGCTATTCAGCCCAGTCTGCTGCTCCTGGCCTCCCTTTCAGAAGTCAGGCCTGAAAGTGGCACCGGCAAGTGGGAGGCTTGGTATTTGCTGTCCCCAGCAAGGTGACAAACCCTTTCCTCACCCAAATTTGTGCCTGGCAGAGATGAGGAGGAGCTGAGAAAGTCCCTTTCGGAGCTGGCAGACCCCAACCCGAAGTCCATCAAGCGCATCAGCAGCTGCAGTAACCCCTTTCTGGACTTTTCCCAAGATTCCAGCATCGCCACCTACAAGCATGGACTGTTAGTGCGCAAGATCCACGCTGATCCAGACTGCAAGAAAAGTAGGTGACTGGGGAGCCCACGGGAGGGACTTGGGGCAAGAGGGCACCAGTGAGCTCCAGAAACCCAACGGGGGAGCAGGGCAGGAGTCACTACGTGACATCTGACTGTAGCATCATGCCAGCCTCCAGCATCAGCCCCCTGTGCCCTGTCTGTCTGTCTGTGCCATGCATAATTCAGCCCCCAGGCTGGGGAGCCTGAAAGCCTCTCCCTGCCTGTCTGCCCCCACCGTCAGGGCTGGGCAGAGGCTGAGATGGCAGCAAGCAACAGAGCCCCTGCCCGCGGTGCTGGGAAGGGGGCAGGCAGGGAGGTGGGATGGGCTCCCTGGGGATGCAGCCCTGCCACAGGATGGTGGGGACGAAGGAAGGTGTCCTGTGGTGCCGCAAACAAGCCGCACAGCGGGCTGCCGCTGGTTGGGCGCTGCCAGGCACGTTCACCGTTTCCACTGTAAAATCTCCTTTAAGCCCTGGCCATCTAATGCCGCCTTGATCTGATTAGATGCAGCCACCCTCCAAAGCCAGCAATACCTGGCGGCCAGCACCACCTTGTCCCCGTCCCTGAGTGGGGAGGCAGCGGCAAAGCCGAGCGTGGGCGACAAGGCGGGCGGTGAGGCGGGGAGCACAGCGGTGCTGGCCCCGGGAGGCAGCAGGCAGCCCCCCTGTCACCATCTGCCAGCCACACGGCCGTCACGGGCTCAGGTGCGCGGGGACAGTCCTGGCCTGCCGCCCGTCCCCGGGGTGGGGTGACGCGCATCGTTGCAGGGCTGGCTGGAGGAGGATGGGGGGGGTGATGGATGCCTTCCCCCTGCTCGGTGCTGGGGCTGATATCTGGGCTGCTGTCTCTCCTCCCTGGCAGCACCCCGAGGGAAGCGCGGCTGGAAGCCCTTCCACGCCATCCTGAAGGGGATGATTCTCTACCTGCAGAAGGTAGGCAGCAGCGGGGCCGCCCACGTCCACGCCAGGGAGAAGGATCATTCCCAAAGCGGGGGGGGGGGGAGATCGTGGCAGTCCCCAGAGCAGTGAGAGGGGCTCCACTGCACAGCATTGCAAAGCCTGGCCTAAGCAGACTCAGCACCATGCCTGCTTGAGCCGTTGCTTGGGGCCCTGGTGGCATCCCTGTTCCCCGGGGTGCTCAGGCTCAAGCCTGGGCGGCGAAAGCGGCTGCTGGACCGAGGGTCCTGCCTGTGGGGGTTTGCCTGGGGAGAGAGGAGGCACTGGGGTCTTTGCCCTGGAAGGAGTGTGTTGGGCTGCACATCCAGTTTTCTGCAGGAACACATGCTGCCCAGCTGCAGGGCAGTGGGGAAAAGCCACTGTGCTTGCCAAGCCTGTGCACCCAGGTTGTGCAGCCTCTCCCCGTGTGTATAGCATGAGCTGGAGGCAGAGCCTGCAACAGCCTGGTGGAAGGTGATCTCCAAGCCCCACCACTGCCAGCACTTGCCTGCAGTTCCCATGGCCTTGTAGAGCTGACTCATGGTGGGGTGCATCCCTAAGCTGGCTCTGAAACACCCCGTGATTCGCAGGAGGAATATAAGCCAGGGAAGGCACTGGCGGAAGAGGAGCTGAAGAATGCTATTAGCATCCACCATTCGCTTGCCACACGGGCATCTGACTACAGCAAGCGACCCAACGTCTTCTACCTCAGGACAGCTGACTGGAGGGTATTCCTCTTCCAAGCACAGTGAGTCCCCCAGGATGACCGGCTGTGCCCCATGCTGGGGCACAGGGGCTCACCTGACTGGGGCAGAGGGTGGGATGGGTCTTAGGGCCACGTTGCTCTCTCCTTTCCTAGCTCTTTCTGGAAGGAAAGGGACCCAGTGTCAGTCCTGTGCTTTGCCCAGCTCCTCTTCTTCCCAGCCCAATGGGCTCATGATGGCCCGAGTCACTGGGGGTAGAGCCCTAGGTGCTGTGGTTGGCCAGGGCCAGGCCTGGGGGACCCAGATCTTGCCTGCAGGGCAGGTCCCTCTGCCTGCAACACAGATAGTGCCACTTAGAGCCCATCTGTGGTTTGGCCTTTCTCCCCAGGAACCCCGAACAGATGCACTCGTGGATCACGCGCATCAATGTGGTGGCAGCCATGTTCTCCGCGCCCCCTTTCCCCGCTGCCATCGGCTCCCAGAAGAAGTTTAGTCGCCCGCTGCTGCCCAGCTCCTGCACCAGGCTGTCCCAGGTGAGTTACGGCGTTGGGGAAGCCAGGAGCGTGGGACAGACACCCTGAGTCTGCTAGTGGCACTGTCCCCTTGAGGAGGGACCTATGTGGTGCCAATGCCCAGCTGCCTCCCAGAGGGGTGCAGGGCCAAAGGAGCATGGCCAGGGAGACACAGAGCAAGGGGGTGCTGAGACTGGGGGGCAGACAGCGAGGTCTTGTTCCTGGCAGCAGGGATGGGAGACAGGCGATGGAAGAGAACGTGGTCCCACACCACAGCTTGCATGGTCCTGCCAGGGCCAGGACCTTGAAAGGCGACCGGCCGGGGGGATTAGTTGGCGCTCACGCATGCCAGGGCAGTTATTCATAGAGCAGAAAGGATTAAAAAACACCACCAGCCTAGTTTTAGAGGGGATTAAATTATTCTGCTTTAAGACTGCAGCCAGCTCCCTGTGAGGCAGGAGCAGTTTGCCCCCAAGGGCCTGTGCTTTTGCCTGCCATTTAAAAAAAAAAAAAAAAAAAAAAAAGGCAAACCCAGGAGCAGAAGCTGAGATCCTGGCTGGCTCTAGGAGGGGAGAAACCTCTTCTGGCCCTAGCCAGCTCACACTGCTGGGGGGCAGAGCAGAGCAGAGGGCAGAGTGGGGCACTGACATGGTGCCACCCTTCCCCAGGAGGAGCAGGTGAAGAGCCATGAGACCAAGTTCAAGACAATGTCAGCAGAGCTGCTAGAGCATCGCTCCTCGCTGCCTGAGAAGAAGGTGAAAGGCAAGGAGTATGAGGAGCTGAAGCAGAAGGAAGAGTACCTGGAGTTTGAGGTGAGCTGGGAGACATTCCGCCCCCACCCCCAGCCCCTCTGCCCCTGCCCTCTTGGCTATCCTGAGTGGTGGGATTGCACAGTGCCACTGCCGTGCTCCAGGACCATGAGCATTCTCCCCCACCCTGGGATGCTGGCTGGGGTGGAGGGACCACAAGTATCCCCCTCCACCCCAGGATGCTGTCTGAGAGGCAGTGCCCAGCTCACCAGCACCTCTCTCTGGTGCACTGTGCTCCCCAGAAATCCCGCTACGGCACCTACGCCATGCTGCTGCGGGCCAAGCTGAAGGCTGGCTCTGAGGACCTGGCAGCGTTCGAGTCTACCCTCTTTGATGCAGCGGGCGGGGAGGAGGATGGCCTGAAAAAATCCCGCTCCAGCCCCTCGCTCAACGTGGAACCCCCTGGCATGGCCACCAAGGTGAAGCGCAATGTCTCGGAGCGTGCCGGCCGCCAGCCCCCTGGCCACCCCCAGAAGTCATAAGCGAGGGGCATCAGCCACCCTCACTGCAGCTCCGTTCCTGCCCTCCCTACACCCCTCCCCTCCCCCCCCCGCTGCCAGGGTGGAGGCCACGAGCCCGCTGAGACCCTGCAAGAGTCCATCCAGCTGCGGCATGAGCTGGGGGGGGTGACAGCCCTTTCCCGGCCACCAGCACCAGCCATGCAGGGCTGTGGCCCCTCCGCCGGAGACAGTGGCAGAGCAGGACAGTCCCTGGTCCTTGCCCATGGGAGCTGCCCACACTGTCGGCCCCACCACACTCATTCCTGCCCCTCCTTGTCCTGTGCTTGGCTGCAGGACCCAGTCCCCCTGTCTCAGCAAGGGGGAACAACTTAAACCCACCCACTGGGCTCAATTGTTTAGTGGTTTTAAAAAAAAAAGACAAGACAAAAACGCAGCAAAAGCCAGAGGCTGCTTTTCCTCCAGCTCCATTGTGCCATGGGGGGCAGACAAGGGGGACAGCCCTAGCCTGTCCCCTCTCCTGGGGCTGGTGGCCAGGGGAGCCAGGGCAATGGCACCTGGCCCCCTTGCTGCCACCCCAGCCACTTCTGCACCCTCCCCACTTTCTTACAACTTTTGAATGGTTTTTGTGATACAGTTTTGCACTTTTTAGTACCAGATCGAGCTGACCACCAGGGAGGGTTTTTTGGGGCTACTTTTGATGCTTTTTGGGAACTGTTTAAAAAAACAAACAAAACCACAAACCCAGCCATGTCCTGTAGGCACTGCACTCCGGGGGGAGGAGATTTTTACACAGACTCAGGGGGAGACCCAGCTCCCCTACCCCTGCAGCAAGCTGAGCATGGGCTCCTGCGTGTGCTGCTACCTGTTCCCCTGCCCCGCTCCGGCACCAGCAACCCTTTGGAGAGAGACAGCCCTGCGGCCGCTGGCACCAAGGAAGCAGCCTTGGGATAGCAGCACCCATTGCTGCACTTGTGGCTGCATGAGGGGCTGATGCGCTGGTGCTTCTTGATCACTCCCTGACAGCCTGGACCAGCGCCGTTTGCACTGCAGCATCGTACCCAGGGCATGTTGGGCAGCAGCATGTAAGTACTCACAGTGGGGAGGTGACCCCTGAAGTCAGGGTTGACCTGGAGCTCCCCACTGTCCTATGGGGCTGGCAAGAGCCGGAGCCAGCTTTCCTTCCCGTGCTGCTTCTCCAACGCACAGCTGGGGCCTCGGAGGCTCCCAGCAAAGCCCAGTCCGTAGCACTGGGAGGTCCTCGTGCTGCAGCGGTGGTGGGGCAGCCCCTCCTTCCTCGGCCATGGGCTCCCTCCTTGCCAAGATGAGGGGCAGGCTGGGTCAGGCCCCACCACCCCAGGGTGCGCTGGAGGATGTTCATCTGGAGTGAGGTGCTGGTGGTAGAGCGTGGCTGCAGGAGTGCCCAGGGTGCACAGGGAGGGGTCCAGGGACAGCAGAAGGGCTGTAAGCAGGGGGCTGGCACACACGCTGTTCTTGGCTGCCCAGGACCCGGCTGGTTTCAGCACTGACTTTGCGAATGTGTCAAACTTTTTATTCTGCTCTTTTGAGTCTATTGCAAAAAAAAAAAAAAAAGAAAAAAAAAAAGAAAAAAAAAGAAAAAAAAAATCCACCCTTGCCCCAGGCGGCTCGGGGAGAGAAAAACCTTTGTACAGCTTCTTCTCTCGGTTACTGAAGTAAAACTTGCTCTTCACTTCTTGTGTGCGCTGCGGTTTCTCCCCCACGGTTGGGGACAGCACTGGCATGGAGGGATGCTGAGGAGGGGCCAGCAGTTGCCTCCTTGCTGCTGGACTCCCAGCCCTAGGCAGAACTCGGGGGGGGGGGGGGGGGGGGGTTAGTGCCCGCCAGCTCAGGGCCAGGGCTGGAGAGAGGGAGGGCAAAGGCTAATGGAAACTGTGTCCCTTTATTCAGAAGAGGGACCATTAAATAAGAGCAGAGAGGGGCAGGAGCCAGCTGTGTCCTGTCCCCCTGAGTCCAGGCAGCCAGACCCCAAGTCCAGAAGGCACTTGCATGGGCAGGGCAGGGTGGGGGGCAATGCGGCCCCCCAGGGTTGTGCGGGGGCTGCCAGCCCCTCAGTGCACCTGTGGCTGCTGACTGTGGGGCAGCTCACCCCCCAACCCCGACTTCAGGGCCAGCGCCGGCGCCTGCTCTTCCTCCACTGACTCACTGCCGTAGGCACTGTCTTCCTTCAGCTCTGCAAAGCAAGCCCCGGCTGCTGTCAGTGATGGGGGTCAGGGGGACAGCAGGGACATCCCCCCAGCCCCTCGCTCCCCATACCTGTGCTTTGCAGCTTCTCCAGCGCCTCAGTTTTGTGGAGCATCCTCACGGCCTTGCGGAGCCCCATGGAGTCCAACGCTTCCAGCAGCCCTCCCAGGCTTCCCCCTGCCAGCTGCGGAGAGAAGGCACTGAGCAGGCCGGTGGCCAGACGGGCAGGGGGGACAGGGGCACCCTGGCCAGGTACTGACCTCGTAACTGCGCAGGAGGCTGATGCTGGGTGAGGGGGTGTCCTTGTAGGTCTCCACCAGGCTGCAGAGCCCCAGGCGCTTGGCTAGTTCGATCCAATCCGACCCACTGCAGTCCTGGTTCAGCAGCTGCTCCAGCCCCTGCAGCGCTTCACTGTCCAGTGACAGGACCTTCCCTGTGCAGGAGAGGTGCCTCCATCACACACTGCCCATCCTCACTGCTGGGAGGGTGCTGCACAGTGCTTTTTGGGGGAGAGGGGCTGCTCACCTGGCCGGGGGGCAGTGGGCAGCTCTGCCTCGGGGCCCTGCTGGGAGGCCTGCAGCAAGATTTCCCGCACCTGCAGACAGATGTATGGATGTCAGCATCCCTCAAAGCACCAGCCAACCCCCTTCTTGCCTCCCCACGCCATGGCTCTCCTGGGACATGGAGGGGCACAGGCATCCTCACAGGAGCATCTCCTGAGGCTCTTCCCCATCCGTGCTATGGCCCCCATGGAAACGCTCCCAGGGGGTTTGTCCTGCCATGCCACGCACCTTCTGGCTCCGAGTCAGGTCCAGGGGTGTGTGGCAGCGGCGCTGCCTGTGCCCTGCCTGCCCGTGCTCCTGCACAGGGGGCTCCCGGTTGGTGCTGTGCTCCATGGCTGGAGCCGGCTCCCCCAGCTCCATGGCCAGCTCCTGCTCCTCAGGGTCGGCATCCGTGTCACTGCTGGCCTCTGACGAGGATGGGCTCACAGGCTCATCGTTCTCACACAGCACATCTGCCCCTGTCAGGGAAGGGTGGACTGAGCCCCCAAAAAGGGAACGTCGGCCCAGGGATCTGCCCTGTGCCCAGGCCCCCCCCGGCACAGGCAGCTGAGGCTGCAGGGAGGGGAAGGGAGAGGAAGGAGGGCAGCGCCTTACCAGCTTTGAGGAGCAGTTTGGTGAGAGTGGGGGAGCCCAGACCAGCAGCTAGGTGGAGGGGGCTGTTCCCGGCATAAGTCCTGCTGTTGACATCTGCTCCCAGCTATGGAGAAAGGTGCAAGGCTGTGAGTATGGGCTGCCTGGGGGCTGCCTTCCCCCCACGCCCCGTCACCCCAAGACCACCGGAGACCCTCCACTTCTGCCAGGGTCCTGTAGGATGCTGTGCCCCATCCTTGTCCCACAGCTACCAGCCCCCCAGTCCCCCCCATACCTTCTTCACGAGGTGGGTGGCCATGTTCAGGTTCTCCATCTCCACAGCCAGGTGCAGTGGGGTCCTCCCACCCTGCCTCTCCACCGCGTTCACATCTGCTCCCTTCCTTACCAGCAGGTCCAGGCAGGCCAAACTCTTTGCCTTTATGGCCAAGTGCACAGGCAGGAGGCCTGCAACAGGGGGGGGAGGCTCAGCAGCCCTCTGGCTGAGCCCACGTCACTGCCAGGTTCCTGCCCCTCATCTCCCAGCCCCACTCACCATGGAAATTGGGCAGACAGAGCAGGTAAGGAGCAGCTGAGCCCAGGTGGGCCAGCAGCGTCCTCAGCATCTCTTCATCACCAGCCTGGAGCGCCAGGTGCAGCAGGGAATTGCCATAGCGGTCCAGCAAGGTGGGGTCAGCACGGGCTTGCAGCAGGAGCTGGACCACTTGGGGCTGCTTGGTGATGACTGCCAGATGCAACGGTGTCTGCACGACAGCAGCACCTTGTCAGCAGTGCTCACAAGAGGAGCCAAGTCCTGCACCATCGTCCTTGCCAACATGGCTGCACCGTGCTCAGCCCTGCAGCCTCCCCTCAGTGGAAGCAGCAATGGGAACCCCCAGGGTTGGGAAACAGGAACAAGCCCCAGGTAGAGAAGAACTGGCTGCTCTGGGTAACATGTACCTGCTGCAGGTTATTGGAGATGTTGATGATCTGCTGGCTGGGGATGCTAATAATGACCTCAATCAGCTGCTTGATTACAGCTGTCTGCTCATGGATAATAGCGAGGTGCAAAGGCCTGCAGAGAGAGCGGGGTGGCCCCTGACTCAGCTCCATGCTTTTCCCTGCCGCCTCCCACCCCCAACAGCCCCCAAAATGGCTCTGATGGCCAACAGTGCTCCCATGCTCTCTCCCCAAACCCCTCGTGTACTCACGTGTCTCCGTTCTCATCCTGTGATGCAGCCAGGTGCCTCTGGACTGCCAGCAGCATGCGGGGGTCAGCGGTGACTGAGTAGTCGAGCAGGGCATGGGCATTGCGGCGGGCCAGTGCCAGCATCCACAGCTGGCAGAGCTGGGCTGGGGGGGCAAAGCAGGATATCACTGCCAGGAGCAGCAGCCCCATCCACCCTCCTGCATCCCCCCCAGGCGTGGAGGAGAGCGGCACCTGGCCCCAAAAGGTCCCTGACCCATGCCACCTCTCCCAAGCGATATCCCCCAGCCCTCACTCCAGCCCAGCCCCCTCCTACCGTGCTTCTGCAGCTCCTTGCAGTACGTGCTCTCCGCAGGCGCCTGCCTGTCACTCCCGGGCCCCTCCGCCTCGGGGCCCTTCATCTGCACACCCCCCTGGTAGCCCCCCACAGGGTGGGGGCCGGGCGAGTAGATGCTGTTGTAGGCCAGCCCGGTGGAGTAGGGGAAGCTGAGGTTCCCGCCTGTGGAGCAAGGGGGAGGCCGGGTGAGGCTGGAGAGGAGCAGGGAGCCCCCAGGGCCAGACCGCAGCTGCCCAAGCTGGGAGGGAGAAGAGGCATCCCCACTCACCTCCTCCAGAGCCGAAGCCCCCGGCCCCCCCGCCGGCACCCCCCATGTGTGAGCCCCCGCCAAAGTGCTGGGGAAATTGAGGCAGGACTTTTTTGCGCTTCCTCTCCACTTCTTCCTTATCTGTGGGGAGAGAGGGGCAGCGGGGTGAGGGGCAGCTCCGGTGGCGGAGGCACACCGGCCTGCCCAGGGGGTGGCTCACCTTCCACCACGGGGTAGTAGGTGAACTGCTTGGAGTCGCTCACGTCGCCCCCCCGCTTCCGCTTCAGCTGCAGGAAGACGGTGACAGGACGGTCGATCTTGGGCTTGTGGTAGGGGGGTGTGCGGAAGACAATGGCATACTGTGGGCAGGACAGATGGACGTGGGGTCCCGCTCCTCCCCAGAGCCGGGGCCGGGGATCCCCCACCCCACAGGGCACCCACCTGCCTCCGGGCACGGCAGGACACCCCCCTGCCTCCCCCATACCTGCTTGTGCACGTCAGTGGGGGAGAAGTCCCCGAAGGCCTGCCAGCCGTTCTCATCATCCTCGTAGAAACGCACCTCGATGTCATCTGGGGAGAGAACGGATGCTGGCACTGCCTGTCTCCCTGCCCCAGCCAGGCTCCGGGGCCACCCAGGGGCCCCATACCTCTCCTGCCACAGCCCCTCAGGAAGATTTCGGCTGGAGGGAATGGCTTTTACCTTTCTGGACTTTATCACACAGCAAGTAGACTTCATCCCCTCCCCGTACAGAGCCTGCTGTCTTATCCATCCGTGAGATCTTCAGGTTGGAAGCTCCTGGGGACTCTGCGGAGCAAGAGGAGGCACTGGGAGCTGCTGTGGCAGACAGAGCATCCCTCACCTCCTTACCCCATCCTGCTCCATCCCCTCCCCAGTCTGGCCCCACGCTCACTGCTGTCGTGGATGGGGTCTGAGATGACAGGCTGGAGGGCCAGTGTGAAGTTCCCGCTGCTGTCGCGGAGGTAGGCAGTGAAGCGTAACCGCACAATGCTCAGGTCCATCACCTTCTTCAGTTCCTTTGCCTCCAGCTCGATCTCACGCAGCTCCACTTCTGCCAGGGCAGGGGGAGATACTGTCAGGCTGGGCGAGGGGATGGGGCTCCAGGTTCCCCTGCCCATCCCCCCAGGCTCACGCTAACCCCAGCCCCACACTGGTCACCCTCAGGCGCTGAGTCCCACTGAGCCCCCAGGCTGCCCTCACCTGTCAGGAGATGGCTCCTGTTACGCATCTTCTGCTGCTTCAGCTTTTCCTTCATGATCTCCATCATATTCTTCTTGGTGACATGGAGCACACCCAGGTTGCTGAACCTGGAGGAGAAGAGGGATCCCGCTGGGATCTGGGAGCACCAGGGCTGGGAGCAGCCGGCCTGGGGGGCACATGGGCTCCCACAGCCGGGAAGGAGCTGAGCAAAGCACAGAGTGGTGCTGCTCAGGCAGCGGAGGGTCAGCATGTGCAGGGCATAACAGTAACCACAGAGGAGAGGAAAGGAGCCCAGAAAAGAGGTGGCTGGGAAACTCCAGGCTTCCACAGGTGACAAGTCCAAAGGGGAGGCCTGGGAGGGCTGGAGGCCAGAGGGATGCAAATGGGACCAGGCTGAGCCAGCAGCCAAGGCTGGATTTGTAAGAGCAACTGCAGCAGTTGCTGAATAATCCTGTGACTCAGGCTGGCTACAGATGTCATCTGCAAAGCTGGGGAGCCGCAACCCTGAGGACAGAAGCCCAAAACAAGCTGCACGTGCTGGACCCAGGGCTGGGCAAAATGCTCAAGGGACAGAGCTGTACTGATGACCTTGTCTAAACCGACTCCTGGCTCCATCCAGTGAATCCAGCTCCTGGATACACTACCCCCCCTCTTCTCCCCAGCCTGTAAGCTGCAGCCAGCCCCCCAGCCACCCCATGTAGGCAAAAGGCCACTCTGGGTCTCCCTCACACATACTGAGCTGTCATGTCCTTGGGTCCCACAATCGCGACACAGTTGCCAGCCTCGTTGCACTGCTTGCCCACCAGGCTGTGGGCATGCACGCGGGGAGGGTCGCTGTGTGTCACCAGGTCCACCTCGATCCGGGCCATACCCGTGTAGTTGCAGATCTGCAGGGAGAAAGGAGATGGGAGTCAGGTACAATACCCTGGGAGGCTGCAGGACTCTCTGCAAACCCCTGCTATCCCTCCCCATGGTCACCAGCCCTCCTGCTGCAGTCCTCCCATCCCTCCAGTGCCACGAAACACACACAGCTGAATATACATTTCCCATCCTTCCTTCAAGGCACCCTCCCGGTGCCCATGCACACCGGCTGAAGACGCTGCCCTGTCCACCCCCCCAGGGCAGTGCTCACCTTGACGGTGGGATAGGTCTTGCGTCCCTTCTCGCTGGATGCCCCCGGAAGCCCCCCGTGTGAAGGGCCCTCGCAGCCGTACCGAAAACGGAACCCCCGCTGTGGAGGCAAAGAGTGGGTCAGCCAAGGGTGGCCCAAACTTGACGCCATGAGAGCAGGGGGTGACTGCTACGCCTGCCCTTACCTGGGTGACATCCTTACCTGCTTTGGCTGCTCGATGATGAGAAGGTAGGGACCTTCCACTGGAGGACAGAGAGGAGAGGCACCGGTGAGAAACACAGGATAACCAAAGTGCGTGTTCCCAGTAAGGATGCTGGAGGTACGGGGACGGTGCTGAAGGTGAAGTGACCCCTGTCTGTCCCATGGGGGTCCTCAGGGCCCCTGGCCCCTGTGCTGTCAGAGCCCAGCTGGCAGCAGCAGTCAGAGCGGCAGGGAGAGGAGGGAAGGGCCAGAGGATGCTTTGGCACTTGGGGAGTGGGGAGCCCCTGGGGACCCATTGCAGCCCAACCTCAAGTCCCTGGTAGACAGAGCAGTGGGGCGAGACCGAACAGTCCCTGTCCCAATGGCATGGGGCAGGGATTCCCAGCCAGCCCACAGAGGGGCCAGTGGGGACATGGCCCGTGGCGCTGCTGGGAACTACGAGGTGTGAGTCAGCCTGCTGGGAAACCCCGCTGCAGCTGGGGACCCCAGGAGGGCACAGCCAGAGGGGCCTTTACCTGTCTCCATCAGGGGCTCCTTCTGCTCCATCATGTGGGAGCCGAAATTGAAGTCATCGTAGTCAATCCCATCCAGGCACTGAGGAAAGATGAGTGTGATGAGCGCGTTGGGGCTGGAATCCCCAGCCGCCCTGGGGGGCAGGCACAGACCCACATCTCCCACCCTGGGGGATGGCCAGTCTGGCACAGACCCCTACTGCCCACCTTGGCCGGGGGGGGGGGGGGGGCAAGGGGCAGGCACAGATCCCCCGCCCCTCCCTGGGAAGAGGGGTGGGCAGGTGCAAACCCCTCATTGCCCATCCCTGGGGGCACCAGCAGACCCCCTTTGCCCACCCTGTGGGCAGACACTGACCCCCCATCTCCCGCCCCGGAGGCAGGCACAGGACCCCCCCCCCCCCAATCTCCCACCCTGGGGGCAGACACAGACCACCCACCTCCCACCCCAGTGGCACCTGCAGACCCCCCCACTGCCCACCCCGGGGGCACCCGCAGACCCCCATCTCCCACCCCGGAGGCAGGCACAGACCCCCACCCGTGGGGGCAGGCACTGCTCCCAGCCCAGCGCCGGGGCCGGGGCCGGGGCCGGGTCCAGGTCCAGGCAGAGACTCCCCCCTCCCGCGGGGCCGAGCCGCCCCGTGCGGCACTCACGGGCTGGAACTGCTCGTCCATGTCTGCGCGGGGCCGGCCGCCGGCCTGCGGGGAGAGCGCGGGGGTGAGCGGGGACCGGCGGCGGCAGGAAGGCACCGCCGCTCCGGAAAGTCCCTAGAAACCCCGCCGAGCCGGGAAATGACGGGACCGCGCGTCACCGCCCCGCCCCGCCCCGCCGCGGCCCGGGCCCCGGGGCCCGGCTCGGCTCGGCTCGGAGCGGGGCTCCGCTCGGCTCGGCCCGGGGCACGGCCGCTCCTGCGCCCGCCGCCGGCTGCCCCGGCCCGGCCCGGCCCGGGGGCGGTGGGATGGGCCGGCTCCCCGCCGCCTGGGAGTTTTGGGCTTCGGGCGGACTGGAAATCCCGGCGGCCGCCCGCCTCCCCCCCCCCGCCCCGGCCGCTCTCGCTCGGGCGCTGCCTGGCACCTCCGGAGCGCCCGAAGGTCCCGAGTTTCCTCCCCGGGAGCACGGAGGGGTTTGCCCCCGGCCGTCCCCGGCCACCCGCCCTGCTTCGGGCGCCAGTCCCCGTTGACCAGCCGTCGAGCCCTTTCCCAGACAGACCTGCAGCGCAGTGTGGCCGGAACCACCCAGACCGGGCCACAAAACCCAGCAGCGGCCCCTGGGGCCTCCCAGGTTCCCAGCCCCCATCTTCTCACCTTGGTGAGGCACCTCCCGCACAGGGATGTCTCCTCCAAGCCCCCCTGGACCCAAACAGGAGCAGCTGCCCCAAAGCCCGCTGTCTCCCCCCGGGCCGGGGGAAGCTCTCCAGGACTCTGCAGACCAAAGTCAGCGCACAGCAGCCCTTTGCCAGGCACCCAAAGGGGTGCTTTCCCACTCAGCCAGTTTCCACTTACACGGCAGGCCCTGCATCCTTCCCACGAAGGTGGTCTGAGAGAGGCATTTGTCATCTGTGTTCCCATTGCCTCTTTCCCGCTAGAAAGCATCTGGTTTCAAAGCAGGAGCGGCAGCCCCAGAGACCCACGCGGGAGCATCTCCCGCTGTCCCAGCACCTGGCACTGCATGCTCCCCACCAACCCCAGCAAGGAACTGCCAGCAGCAGGGCCCCTTCCCGGCCACCCACAGCGCTTGCACCCTCCTACTCACCGGGGAGGAAGAGGCTGGTCTCAGCAACCCGTCCAGCCCCAGCATCACCGCGGGGACTGCCGGCTACCACAGACAGAGGTCCCACTGGGGTCAAGGTCTGCCTGACCACGGGAAGCCACCAGAGACTTCTAGCAAAGGGGCAGGATCAGAGCAGAGCCTCCGGGCACACTCTCTTGCTCCACATTTCTTCTCCCCGCTAAGCAATGGAAAGAAAAAAAAGAAAAAAACCCCCTGTATCTGACTCCACAGTGCCCTCATACCCTGAATTTCTGAATCAGTGGTTGCTGCGGGTCCCACTCAGGGGATTTTGGGTGTGTGGGAGAAGAGGGGAAGGAAGGGGATTGTTCAACCCGTGCGTGACTCATATTCTTCAGAAGCTGAAAAGAGCCTTTTCAAGGAGATTTTTTCCAGCCACTCAAGTCCTCCAAAGGGGCTGCCCTGTGGCCCCAGGCCTGAGGTTCTTCCCAGCAGGCTTGTCACCTGAGCCCAGCTGAGCTCCAGCAGCCCCTGCCCAGCCTACTTGCAGGATGCAGCCCAGACAGCGGGTGCAGCCCGGAACATGGAGTCCAAGGGACCTGCAAGTGCAGTGGGGGGTGCAAGGAGGGTGAAGGTGGAGATCCAGCACTGTGAAATGAGGTGGAACCTTCCTCCTGCTGTTCTGCAGGTGCTTCCGAAAGCCTGGGAGCACAGACACAACCCCCCGCTGGCCTGTGGGAAGCAGCACAAGCTGCCTGCTGTTGGGATCCCACTGGACATCCCGCCTGGGCAGCCTCAGCCTGCCACCACCAGCCAGCGACTCATCTGCTGGCACAGATTTCCCAGAGAGTTGAAGGAGGGGACAAACATCCTTCCTCAGTGTGCTGGGAACAGCCACCTCGAACCCTACCCGTGGAGCCTGGCTGGGGGAGCCCAGACATGAAGATGCTGGAGAAGAACAGACTGTGCCCCTTGAACGGAACAGCTCCCCTTCTCCAGTGCCATCAGCCCCATCCCCTCTAGAGGGGTTTTCACAGCTCACTCATCGCTGCCCCAGACACAGCCACTTGTTGCACCAAGCAGCATGACTAAGGAACTTCATGGGGTCATGCCTGCGTCTCCCCAGCCCGCGCAGCTCTGGCTCACTTGGGAGGTTGCTGGCCATATGCCTGCACACTTGCGCAGTGCGCATTAGAGGAAGCCCACCTTGCTCATCGAGCAGAGCTGGAGCATCATTGGCCACTTCCTTGTTCCTGGAAGAGCAACCTCAGGCAACTCAGACCTGCTCTCAAGGTAAGTCCTGCCTCCTGTGCCGGGCAGCCGTGCCCTTCAGGCCCCCAGGACCTCGGGTTTCCCCTAGGAGTGTAGCACACTCGGCTTTTATTCCTCACACATCCCAGAAGGGGACCCATCTCCCCCTCCTGCCATCAGTAGCATCTCCTGCTCTGTGGTACCCAGCGTGTCTGGCCTGGACCCTAGGCTTGCACACACAGTGCAGCCCCCCTTTGCTGGGCTAAATTCCTCCCTATCTTCAGGCCTTCCTAGGGCTCAGGAAGGATTCTCTGGGCATTGCTGGGAATGGGGGAAAAGAGCAGCAACACCAGTGCGACACACTGCCTGGAGCAGCACCAGCTCCCTGGCCTGGAGCACAGCACTGCCACAGCACCCTTGCCGGATGGTGCAGTCTTCCCGTGCTAGCCAGACTGCTTCAATTAAGAGCCAGCTGCCGGCAAGAAGCATGAGTTAAAGCCATTCTTCCATGCCTGCAGCTCCTTGAACGTGACCTAGTAATGCAGGTGCTATTTTCTTTCCTCCCGTGACAGCCGGCTGACTTGCAGAGCTGATGCCCTGCAGGCAGGGGGGAAACGTCTGTCCGTCTGTCTGCAGCAGGAGCTTTTAGCAGCCATGGGAAAGGGCACTCCAGAAACGCAGGAGGCGGCATGAGTGTGGCTCTGCTCCAAACCGCCCTGGTGTACAGCTGACATGTTCCAGCCACCCAGCTGGCTGCTCCTCTACATACTATTCCCTGTGCATTTTGTTTCCCCTGAGGCCTGCTAATGCCTGCAAATGATGGCCCTAAATACCTGACCTTGCTTTCTACACAAATCCTGTGCTCTGCTCCATCCCAGGAGTCCCAACAGCTGCTGTCAAGGGTCTGGCGAGAGGCTGCCAAGTCCCTCTCGCACAGTGTTCACAGGGACTTTGTTCTGAGACCCTTCCTGGAAACCAAGTCCTTGGTGAGGACTTGCAAG
Source organism: Buteo buteo (assembly GCF_964188355.1). Lineage (NCBI taxonomy): Eukaryota > Metazoa > Chordata > Aves > Accipitriformes > Accipitridae > Buteo > Buteo buteo. The sequence goes on along the minus strand of NC_134174.1, from coordinate 47,467,902 downwards.
CGTGGCAGAGAGAAATCCCCTCTCCCTGAAAGTTGTCCAAGCCTCCCTCTCCCCGACAGCCTGCCCTCAAGCACCTCAAGCCATTCATCTCTCTCTGCAGAAAATGCCTTTACTCCCATCGTGGCTATCAAGTTGGTTTTGGCAAACCCCAGCCACCCACTGATCTTCTGGTTTCCTCCTCTAGGGCCTGTAAATCTGCCGCTTTGGTGTTGTGTTATGAACCATCGGCTCTGGTTGTCTATCTGCGCGCTCTCAGAAAACCCCTCTCAGCGCCAGCAGGGCGTTTGCCGTCTCTCACTCTCCCTGGTTTCCACTCTGCCTGCGGTATCACTACTGCGTTGGTGTTCACGGCTCCTTTTGGGGTAGAGCTGGGCGAGCCTGTGGGCACGGATTCCTTCTCCTGGGGGCAGGCAGTGAGCCAGCCCTGCTTGCTGCGCAGGCAGGGATCAGCGTGCGGAGGGAGAGCCGCAGGATGGAGCCGTATTCACCGGCAACACAGAAACAGGAAAACAAGCAGCTTCCCCACTGGCAGGGAAAGGAGTGTCAGCACCAGCGCCGGGACTTGGCTTTCTCCTCCCCACGCCAAGAGAGCAGATGTCTCTCCAGCCTGTATCCTCCCAACACCTCCTCTCCCAGCTAGCCCCGGAGCCAGCCGAGAGCCAGCCGGGGACCGGCGCGGCTGCCGCGGCGAGCGGGAGGCCAGGAGCTCCTGGCGGCTGGCCGCCCCAGACACCTCAGCCGGGATGGGCAGCCCTAGCACCGAAACTTCAAACCAGTTCAGCTCCCTTTCCACTGGGAATCCGGGTACCCCCGCCCCCGTCGCCCCAGCGCGCCCATCGCGAGAGCTGAGGGGCCGAGTCGGAACAGAGCGCGGGAAGCTGCTCCGCACGACGGACAACGGGGCTCAGCACCGAGGCCCAGCACCCCCCCGGGCGCATCCCCCCCCGGGCCCGGGCGGGCGCACGGGTGCTTTCGGCCGAGATGCTCTCCCCGCTGATGCAAGCAGCCCTGCCCGCTACCCGGCAGGCACACGGCTCAGCCGCGCTCATCCCGGCCCGGGGGGACCGGCACCCCCGGGCAGCGGCCCCCACCCCGCGCCGCCCCCCTCGCCCCCGCCTGCCCTGCGGCGGCCCGGCCCGGCCCGCGCCGCCCCGGCCGCTTACCTTCAGCCCCAGCCCCGGCGCGGCCGCCTCGCCCCGGCCGCGGCCCCGGGAAAGTCCCGGCCCGGCTCCGCCTCCCGGGGCTTCCCGGGCCCGGCTCCGCCCCGGCGGGGACAGCGGTAAGGGGGGCCGGGGGACGCCCCGACGGGACGGGACGTGCGACTCCAGGCCGCTGCACCCCGGGTGAAACCGCTTGTCTTCCACCTGCCTGACACCCCGCACAGGGAACCGAGCCCCGGGCTCACGGCGGTCCCCCAAGAGCCGCAGCACCCTTCGTCCCCTGTCCCTTTGGACCCTCACCCCAAAGCTGGTCGCTACCCTAGTCCTGCGCAGTGGGGAAGGACGGACTGCCTTGCCCTTGGCTGATTTTCACTTTTATTATTGTAAATTCACTGTTCTCTCTTGATACATATATATATTTAAACATATATTAAAGTCAGAAATGCTCCTCTTTGAACTACATATACTGGTGGATTTATAGGCCGATTTTGAAAAGGTGGGTGAATAAGGAAGCCCGACCTGATCAATGCACACAGCAGCAGCAGCAAATGCCCCTCTCCAGGGACAAGGGAAAATTTATATATATATATATATGTGTGTGTGTGTGTGTGTGTGTATATATATGTAGAGTTATATATACACACACACATGCATTCATCTCCCTCTACACCTCACCCCTCCACCCCAGCCCCCTGCCCAGGATGCCCCAGGCTGGGGCCGAGAAGGACAGGCTCTCACCAGGCAGGCGCTGGCCAGGCTCAGCGCTGGGAAGGGCACCAGAGGACGGATTTCGGAGTCCCAGAAGAATGGGGTGCAACCTTCCTCTGTTCCTACAGAAGTGCTTCCCCTTTCCGTGCCTGCGCTCCCTGGGTGGGAGGGCTGGCAGCAGCCCACCCCTGCGCTGGGAGACCGGGACTGGGGTGTGCCAGCTCCCCTGCATGACAGCTTAGGTTGGCTGCCCTATGGAGGGGAAATCCACTGCTCTGCAAGCACTGTGCTTGCAGGACATCCCCGGTGTGACAGTAAATGAGGAGACCCATTTCCTAACCTAGCTGACTGCCAGGGAGCATGGGAATGCCATAGCCCAGGAGGTGAAATCTGCCTCAGCAATTCTCCTCCAAGCTGAAAAAAAGTGGGAAAGTCATCGGCTGGAGTCAGGGAAGGCCCCAAGCAGCAAGAGCCCTGGCTGGGAAGGCCAGTGTGGTCCAACTGGGGCTGCTGGTGTCATCAAGGCACTACCCCCACCCAGGCAGGCAGGCAGGAAGAGACAGCCCCCCCTGCCATCCTCACCGGGGGGTGCAGACAGACTGACACTGCCATCACCTCCTGAGGAAGGGAAAAGGCACTCTGGGTTTTTGGCTCCTCTGACAGTCACAGAGGCCAGCTGGAAGGCTTGGTCTGCTGAACCCTACCCCAGTGGCTGTGGAGGAGGGAGGAACAGTGATCCCCCCCTCCCCAGCACACCAGGCTTACGTGATGAGGGGAGGGTGAGCTCCCTGTTCCCCCACGTCCCTTACAGAAGGGGGCCTCTGTATGTTTGCCTCTGACAGCCCCCGACTCAGACAGGGCAACCCCAGAGGCGCAGGGGCAGATCCTGGCTCTGCCGATAGCAGCACCGGGCTGGCACCACAGCAGTGACCCCAAACCCTGCGGGCAGGGAGGGGGCAGCTCCTGCAGGGGACACAAGCTGCCAGAGGAGCGCTGGCCACAGCTCCCACCAGGAGGGGAGGGCACCGTACGCCCACGCGTGCACACACATGCACACATGCACCCCGAGGCAGCCGGGGTCTCGGAGACATTCAAGGCAGAGGAGTCACCGGCAGAGCCCTATTTAGGGGTCTCCACTGTGACTCTGCCTCCTGCGGGGGTCAGGCCATAGCCAGGCCCTCCGCGTGGCTGTGGATGTGGGCTGTGCTGGACACGCCGCTCTCGCCTTTGTAACTTTTGGGAGCCCGGCTGGCTTTCAGCAGGACCAGGAAGGTGTCTGTGGAGATGGCCCCAAACTCAAAGGTGAAGGTGCCGTAGAAGACCAGGACATCAATAATGAACATCCACTCGCACAGGGCAGCCACGTGCTGCAGCACGAAGCTCTCCTGGATGAAGAACACACCGCCTGAGGGCATCCCCGTCAAGGAAAGCACAGCTGTACACCAACCACCCCATGGAGGACCACATCCCACTGCCACTGCACACTGGGGCGGCCATGAGCAGACACCCTCCACAGGAAACACACCACCACTCCTAAAATCAAGAAACCTCACATGCTTCTCCCAGCACCAGGAGGGCCGTGGCACAGGTGAGGTGGTGGCACGCATGCCCAAATCAGCCTCAGTAAATCACGGGACTGACGCCAGGCGCAGATTTTCTGAAGAGGCCAGAGCAGGGGGAACTCAGGCTGCAGCCCTCAGGGCAAGCCAGGTGCCCAGATGCCTCACCCTGCCCACACCCCTCTCCTCTTCCTCAAACCAGGCTGATGCTCCCCATCCTCCCACAGGATGCAGTCACAGCTGATAAAACTTATCAGCCCTCCATCCCCTCGGTAAGGGCATTTGGGCCGCTGCATCCCAGCCCCGCAGCACCTCCTGTCCCCCTGCGCTGCCATCTGGCTCACCCCAGAGAGGTGGCCTGCTCCCTCTCCTCCAGGTCCTACCGCTGCCAGAGCTTCTTTATGCTTCTCTTAGGCCCACTGGGGATCTCTAGGGAAACCTATTGCCAGAGCCACCACGGGTGAGGGGAGGAGGCAGGTACATCCCGCAGGCCTCCAGGTGAAGCCTCCGGCAGTACCCTGCCTTCTGCCAGCGAGACTAAGATCTGGGAGAGCTAGAGGGGCAGGGACCTGACCTGCGCAGGGTAGAGCCCTTTCCCCCACTCCCCCCATCCCACCAGGAGAGGTCCCAGCCCTTTCCCCACACCATCCTCACCACAGCTCGCTGCTTTCCCACTTCCAGTCCCCTGTGCTTACAGAGCAGCATGGCCATGGCAGACTCCCTTGTCCATACATGCCCTACCTGTCCCTCCCAGCTGGTGTGGCACCGCGGCGCTCCTGCCCTTCCCAGCTCCCTGCCTGCTTCCCGGCAGGGAATGCCTGCCTGCTGTGGTGACAGAGCAGGACCTTCTGGCACGTCCCAGGTCCACCAGCACCGCCCAGGCTCCTCCTGCACTGCTTGCCCCAGCCAGACCCCAGCCAGCCTCTCTGGGATCTGTGGACATCACATGCTTTTTCCCCTTCCTGCCCAATAACCACCATCTTGTTTCCCAATTTATCCCTAACCTCAGTCTCAAATAAACCCTTGGCTCCCTGGCCACACACTCGGGACCATTCTTCCAGCCCCACTCTGCCTGCTGCTGTGCCCTCCCTCCCTGGTGCAGTGTTTGCAGAGCCCAGCGCCTTGTCCCATGTGCAGGTTAGCCGACGACGGGTGCTGGTGAGGACCTGGCAGCTGCTCAGAGTGCTTTTGTACTCAGCTTCGGCCATACAGGTAACTCAGATGGATTTTGCATTGCCAAGGGCTCAACATACCTTTGTCTCATTAAAAAAACAACAATTAACCTTCCACTCTGCAAGGTGTGGGGCTGGAGCCTGCAGCAGTGGCTGGGCTGTAGCAGCCAGGGCAGGGCTGGTTTGGGGCATCCCAGCACCTCAAGAAATGCCCACCAGCATCCCTTCCCCTGCATGGCCCCTGCATGGCCCCAATACTGCTGCTCCTCCAGCCTACAAGGGCAACGAGCTGCCCGCCCTCAACCCCCTGCCCAGCCCCTCTCCTGGCACCGTGCCTCACTGCCAGACCAAAGGATGGAGGACGTGGGGCACATACACCCTGTGAGGACCACCTTTCACCAGCCCATCCCAGATCTCCTCCCCACACCCTTCAGAAGGATACTGAAGACGAGGGTGAGGAAGGCCACAGCAGTGAGGATGCTGCGTAAGTGGCCGGTCCAGTACTGCCCACGGGTTTTGGCCATGCGGTAGGTGAGGATGGACTGCAGGAGCAGGAACAGCATGCTGGTGGGAAAGGCCACCCCTGCCCCAATGTAGTGCAGCACCTTGGCGTGATCCACCTGCAGGGGAGAGACCAGCAGTGCCGGCACCCCGGGACGCAGGGGTCTGCTCCAGGGGGTGGGCACGTGCCCAGGCAGGAGTGCAGGCGATGCCAGGAGCTAGGCAGCTTGCCCTGTGCACAACTCCTGGCTGAAGAGCAGATCTGGACCCGTTGTCTGCTGCTAGGATCTCAAAGCGTTTCTGTTTCTTTCACCCATGGGGTGGTAGCTCCTGAGCCCCTTGGGCCAACAGCCCTGCTGTGCCCGGGTGCATGGGGCAGGGGCTGCCCTCTGCCCTGAGCAGCATCTGGGGCTGCCTGCACCCCCTCCTGGGGGTCACAGCCCTGTCTTCAGCAGAGCTGCTGAGCCATGGCTGGGACACAAGGGAGATCACGGCCAGCAAAACTTCTCCCGGGGTGGCGGTGCTGGCAGCAGCCTCCTGCCAAGCGGAAGGGACCGGCTGCCGCAGGCAGAGGGCAGGCAGCTGCCGGGAGGCCAGTGCCTGGCAGTGCAAGCGTGGGGCTGAGCACCGTCATCTGCCACCAACTCCTGGACTGCTCCGGACCCTGCTAGCGCAGGCTCTGCCCAGACAGTTTCCTGGCATCACCCCCCGAGCAGCAAACATCCACAGTGGGACAGCCGGGCAGCAGCAGCATCAGCAGCTTGGCTGGATCTCCTCTGCCCGGCTGGCACGTCCCTGCCTCGCGGGGTCACATGTCCACGGAGGGGACAGACTGTACAGAGGGTGTCAGATAAGGGCTAAACCAAACCCAGCAGCTTATTCTGGACCTGAAACTATGAGTGAACGAGCAAAGGAGTCCCAGCGCCTGGGGAAGCATGGTGCCTGGCAGAAGTAAAGGAGTGCATGGATCAGGGGGCTGGACCAAAACAACCACCCCAAATCCTACACTGCCGAGCGCTGCCACTGTCCTGCTCCAGTCAGGGCCCCCTCCCACCCACCCTGCCCCCACGGACCCCCCAAGGAGATGCCTTACCTGGAAGTTGCCGACCATGGTGAGGCCAGCGGCGCAGACCCAGCCGGTGGCCAGCCCCAAGGTGTTGAGGAGAGATGGCCCGAGACGCTCCAGGAGGTGGGCGTAGCGCAGCAGCCCCACCAGGATGACTGCAGGAGGGAAACACAGCCCTGTCGTATGCCGCCGATGCCTGCAGCCCCCCCACCCAGCCTCGCTGCCGGCCCTGCTCTCCCGGCAGCGGGCACTTACCCATGAAGGAGCCCAGGCTGCAGATGAGGCTGAAGAAGCAGCTCTCGGGGGGCAGGGTGCCACACTTGCTGCGGGGACAAGGCAAGGCCCGGGGAGCCCTCAGCTGGGGGGCACTGAGGTGCAGTGCTTGCCCCCCTCCCCAGGACACGCTCCTGAGTTGCCCCAGGGGGGCTCTCGGAACGGCTCCCACCCCCAGCTGGCCCAGTACTCCCACCCCAAGGCTGCTCACCTGACGAGGGGGATGTGGTCCAGCGTGCAGCAGGAGCCGGGGCCGTCCCCGCCACACGACTGGTTGTAATTCCTGCCGGGAGCAAAGGGACAGGCTAGCAGAGCCGAGCTGCTGCCCAGGACCCTCCTGCCTCCTGCCTGCAGGCCCTGCAACGGTAGCAGAGTTGCTCCCCAGCGAGCACAGCCTGACCCCAGGGATGTACCCCCACCCTGGGGACAAGCCCCTCCAGGGAGCGACCCACCGCCCAACAGGGTCTTTGGGAGCATCGAGCCTGGGTTTCCACAGCCTGTCCCCTGCCTGCTGGCTCTGCTGCCCACTCGGAGTCCCCGCCTGCGAGGGAGAGGCCATGGCGGGGCGGGGGCCTGTACGCACTCCCTGGGTGCATGGGCCGGGGTGCTGGGCTCAGGGGGTTCTTGCAGCCCCACACCCCAGGCAGGAGTGGGAGCACCTGCCTGCCAGCCCTGTCACACACATCCCCAGGGCGGGAGCACAGGTGGAGCTGGGCACGCAGCCACTGACAGCTCCGGGCCTGCAGGGGATGGGCGGGAATGCCAAGCTGAGCGGTAAACGGCCCCCACAGCCACAAGCACCCCAGGGCAGTGCCACCCTGCCTGGGAGGGCAGGAGCTGCATGAGGAGCTGGGAGGAGCTGCCTCAGGTGGGACAGGACAGGAGCAAGCCCCCGGCTGCCCTGGGGAGCCCAGCACACCCGAAGGGCATTCCCCCGGGGGCCTGTTAGCAGCCCCCAGCACCGCCGGGCCGGGGCAGGGCTCTGCTGCCCACAACCACTGCAGAGCCCTGGAAATGCATCCTGCAGCCACAGACACCCTGAGCCCCGGGGCCCGGGGCCCAAGAGCTCTTATCAGCCCGAGGCACTTTCCTGTACCACAGCTGCTGCCTGCAACCATAACCAAATTCCTCCCCCCCACCGTAGGGGTATGTGCCCTCTCACCCTCCGGGCTCTCCTAGGAGCTGACACAAAGTTGCAGTGGGTTTTTGGGTGCCCCTTTCCTGCAGCATCACCCAGGCACCCGGCACCTCTCCCTGGCACAACTAAGCAGGACTCCCTCTCCACCCTGCAGGCAGGGATCCCAAAGCCCTGTGCCCCAAAGGGCCCCCTCAGGCACAGCCCCACGGTGGGGACGGGAGCTGTGGGGAGGCCGACGCCACCCTGCCCCTGGCCCAGGCTGACCATCAGCTGCCTCCAGCCGCTCAGCAAGTGCATGGTTAAAAAGGCCTTTTTGCCTTTTTGGAAAGAGCTGGGCTGGGCTCTCCTATTTTTTCAGTTTCCTCCTTTACTGGTGGCTTTGTTTTCCAACCACGAAACCCCAAGGCGTGGAGCCCCACAGCCTCCTCAAGGGCTGCTCTTGGGACCGTGTTTGTTTTGGGAGGGACTGTTTTATTATTATTTTGTTTAAAGCGAGCAGCCTGAGGCCGGGAAGCATTATTCATCATTAAGGGCTGGCTGTGCATCGGAGACAACCCAACACACACATTCTTCCCAGGGCAGAATCAGCCATCAGGCAGGAAATGGCAGCGGGTTTTTTTTCTTCCCCTTCTCCTTCAAACACTCCAGCAAGAATTAAACTAACATGGATTTTTCTGGGCAGATTTTTAAGGAGACACAACAAGCCAAAAACCCTGCAGAAGTTGGCAAGAGAGCCCTCGCCTTTCCTGTCCCTCATTCCCCATCCCGGGGTGCTGAAGGCAGCTCTGTCTGTGGGGTGGCTGGGCAGCGCGGGGCCGTCCGGTCCCCCTGGCACTGCCAGATTTAGCCTCAAGCAAGCAAGCCTCAACCTTTTCCATGGAGACACATGGCCCTCTGTAATTCCCTGACCGCTTATTTTCATACTTTCTCCATGCTGTGTTCTTTCAATAGCCTCCTTCTCCCTGCCTGGTTCGCAGCAGGGCTGGACCGTTCACCGGAGCAGCCGTAACCACAGGCAGGCCTGGGCGGGGGAGGGAAGGCGGCTTTCGATAGCCCTGCTCGGTCCAGGCATCCTCACCGCTTCGTGAATGCGGGGCCCAGCCTTGCCAGCAGCTAGTCCCCAAGCAGCTCTGCTCCCAGAAGACACTCGCAGACCCGACAGGAGACACACACCCTGGGGTGACTGCGCCCCGTCACTCTCACCACCATGTCTGCTGGGGAAGAAGGTGGCTCTGTGTCCCCTTTAATGCTCCCACCTCTCCCGTCATCCCCAGCCCCCTCTCAGGACCAACCTGACCCCCAACCCCCCCTTCAGCATGGTGATGGTGCAGGGGTGGGCTCAGGCCACACAGTAGTCGGACACAGCATGGCACGGTTCAAGTGGGACAGGCCTGGAAATGGACCTGGCATTACAGGGTCTTTAACTGAGCCGGTCCGTGGGGAAGGGCCCCTGCCGCCCCTCCCCAGACCTTACCAGTTGTGGACGGGGCAGATGTGGTTGTTGGAGAGCGCCATGGCGTACCTGGGGGAGAGACAACAGGGGTTACTGCAGCCACCCGCCTCCCTGCATCCCCACTCCTGGCCCACACCTGGGGCCAGCCCCAGGGACCAGCCATGGGAATGGGGGGATACAAGCCCTACCTGCCCGCCAGGGGCCAGTGCTCACCCTGTGGCACCTCCCAGCTTTACAAAGCAGCGAAAAGAAAAGCAAGTGCACGAGCCCAGTCCCTGCTCCAGGGAGCTCCCGCTACTGGGACCAAGTGCCCCTGCCCGGTACCCCCATCCCTGCTGAGAGCCGCCTCCTGTTCCAGTTCAGTGCAGCTGTGGCTGCTCCTGCGGGGCCTCTTCCCTGTTGCGCTGCTGTACTCCCTGGGCTCTGGGGGGCTGCTCTGCCGCAGAGCCCCCCACCCTGGCGTTGGGGCTCTCCACCAGCCCACAGCTGTGCAGGGTGTCACCTGATGGCCGCTGGGCTCTGCCGTGCTTCCCCCGGCCCCTGGCTGGCCAGCATCCGGAGCTAAAAGAAGTCTGGAAAAGCGGCCGGTGCGTTGGCAGGGCATTTTGGGCAGATCAGCTCCATTGAGCTTTTCACTGGGGAGTCACCCCTGCACCTCAGTCAGCGTAACAAGGGGTTCATGACATGCATCCTGCTCAGCTCAGCTCCAGAGGGGTCTCAGCCTGGTGGCCCCCCAGCCAGTGAGGAGCCCTCCTGCCTGGCAGCTACTGCAGTGGGCGGCACCGCGCTGTTCAATCGCCACCACCAGTGGCCATAAACAGCTCAGGTTAAAAATAGGCCCCGACACCGGTAAGAAAACCCCTCTCCCGCCTGAGCTGGCCACCTAACAGCTGGGCTGCAAAGAGGATGATGCCAGTAGAGTCGCTGGGGCGAAGAGCAGGACAGCTGCGGGGGAACCAAGGGGCAGTGCTGCCTACCCTAAGGGCCACCCACCAAGAGCATCAGCCTCTGCAGACCCCTCGCCCAGCCACTTCCCAGCACAGGTCTCCCCCAAGCACCCAGTCCCCACCCCAGCCCTCCATGCCCTCCTGCGAGGGGCAATATGCCAAGAGAGGCACAAACGGCACTGCCCTCCCCCAGGGGAATGTGGCCCCACACACCCGCCCTGTTCCCCTCACAGCTCTGCATCCCAGGCATGGCTGGCGGGCCCACATGGGCCACACGCTCCCACATGCAACTGCTCAACCTCACCCTGCCACTGCGCTGATGAGGGACACAGTGTCCCCCAGGTGGCCGCAGGACATATTTGGGGCCAGAAAAAGGGCCTGAGACCTCCCCTCCCAGGGCAGCTCTGGCTGTGAGGACCATAAGCAGCACCTCCCACCTAAGCTGCTCTGGGCTGGAGGGGCATCTGCCCTCCAGGGCGACCCATGGGAGGCAGCCAGGGCTTCACAAGGTGTCCAGGGGAAAAACTTGGAGCATGAGTTCCCTGCACCAGGGCCAGCATTTGGCTTTGTCATGAAGGAGGACAGGGGATACCACAGGGATGAAGCTCTCGGAAGGACCCGCATGGTATGGGTCGCGTTTGTTCCATCGCACACCCCAGACAGTCCCATCACCTACGCTGGGGCTCCCTGTACTTTTGGGAAAAGTCCCTCACCCAGTGCCCACCACCCCTGTGGTAGTAGCACAGGGGGCCTGATGGACCGGGGCAGGACAGCCCTGTGTGACCAGCTGAGATCCCAGGGCCGAGACCCGGGGAAGGGGCCGGCAGGGTGGGCCAGTGCTGTTCACCCAGGTGATGCGGCTTCTGCCCCCAGCACAAGGGACAAATGTCCCATAGCCCTCCCATCCAACCACCACATGGGATGGGTGCCCATGTGCTGGTTACAGCCCTGGTGCTGTGCGACCCGGGCTGGTGGCATCGCTCCCGAGGCCATTCCCGTGCCGCCTAAGCATTAGCCGCATTCACGCCTGGACCGAGGCACCCGATCCCATGGGGTGTCAGGGACACGAGGCCAGGGAGGCACGTGCCAGTGCTGCTGCGGGGGACGCAGTGACCACGCAGGGTGGCTGCGAGGGGGCGGAGAGCGTGGGAGCGACTGAGCGTGCAGAAGTGCCCCGACATGACACAGGCCCAGCGGTGCCCCGCAACCCCCCGCCCCGCAGCATCCCGTAGCATCCTCCGGCCCCCTGCCCCGCAGCATCCTCCAGCATCCCGCCCCGCAATGTCGTCGTCGTCCCCCCCGCAGCCCGGGCGACCCCGTCCCGGCGGCCCCGTCCCCGCCGCCGGAGGGGTGGGAGGCTGGCGGCGGCTCCGGACCGTCCCGCGGCACTCACACGATCCACATGCCAGTGATGGTGAAGGCAGGCAGCGTGACGGGCAGGATCCCCCAGGCCGGCATCCTGGGGCCGGGCATGCCCCACCGGGCTACGGGCGAGCGGGGCCGCCGGGGGAGCCTCCCCGCTGCCTCCTGCTGCCGGGCGGCCGCCGGGCCGCGCTGCCCATGGGCGGCCGGGGCCGGGGCCGGGGCCGGGGCCGGGGCCGGGCGGGCGGAGCGAGGTCCGGCCCTACGGAGCCGAGCCGAGCCGGGACAGCCCAGGCCGGCCCCGCCCCGCGGGCAGCGCGGGTCCCGCTCGGCGGGCAGGGCCCGCCCCGTCCGGTGGGGAGCGGGGAGGGCCCGGCGCGGCCCCGCGCGCCACGTGGCGTCCGCGCTGCCGGCCCTGGGGGGACGCGGCGGCACCCCCGGCCGGGCAGAGCTGGGGAAGGCAGCCGGCGGCGGGGAGCGCGGGGAGCCGCTAGCGCTCGGGTCCCGCGGGGCCGGCAGCCCGACCGGCCCCGCCAGCGCGGGCTGCCGTGCCTTCTCCTCCGCGGGAGACAGCCGGGGCGGAGGGACGGGCTCCCGCTCGGCAGACGCAGCGCGGAGGGCCGGCGGGGCGCTGCCCAGCTCCAAACACCTGGAGCAGCCCTTGCCAAGGCCGAGTCGGACAGCGGCGACTGGCCGCAGGGCGCTGGGGCCGCAGGGCGCTGGGGCCTCACCCCCCTCTCCCCCCTCCAGCCCCAGATGATTCTCTCTCTGCCCCAAACACCATCCCGCCTTGAGGCGGTGGGCTCCTCCAGCAAGCGTGGCCCAAAGGGCACTGTCTCAGCACAGGGGTGAGGCAGGAGGTACAGCACCAGGTAACAGCCAGGCACAGAAGACCTTGCTCGGTCCCCTCTTCTTCCTCAGGCGAAGAGGGTTAACGTGGGCTCAGCCTTCGCTCCTGAGGACAAGGCTCGGCTCGTGGCCGTGGCGACTGATCTCGCAGGACCTTGGCTGCCTCACACCCTGCAAGCCACTGCCCACAGACCCTGTTCTGACTTGGTTAACCTGACCTCTCCTTTCCCAGACACCTTCTACAAATAGCTCAACTAGGGATTAAGTTTAGCCGCCACCCACCAAGCCTACTGCCCAGAGTAGTTTTCAATTTTCTTATGTGGAAAACTTGAGAAGAGGAAGCATAACTTCCCTTCGCAGAGCAGCAGGGCTACAGCAAGGCCACGGCAACCCCATTTCCCTAGCGGTAACTCAGCAGTAACCCACCCTCCCACCACACGGCTGCTTGCAGGCATGTGTTTGCAAGTCCCAAAACATCCGGTATAGCCAAAGGGTGCATGCAGCCCTTGGCGCCAGAGCGACTGGTGCTTGTGAAGCCTGCACCTTCCTGCTGCCTTCTGCAGAGAGGAGTGGCCCGGGAACAGCACCTGCCCTGGCCTGCGTGGGAGAGGAGCTCCAGCTGCCCACCACCTCACCCGGGGCCAGGGTGCAGGTTATGCAACCAGAAGAGGAGTATTGCATACTGGGACTTGTAGTCTCGGGGGATCTCATCTTCCTACATGTTGAATCGCAGTCCAGGCAGCCTCCTCGCAGGCCCAGGGTCTCTCCTTGCTGTTCAGCACATCAGTTCCCCAACCTTTTGCTGCAGGAGTTGCACTCTAGCACTTTGCTCCCGAGCAGGTTGCGCTCCCAAAGCTGTCTCCTACATTTCTGTCTGCCGGTGGACAACGGGCCTGGCCCTCCCTCTCCCAGCAGCACCCACAGCCACGGGGACAGCAGACGGTGGTGGGAACAATGCAGGCCAGTGCGGTGGGCACCAGGCCAGCGCGCAGCTGCTGCCGCGTCCAGCAGCCTTGGCAGGGCTCAGATTGCTCCCGGGCCACGGGGCGAGCGGTACAAACCCCGCCAGGCTGTCTTCCACGCAGGTGGAGTGAAGGAACAGGGCACTGTGGTTTCAGGCTACTTCAGGCTCCGTAACAGGCACAGACTTTTCCAGAGGAGTTCAATAGCTAGCATTTCTAGGAGCGAGGGTAACTTCTAAAAAAGCCGGCTCACTAGTGGAAGATACTTCGTGGAAATCTTTCCTACAGACCAGGTCTTCTGAGTATGCTCATCATATTCAATTTAAAAATTGAATCTAAAAGCATCATTGCTTCAGTTTCACAAGTTTCAGTGCCAAATTTATGTTTTAGAGCCAGGGCTTATCTTTCCATAGGCCCTTCTCCCACTAGGAAGCTTCACACCAATAAGGAAAACACCAGCTCCACAGTAACACATCCTACTGACACATGCTAAACCCCAATACTTATTTCTATTCTGTTTCAGCAGTGGAAGTTCCTGATGTAAATGTGAACAGAAGAGGTACGTAAATCCAAACTATGGTGATGACTGTCCAGCCTCCTCTGGAAAACAGTAAGTCAGACCTGTAAAAATGAGAAAGAAGTCCAAGACTAGAAAAAGTATATGCTGGGACAAACCTGAAGGCTAGTGTTGTGAACACTGCTCCTCACCAACAGCTGCTAGTAGCATGACTATCTTATGTAATTTAAGTTACAAATAGAGTTCAAGAGACTTATCGATAAAAATATGTATTACAGCACATGCTACCTGTCAGTTGATTCTGATCTCCTTTCGGTTCAAACACTTCCCCTGTTATTTTTAATCTGTAACACATGAAACCTCGTTATTGCAAAATCCAAACAACATTCAAAGACATTTTTTCTGGTTTTCTAGTCCATTCCTATTTACAGTCTAGTGAAAACTGTTTAAAGTGCCATTCTGTCTGTCTTTCCAGCTGACATTCTTTCCATTCCAGTCCTGCTTCCTGCAGTTTCCTGGGGTGGCTTTAGCTTTGCACTGCAATTGTCTGAATTAAGATGTAATACTCTCAGTAGAAACTGGGTTTGCAAACCCAGTTTAAAATACAGCATCCCCCAAACAACTATCTGAAGGCAGCAGGAAAAACTGGGCTTTGCCATTAGCTGACACCACTCCAAGAAGTCAAAGGACTGTCCGGGGATCAGAGGGCAGTAGTGCTGACATCAAGGCACTTGACAATTGAGCAATGGTTTACAAAGAGTTAATCATCTAAAGGTTTCAGTGAGCATTTTGGAAACAGCTCAGAAAAACAGAGCTGTAAATAGAAGCAAAGGCTCAGAAATACAAGACAGAGAGGCAGGCTGGATACACATGGGCCACGGGCAGCACAAGGATTCAAATATGTGAATGAAAACATCCAACGGCTGGAAGGACACAATCTGGAAGCAGTGGAGGGTGAGGAAAAGGCTGCAGCAGTGAAAATATTCCAGGAATGGTGGAAATGGGGTAAGGGAACCAGGATTCATTAGCGGGACTTTCCTAGTACATACATTACTCTTCCATTACGCAATATTTAGACCTTTGCTCAACCCCTTATCAAGCCTGCAGGAGTCTCTTGGAATCCTTGTGATAGGGAAGGCATTGGTACCTCACGCAGCTCTAAGGACACTGTGGCACTGCGTGGATCTTGCTGCAAGACAAAGTAGAAAATATCAGGAGGGAAGTATGTGCAGTTATCCTTATCTGTGATAAGCACTAGCCCTGGAAGAGCCCAGGATCTCTCATGCCCTCTCCAAGTCCAAGTCATGTCAGTGGAAACGAGGATTTCTTCCTCATCAGACAGAAAATGCTCCTTTCTCCAAAGTCAGCCAGTTTGTGACTGAGGTCTGTGTTCTGGCTGTGTGCCAAGATGCCACAGGCCACCTGCTCCTCAGCCCTAGTCTCTGCCCTCAGTCCTAGTGGTGCATGAGCACAGACCAACATAACATCAGACATTTTACAGCCAACACTAAACTGCTGCCAGAAGCAAGAGCAATCTAGCTGTTACTGATCCACTCTGCCCATGATGGGAACCATTTCTGCTTAGCACCTTGATGGCCAACCTCCACTGCAGCCCCCCTACAAGATGACCACTTGTTAGGGCAAGTCCCTCTGTGCTCCCCACAGACAGAGCACGCTGTTGGAGGATCCTGGTATACAGAGCCAGGGGGCTGGCAGCCAGGCACAGCACCTTGACAACTAAACTTCTCTCTTCCCAAAGCTCTGAGGCACAGAACTGCGACAGAAAAGGAATGCAACACTGGAGCATTAATTTACAGGATGTATTTATTACACTGTAAAAAGTCCATTGGATTTGTAGCCATTTACTCTGTATGTACACTGGTTGTACTCCGACCCCAACCGTAGGTTCCTCTCAATACAGTATACACTGGGTTGGAGTCCCGCCCATGTCCCTCCCAGTCACCAGTGGGATTTCCAAGATCGATATTACTGAGAATTTAGCCAACTAATTGAGAGAGGAGGAAGAACAGAGATGCAGCACTTGCCAGGCAGCCAGCTCTGTTCTGGGCATGAGGGGGTGGAAGAGCGGGACATCCTCGCTGCAAGGCAGAAGCACAAGAATGACCACTAGGGCCTCAGCTGCAAGGGCATTCTAGGTGGAGAAGGAGGTGGGCTCCCACAACTAGAAGATGCAGAAGGGTGCAATCTCTACAGAGCTTCCAAGAGAAAGCACAGCAGACTTGCTGGGCATCTGTCAGCAGGTGCCACAAATCCCCACATCTTCTCTAGCTGAAGAGGATGTTCTCCTAAGGAATGGGGCTGGACACAAAAAGGCCAATGTAGTGAGTGGTGGACAACACAGCACTGCTGTGCACCCTGGGAGAGTGGCTCCCCAAGCACTGTTTGAGAGATGGTCATGGTGCTCTGCTCTCAGCTCACGGGACTCTGCATTTCCTTCTTAACTGCTCAACTAGGCAGAGCCTTCTGAACTTGCTCCCTCCAACCAGAAAGCCTGATTACATTTACAGGAGGAGGAAGGAAAGCAGTGCTGCCCCTACCATGCTCCCCCATCTGGCATGGGGATTGCTGTGATCCATGTTGCAGAAGGAAAGCACGTGGCTACAGCAGACAAGAAGCCCTACATCGCAAGCTGGGAGCTGCACTGTAAGCAATCCACATTTCTACACAAAATTCTCAACCTGCTGATCCCAGGCATGCCCAGAGCCCAAACAAAGCAGTGCGACCAGAAGCATGGGCAAGAAAAGCTGGGGAATTGTCCAGGGACTGGACTGAATAATCTGAGAGGCCGTCCTGTGCTGCAGCCCCTCTCTGGTGTGACTTCTGAGTTTTCCCTCTTCACCAGATGAACTGGTGGTAGCTTGGTCCCAGGCTGCTGGGTGTGGACATTGCCTGGCCCCGAGACTGTGAAGGCAGGAAGGAGACTGGTCACTGGAACCGGGCACCCCTCCAAGACGACAGGGATTTCTAGGCAGATTTCTAGGTGATTGCCACAAGAAGGGAGCAGAACGTGATGTGCTCCAAGGGAATTGTGGCAGCAGCCCTTCTGCTCAGGTTAGCATCATCTTTTAAAACAAACATGCCCACTACCAGAGAACGTTTGGCCAGCATCCTCCACCCACAGAACTTCCTCAGCAGACAGTTCGCAGACACCCTCAAACTAATTGACTTCAGAGGTTGTCATGGGGTCAGTGGGCCGTGGAGTAGCTAAGAGGGGAACAGGAGAGGTGGCTTCAATTAGGGCTGGGTTGAGAATGATTGGCAGAGTCATAGGTGGCACCCCAACCTGCAGGGGAGATGCAAGAGGCTGCAAGATGAGTGGTGGCTGTGCTGTCGTAGGAGGTATGTCTGTAACGGGGCTTGTCTTTGTTGGAGCTGATGCTGGGAAAGAAGGAGAGGCAGAGGTGCTGATGGTGGGTGAGGCAGGTGCAGTGGCTCTCTCAGATTCTGCAAAAAGCAAGAGAAAAAATAGATCCTTATACAGGCCCTTACAAAGTCACCTTTCAGCTCAAAGCTAAGCAGGGCTGAAGATCAACTCAGGGCCCTTTTCAGACTTGTCCCTTCCACATACCTTCATACGAGGCCCTGAGGAGCAGGTGCCAATCACAGGCATTCTTCCCCAACCTCTGCCCACCCCAATAACCTTAGCAAGAAGGCCACAACCTATCCATTTGGAAGCACAACAATTCCACAACACCAGAGGCCTGGTCACTGTAGATCACGCTAAACCAAGAAAAAGCAGATCCACACCACTGTGCTGGGAAGATGATTCCAGAAAGAAGAAGACGGGACTCACCACTGGCACCCAGTTCACAAGGCTTCTCCAAAGGAGCCAGGTGGGTGGCTGGTCTCACATCCCCCACAGAGGAAGGGGGCAGAGCAGACACTATTGATTTCTGATGCTGCTGCTCCATTGGTATGCTGGAGACAGGATCTAGGAAAACAAAACAAGCAGTGAGACCACACACCAGTTTGCTCAATCCTTTTGCCCACCTTCAGTTTGCCCTTCTTGTGCCAAGCTCCCACAGCCTCCTGCACCTATCATTTCATCAGCATCCAGGCACTGTGGCAGCTGGGTACTGGACAAGGTGCAAGCACTGGGTCCAAGACCTGTTTTTTTAAGGTTTCTCAGCCCCTCATACCTTGGATGATGGTCTGTTTGAAGAGCTCATCCCGCAGTCTAGGTAAGAAACAGTCAATCCGCTCCCAGGTGATCTCCCAGAGATCTGAGTATCCTGTCCGTGAGTCAGCACTGTGGAATATCCCAGCCGTATCCATTACAAGCAGCATGTTCTTCAGAGACTCCGGGATGGCCTCCAGCTGTAATCAGAGATACTCCTCAGGACACAGAGAATGGACATACAGCAATGAACAAAAGCTCACAACTGATGGGCTGCCTTGGAAACAGGGCAAGGGGAGAGACCATGGAACAAAATGGTTTTGGAATGATTAAAAGGTTAAAAAAAAACCCCAAAACCAAACCACCTTTCAAGTTTAGAAGGTTAAAACCAATGAATGATAGTTCAAAGCACTGCAGCATCACTTTCAGCACCTTACCAGTAAGTCACTGGAGCCAGCATGCATATATTTGTCCATAAAGTCCAGGATTGTCAGCCACAGGGCAGCAAAGGTGGTCAGTGAGAGCAGCGGGGATAGATGCTGTAGGAACACCTAGGAAAAAAACCACAACTACTGTCAACGTAGTATCAGGGCTGATGCTCATAGCTCCACAAGTCAGTCTTGTAAATCTGGAATTCCCCCTCCTTGTGGCAGGCTAGGGGCATGCACAGGCCCAGCCTGAGGACACCAGAAACCTCCACTCTTCTGAGCTGCACATGTAGAGGAGCAGATCTTGTCTCCTTTGCATTAGGCCATAACAGTCTGCATCACCATGTCTTCCAGCCCTTCCACACTCTCTGCCTTAGGTCAGTACTATCAGCTTGTGACATGCATCATTTCACCATTAGAACAGACCGTCTTCAACTAATGTCAGGTGAAACACTTCTCTCTCCATCCTTCATAAAGTCACAAAGTCCTTCCTGACAACTTTTCTGAAGGCTGGGATCATGGAGGCAGTTCTGGAAAGAACGCATGTGCCAATAGCAGAAGGTGGTGGTGAAGCCCAGCACTAAAGACAGTCAAACTAGCAAACTGACACCTATCCAGATCAGAGATGCTGAGAAGCTAATACAGCAAACAGTTTGGCTTTCTTGAGGCACATGGTTTCCCTTGAGCTTTCAGGCAGCAGAAGCGTGCTTACCTTGGAGAGTAGTGTTGAGGCTCTCATCCTAGTTTCTTCCATCCCACCAATGTCAGCTGGGCTGATGTTCTCAAGTAGCTTGGTTAGTAGAGGAAACAGCACCTGTTGGATCAGACACACTGATATTTCAGAGCTGAAAAATGACTGATGAGTTTTGCACAGACAGCCTTGCAGGAAGGAGCTGGCTTTTGGGACTGGTGGTTTCTAGGCAGAGAGCATGGGAGAAGCAATAGGAAGTAGAAATGAATGAATTCATTTCAATTAGGTTCTGTCAGAAGCCTAAACAGAGAGGAACTTTTCACAGGATCAGAGTAGGGAATGCCTTGTCTGTGGTGGTGAACAAGCTGCTCAGGAAGATAGTGCTGAAACAGGACACCATTCTACCACTCCCGCACACAACTTTGCTTTTCATGACAATGCTGTCCTGCCTACATGCCCAGTGCAGCCAGGAGGTTACCTTGTTGAAGCAGGACTCCCATTCCAGGGCATCCAGGGCCTGCAGGTCATGTACCAGGAGAGCTCGCTGCAAGTAAGTGAGTGCCTGCATCCGTACCTGCCGTCGGGCATCACAGCACAGCCAGGCAATACCTGCAAGAGAGGGATTCAGGGCAAAGCCCACAGGGAAAGTGTCACATCCCTACTTCCCTAGTCTAGGGTGAAAAGTCTAATAAAGATCAAACACTCCCTGAGGGGGGGGGGGTGGGGGGGGGTGGGGGGTGGAAAGGGAAAAAAAAAGAAAAAGGATTATACTTGTTCCAGGCCACAGACTGGGAATCTACTGTCAGGTCCAGAAGCAAGCTGGCAGCTAACTCATGCTAAAGATACCTTTCCAGATCTGATCCAAGTTATTTTTCAATTACAGCAGACCCTAAAAACAACCTCTGCCTGCTTTCTGCAGTTAGTTCTTGGCTCCTCCTAAGTGCTGCCATTATTTTGGAAGCATCTCTGCTCACTCTTATCACAAGGGGATTGCTTTACCCTGTAGCAAAGGGCACCAGCAGTTGGACCACAGTGTTCGGGAATCTGCTTCGATTTTCCTTCCTGCTGTCACTAGATGGCGTTGCTCCTCTGCCCAGGAGCTGTAGATGGTGGCTGCTCGTGTGTGCAAGGTGTGCATGAGGTCCAGGAGCTGCAAGTCAAGCATCGCATTAAGCAACACAGAGGACTTAAATTTTTGAAGCAACCCTGGTCTCTGCTCTTCCCCAAACCAACGCTAAAAAGCTCACAGCTGCTCAAGCCTGCTTCCTGTATGTACATAACCATGTATCACTATGAAGATAGTGTAGGGCCCTGCTGTCTGTGCTCTCCCTAAGGGGTCAAGTGCCAGGCATCTTCAGCAAGATTTGTGTCAGTTCAGTAGCCATGTCAATTCCATCTTCCAAGGAACAGCATCCCAATCCTGCCAGAAGAAAGAATGGAGCCTTTCCTAGCACAGAGCATTGACTCTCCCAGGCAGAGGGAGAAACCCAGTAATTCAGAGCTGTGCTGTCCAGGGACAACTCTGCAACTTTTTTTTTTTTTTTTTTGAAAAAAAAAAAAAACAACAAAACCAGCATGAAGCATATGCAAAGCTCCCTCAGAACAGCTCCATAAGGGTAAACAACATTCTAGTCACTTTACTACTGAACAGAGACCCAACAGCCTGGCAGTCAGCAGGCCTGTGCCTTCACGCCTTTGAAGCACCGGCTGGAGAGAGAAATGACACCCTCATCCCAGCCCTCTGTACTCGAAACCCCAGTGCCTCAGCCCACAGGGCTTTCCCCTCTCCTCAAGCTCAGATGCCCTATCAGACTCCCCACTAATCCTGCGCGAACCTCATGCCTCCAAATGCCTTGATCCACATCCATCTTACCTAATATAGTGACTCACAGCTCCAGACCCCATCCTCCTTGCTTTTCAGAGGACTTCTCTCTCCACTGCTATTCTGCTTTTGCCTGTCCGAACTGCAGTCTTCCTCTTTCACTGCAGAACCACACACGGCCACAAGGGCCACCCTCTGCTATTCAGCACCCACTAACCCAGGATGCAGGTCCCCCCCCTCACCCCGTGAAGAATCCCAGTGACTCCCTAGCAAGGCCCTGAGTATGGGAAAGGAGAGGAGGAAATCCTTGCTATACTTACGTCCTGACTAACCTGTAAAGACACAGTGTGGTAGCTGGCAGGGATGCTCTCATCCTCATCCTCATCACTGTGTGTGTGTGTCTGGTGCTGGCTCAAGACCCGTGATCGACGTGTGGAGTTCTCCTTTGGCTTTTTTTTTAGCCGACCAGACTTACTGTCATACCTGTGGCTCTTCCCCCTCTTCTCCTGGGACTTGTAGCCTAGAAAGTGAAAGGTAGCAACATACCATATACACTCTCCACCACAAAATTTTCTGTCTTTCAACACACACAGCAGCCACCTTTTGATATCCCCAGCGGAGGGTCCTGTCCTGTGAAATGACAACTACCTTCTTAAAGAGGTACCCCAGCATGCATCAGGAACAGCCTTCAGCAACAGCCGATACTGCTACCTCCATACCAGCTCCAGACCTCCCCTCCACCCCAGAGAGAAGGATAAGAATAAAGTCCCTGCTACAAGCAGGAGCCAGGACACTTTTCTCACAGCAGACCATTTTCTGGGGGGTTGAGGACTCATTTTCTGACAGTATACTTCACACTTCTTGCTGACTGGCCACCCCAAGCCCAATCCTGATTGTCAAACCAAGGGCCATCTTACCCCCATTCAAGCTTGCCTCCACAAAGATGCGGATGGTTTTGACACAGAGCTCGAAGTTCTCAGGTGTAACGTGGGCAGCATCTCGCACGATGAAGGACAGGGACTCTACACACTTCATGAGAGACTTTGTGTCATGTGGGCCCAAATCCAGCCCCACAGTCAGGCTGTACTGGTTGACAAGAGGAGATGGCCCCAGCCTGCTGAGCCCAGCAGTGGATCTGGAGGTGTCAATGTCATCTTTCCCCACCTGCAGGGCACAGCAAGAGGGTAGCAGGAGAGGGTAGCATAACAAGCAGCACCTCATGCACACGCTGAAAGGGCCTTTCTCTTCTGAAGCCAATAGGTAACGTTTCCATAGGATCCATTTCCCTTCCTTCCTTATTTGCCTCCAAGCTTTCTCCATCTGCATCTCTTCCCCACCCTCCCTTTACACTGTCAGCTTATCTTAGCTCTCTTTTCTACTGTCTTATTCTTTCTCTCCCTACCACACCCTCTGCCCACAACCATGCTAGGAGTAGTCTTCTTCAGGCACCAGAAGCCCATTGGCTACTCACCACTAGCCAGCCACTGTTCATGACATCCACATCTGTCACTGAGCGATGCATCTTGCCTGGCTTCCCGTGGTCTGCGTACACCTCTGAATCAGAGGTGTAGCCTCGGTCCAGGCTCATGTCACTTGGATGATAGGAGGAGGAGACCTCGCTGTCTGACTGAGCACCTTCAAAACAAAAGGCATAGGGTTTAGATCAAAGCCAAATCACGAACTTGGAATGAGTAGCTGTGGATAATGGAGAAGCAATCCAGATTAATCAGATCAGCATCAGCTAGGAATCACCAGTAGGCCCTGGAAGAAACTGGGCCAGGCCTCTCCTCCTGTGAGAGGAAGAACAACTATGACAGAAGCATGCATAGGAGACAGCAGTAAACACAAATCTTTGACACTGTTTCTCCCCTGTAGGTATGTCTGGCTTTCCCCTTCAGAGGAAAGGGGCTTTCCATCCTCTGCTATGTTACTTGTCAGCCTAACTGTGAATTTAAAAAGGGCAGGAAGTCTAATGCTTTGACACTGGGGGAAGAATCAGATGTACCACACGCTTTAAGTACTGGAGGTGCTAGCTTTAGCCAAGACAACCCCAAAAGCACAACACAGAATGACATGACTCATGTAGGGCTTCTGGGGTCACTCAGCTCCACACTAACACTGGTAAAGTCTTTCTCATGAACAGCAACCTACATTAGCATGGTCCACACCTGTCAGACCTACCTTCCCCGAGAACCTTAAATTTCATGTCCCAAGCACAAAAATCTTTGCAAGGGCCAAATTTAAGCTACTGATATAATGTTATTTAGAAGCAAAAATTCATTCTCTCCATCTTTCAACATTATCTAGAAACTCATCAGCAGAGAGACAGACTTGCTGTAAACACAATGCAGCAAACATTTTCAGAAGGAGGTAAAGAGAACTAATGTTCTGATGTGTGCAATGTGCCACAGGCAAGTAGTTTACCCAATCAGCAAAGACAGAAGCAGTAAAAAAAAAAAAAAAAAAAAAAAAGAGGGAGAAGACAGCCCAGCATTAGCCCAGAAGGCAAAGGCTATAGGGGTTTTGCAATATCAGGTTTCTCCCATCTGTCTAGCACAAAACATCAGGACCTAGCAAGAAAGTTCTACAAAAGCAAAAAGCAAAACGAGGGCTTCTGGAAAAGTCTTTTCTTGCTGTTTGCTTTAAAAGTCTGAAGCTGTCAGCCTCAAATACATTGCCAGCTGGCTAGAATGAAACAAGAACAGTTTGCTGAAAAGACTGTCTTTCTAACACAGTCAAGAGAAGTGGGAAATAGTGGCTTGGTCTTGTGGGAACGGTTCAGGCACTCTGAACACAAATGGATTTGGAAATAGAATTTTAAAGAACAACTCCCTTTACAAGATCCTTAAAATGGGGACAGAAAGGAGTCAGTCCCACAAAAGAAGCAAGTATGACAGGAACAACAGCTGGGTTTACATTACACACCTAGATGAGAGATTAAGGCTACATTACTCAAGACACCAGACCACAGCCAGCAAAAAATGCTCCTTGGGTAGAGCAAAGGCCTTCTACAGCTGCTACAACTGATATCAGTTTTCCTCCCACTGCTCCCTCAGGGACTAGCACCTGGACTGCTGCTCACAGAGTAGGAAAAGATGGCAGAGTAGAGACAGGGACAGACCATGGGGTAGGAGTGAACAGCAGGTGCTGGTCTTTAATCTTGCTAATGTAGTTTAATATCAGCTTTGTTTTCTTGCAGTCCCCTTTGCTAATTGGAAAGCTTGAGGAAGCAGCTGCTTATCTGGCAGGCAGGCATCAGATTTCCTAGCACAAGCTGGCCTGTCTTACCTGTGTCATTATCTGCCCTTGCTGTAACCTGCAGGGCTGCAGGCGGCTTCACCCCAGACCCAATACACTCCAGGAGGGTGAAGAGAGTGTACCAGTCATCTCCAGAGTGAATGTTAGCAGCATTGGTCTTCAAGAGTTCATGGAGGCCATAGGCAACCTCATGGCTAACTCTGGACAGCACATTTGGCTTCATCATGAGCAGGATACGTAATGAGAGGAGAACCTGGGCAGAGAAGGAGATAAGAATAACAGAGCCTATTATTTACACTCCATTCTCCAGCAAAGTACCCTTTCACTTATTTCAAGCTACTTACAACTGCTGTTTGTTGTTACCTGCAGCAGAGACACGTTAAATGTGGGTCCATCCAACAGCAATGGGTTTCCTGTGTTGCCAGGTGTAGCCACAAAATCCCAGTAACTGACTTTCAAAAATCTCTTACCTGTGCGCTGATTTCTTCCCGACGAAGGAGTCGAATTGCCAGTCTCAGCAGCCCCACCACTGCCCTCTCCACCAAGAAGCAGAACTCCACCGCATGGACACAGAGATGATAGAGGTGGTCTCGGACAGTTTGCCAGACACAGGTCACACGGTCCCTAGCCACAACAAGGAGGAGGGAAAGGGTAGGATGGAAGGAGATGAGACAAGAGGAATCCAGCTACCTCTCCCAGAACTCCAGATAACCCAGTATTTTTTCATTTCAATGAAAAACTCCAGCCAGGAGATATAAGAACAGAGACACAGAAACAACAAAGCTGTCAAATTTCTTATTTACTTCATTATTTGCAAAGCGATCAGGTGGGAGAATTCTCCCTCCAGAGTTTAGTTTATGTTCTCCAAATCTCAGGATATCAAGCAGTAATTCATGGGTGAATAGCTCCCCTGTTTGCACATGCTAGAGTGGAATTGCTAAGCCCTGAAATTACAGCCACATGCTGCTTCAGCTGGCAAATCAAGCACATGAGGAACTCATTCCCTGGACCCAGGCAGCAGCTGCAGTAAAGCAGGGACATTTACAATGAATCTGCATGTATTTCAAGGTCATACCTATTCTCTAGCACAATCCTCAGAAGCATCTCCAAGCAGAAGGCAGCATCCTCTTCATCATATGTCTCCTCATCAGGAGTCACAGAGATTAGAGCCTAGAAAAGCCAGGAATTGTTTGTGACTCACAAGCCCCCAAAACTGAGGGACCAATAAGTGAGCACCAACAGAATGCTTTGAATCTGGGAAAAACTACACTCCACTGTCTGGTGAGGTCATGCATAGCCTATCAAAAATGCATTGGATAGTGGTCAAGCTAAATATATGGAAAATTCTAAATTTTTTATTATGCGAGAAGCAATATGAACTTAAAAGATGTTAAACTCTGACAAAGTCTCTCAGATGGAGAGGAGTTCTGAACGCCAGCAGCTTCTTGCCAAGAATAAGTGAAGGACAGAAAAGGCAGACATACCTAGGAATGACTACAAATACTGGAACTATTCCACTCAAGCCATCAGCTTGCACATGAAGGGAGAATTCCTGACATTAATAGAGGTAAGAGCAAAATGTTCCCCCAGAACTGAGATGGCACACAAAAACTGAGTCACCACTTCTCCACATGGGCCAGCAACATAGCGGTCTTTGTGTGATCCAAACAGCAAGTTCTGCTTTGGCTGTTTTAAATATTGTTCTTTGGGATTTACTCACTTATCTTTATTTGAAACACAATACCTATTCTTCTGAACCTCTGCAGCAAGCCTTGATAAATAAACCTTTCTTTTGTTTTACCACAAGTCTCAATAGTGTCATGTGCCCTATTAACGAAGCCAGTGAATTGCAATTACAGCAGCCTGAAGGGAAAGGCACTTGCACTTTAAGGAGCCATAGAATTAGGCAACACACACTGCCAGCCCACACAGCATCCCTGCAAGGGTAGCACTGCACTATTTGCTTTTGAAAATGGTGAGCAGCAGCCAGATTCGTTCCACACCCTGGAGTGGTCTCAAACTCCACACTAGCCTGAGAAGCCACTACCAGAACCAGGTAAGTAACTACCGTTCCCCAGGAAGATGAGCTTCTCTAGCCCAAAGGCTAGTGAGTCCAGCCTTATTATGACTCCCACAGCAGCCAGGTACCACACTACCTAGTGGCACACAGTCAAATATTTCTATACAGCTCTTGCCTCTAACGTGGCCTTTTAGAATGTTCTCATTAAGCACACAGCACACCAGAAAAGATGAAAAGGCATAACCTTAAGTTCCTACACAGAGCTACACATATTTTTAAACACTTGCCATGATCTCCTCAAGGCTTTTAGAATGCATTCCACAATTTAATGTCTTCCTCTACTACTAAAGCCATTGTGGCTGCCAGCACAGAAGTTACATGTAACAGCTGAACTAATGACTGCTTTCATTCCGCAAATAGGTCCAAGACCTCCTTTGGGGACAGAGGAGCTAGGCAAGTACACAGCGCATATCCATGATCATGCATAGCATACTTGTTCCATCACCAGTCCAGTCCCTTGCCCAATATCATTCTCACCTTCATGAGCTCCTGGAGGGATTCAAGTTGGAGGAATTTGCTTTCTGTGATCAACTTCTCAGGATCGCATTGCTGCAAAAGACAGAAAAGAGGACTGTGCATCTGGGGGATGGGGAAGGTATACAGACAGATCCTCCAGAAACACAGCTTGTTCCCAGGAAATATACAGATAGCGGCTTTAAGACAACTACCTCGAGGAAAACTTCTGCCAGCTAGTTCACTCCTTTAACATCAATTACCTTTAACAGACCTGATCTGTGCTAGACAGATTTTAACAGATAAATCCTCTGTCCACACTCTGCTCAAACCCCAGGTTCAGATTTTGTTGGCACCATATGCCTTAACACTGCCTTGGAAAAGATTAGTCATTTGAGAATTTATTAATTTGTCTTCAGTTATAGGACTGGGATGCCAACAGCAGATCCCTGTCTCTTGTGGGGAATCATTCCTGTTTTCATGTGTTACTATATTTGTGCATAAAAGCATATCAGACCCTTTAGCTGTCAACGCAGACACGCTCCTCTGCAGTTTCTTACAATTCCCAAGTCCTCTAGAACCTGCAATACTGCCTAGAAGCATGCGTACTTATGCTTCTGTTGCCTGTTATCCACATAGTACTGTCACCACAAACAAAAGCAGGTTCTTTTACAGCCTGTATCTTACCTTTATGCATTCCAGAGCCGTTCGCTTTGCCTCCTGTGTCTCTGTAGATGGCCCTCTCATACCAGATTGCTCTGTCCCACTGAGGGTGAGCCAACTAACAAAACTCAGCACTGTGGATTCACCACTGAAAATCAGAAGATACCAGCATCAGTGAGAAAACAAGAAATCATATTATTCTCCAGCTTTGGTAGAAAAAGGACTGCCTGGGCCATCTACACCACTCACCGGTTAGATGGTGTCTCCTCACGTTGCAGATAGATTTTGCCATTAGGATCCACAAAGTCTTCAACCTGGAAGAGAGACCAGAACATGTATATGATCAATTGTCTACTTCTTTGTAGCCTTCCCCCCCAACCCCATAACATTTCACTTAGTGATGAAACACTACACCCAAGCACCCATGTGTAGGCAGTCAATCCCAGCTCTTCACCCCCTCACCCCTTCAGTAAAGCGTCACCCCCACCTGGCAATACCAATGCTATGCTCTAATACTTCACATGTAAGCATGTCCCTCTCCTGCACAATACTCAAAATCCGTTCAAGTAAAACGAATGCTGGAATTTCTCAAATCCAACAAAAAGTAAAATGAGAAAAAAAATGAAACCCTAAGAAAGAAGCTGGAGCCTGCACATAACTCAAACACTACACCCTTTGCAGGCTTTCTAGCTCTGTACACACTTTACCAAAGCCATGCCTTTGCAAGAGAGCTCTCCTCTTTGAACTGCTTTTGTGAAAAGCTGGCTTCTCACTCCCCTACTCTTCAATTACCCATGGGCCGGCTATTATTACCTCCACCATGGCCTTGGGCAGCAGCTCTGCTCGGAAAAGCTGTAGCATGGCCTCCATGATGTTTTTCCAGCCCTCCCGCAGAATGTCACCGTGGCGATGGGCCAAGTGAAACACAGTCTTTGCTGCAATATGGGCCTTGGGATTACTTCCAAAAACAGTGGGCAGGTTCTCAATAGACTGCAGGAAAGAAGAGGGGGTGGCAATCAGTCAGCAAGAGATGTTTTCTTTTCAACACAAATTAGGGCAGACTGTTCAGAACTGGTTACGGGAAAGACAACAATTCTGTGTACGATGCTTGGATAACTCCTCAGCTCATATTCACTTTGCACAAAACTAAGGACAAGATGCTTTACCTGATACAAGTTGAATCACTGAACCACCTAGACATAAGCTCTCCAAGAATGACAACAATACAGAACATTTTGAAAGTGCTTGCTGAAAACTCACTAATACTAATTTATTCTGCTATGGGAACTCATTCCAGGACGAAAGCCTTCTACAAAAAGTAAATCTCCTCTGGAAGCAGCAATTACTCTGCTTTACTGTTAGAGAAGGAAACTATGGCCAAAAGCATTACTGATTTGCAAAGCTACTCCTACCACTACTTAACAGCAAGATTCAAAGTAAGAGTGATGAACCCTGACATGCAGTCTCTGCCAATAACTGCTGGATCACAATTCCTCATAATCTGTTCAACACACTCACAGTTTTTCAAAATACAGAAAGCGTGCTAAGTCATTTAAACCAATCAATTATATGCTGCCAAAACAAGAAAAAACCTAGCAACCATGTGAGCTAGTATCAGATACTGATATCCTCCATGTTTCTGCAGTTACTTAAGCTCACGGCAATGTTCCTTTTGACAAGGGATGGGCTTTGCTGTTCTTTTGCTTATGTGGACAAAAGCCATGTTTATTCCTCATCAAGAAAGGACAGAGAAGACAGGACATAGGATGGATTGAAAATGTGGCTCTTCCAATCTCAGACCTGAAGTTCAGAAAAACTAGCTTTTGCTTCAGCCAGACTGCTGGCAAAACTATTATCAAAATGGGTGTTTGATCTAGAGGTGAACTCCATTAGAAGTGCCAATCTGGAAGTCTGGCAGAGATGTGACAACCAATTTGTTTTTTCTGTTGTTGCTAGGGGGAAACCACATGAATCCATACATCACTGAAGTCTCAGAGTGCAAACAACAATATGCCCGGTTTTGCACTGTGGCAGTAAGCCACAACCACTGAATTAAAACACACAGGGGGTTTGCTACTACTTATACACTGAGTCAGTATGTGTCTTAACTGTGAATCAAGAAGTCTGGCACTCACTCTTCTTAAACCACTTAATCCCCCTCCACGTTCCTTTCCATTCCTCTTCTTTCAACCAAAGTGGCCAAGCAATTGCAGTGCTTGAAGAGGCTGCCTGATCACCAGGATGATCTGACCTGGGAATTCACTAGCTGCTAAGTGACACTTTGATGTTCTTCCCTTGCTTTCTAACAGTTGCTCTTTGTTTTTGTCTCCTCTGTGCCTGAAGACAGCCCCTCCTTCTCTCCTTCCACCAGACGGTCTCTCAAATATTTGTTCAGTTGTCATATTCCACTACTGTCTCCAAGCCTTACAGGAATTTAGGACAGCAGAAAGTAATTGGTGTACTTGGAATCTGGCCAAAGACAAGAACTCACAGCTTTCTTCAAATCCAGAAGTCCCTGATGCTATGTCATCACCAAAAGACATGCTTGCTTAATTTACACAGACCTTGGACTGCTCCAGATTCCAGTCTCACAACTAGATGGGATGCAGCTGGCAACAGCTTGTGCCTCTGAGGGCTTAGTCTAGTTGCTTCTACTATGCAAATCTGTGTCAAATAGTTGTTTCATGGCAGACATTCCTCTGTTTTTGTTATCTATTGGTTGTCTCAAGGTCTGGTATGCCTGAAGAGGATCAAGTATTTAATCTTTACTGTTGTACGCTGTAGAGGAAGAGGGAATCCAAAGCTTAGGATTTCTTTGCCTTTTAATAGTCAACCTGGTACCTTTATGCTGCTACCAGTGCCAGAATGGAAGTGATAAAAAACACCCAGTCCAAACAATTCCATTTCCCTGCATTCCATTAACTGATTTTGCAGGACCATTCCCTTTCTGCTATCCCTTCAAGGGATTTAAAAAAAATCACCTGTCTTGGCCTTTTTACTCCCATGCTTTCAGCCTTGAATCATCTTTTTTCCCTTTTTTGTACGTGTGGCAATTCTATTCTGCTCACTGTGGGTCTTGCACTGGTTCTCAGAGCAATGCCATGAGATTCTTTGCAAATTCTGACCATTTAAAGGATTTGCTGTCATCTTCTCCTTAGCACAAAGCATGGTCTGCCACACACTGTCTTATCAAACACCTTGGGAAAAACAGGCTGATGCTGTAACACAAACAGATTTGGGCAAAAAAAGCTTACACCAACCACTGCACCTTGAATTTATTCTCACAGTACAATCCACAGAAACAGTCTTTAGGGCTTGCCAAAAGTGGGGCTAACAGCTGATCTTATTACCAGACTTCACACACCAACCAACAATTCAAAGCATTTGTTTTTGTAACCCCTTTATGCCGGGTGGATGCACAGCCCCTACACACTTTGGAAGAATGGCTCACAAAACAGTCCCTCTTGGCACCATATATGCCCCTTAACTAAATATTCAATAGCTGAAATGCATAAACTTGCTTGGGATCGTGGATGATCACTGTCTTGATCACAGAGGGATCTAAGTCTCCTCAGATAAAGTAGGTGGAATAAACACTTCTACGTCATAGCATTCTGCTCTGCACAAACTGCCACTTGTGAGTGAGTAGAAATTTGCATATTTGAACTTGTCCTGTGGAAGTCCTACCTCACTACACACTTTTCATTGCCTCCTCCAGAAAACTCTGGGCAGGGGCTGATAGATATCTACAGTTACTGTGATAACTAAAATAAGCAAGTATTACTGCTTAACAGAGGAAGAGAGCTCTGATATGCTAAAAGCCATGCTTCTTTCCCCTCCTTCCAAACTTACCTCGCTGCTGAGGGCTGTAAACTTGCAGAGAGAAATTATGAGATTGTCAAACACGTCGCTAAGGCCATAGTGAGCAGAAATCATTGCACATTTTCTGGGGAAAGAAAAAAAAACAGAAAACAAGGTAATAAGTCAGCACAGACAAGTCTGTCTACAGGACAGCAAATCAGAGAGCCTCTCTGTTGACATTTTAGGCCTTCCTCTCCACCCATTCATAGAGTGCTGATGTATAGAATTCTACTATTATCCCTCAAATAATCTCAATCCTCATCCATAGATTCTGATATTTGTCTGTGCTGATGCAAGGATCACTTTCAAGAAGTCAGTCTAAACAGACAGACCACTTGCACCTGAGCCAATATAACTAATCTCCTGTCTTGACACAAGAGAGAGAGCTGCTGAGATTGGCGGTAGTGTTGAAGGTCTAGTTTCCAAGAGATCATGGCTACAGCAGTATATTAACAGAGCTTTAAAACTATGCTTAAGGCATCATTTTGTCTGGATCTAAGAATGACCAAAGATTGTTCCTATACATTTTCTCACAGATAGCAAGTTTTTTGAATACTGGTCATCTGGGAAAGAAAAAAGAAAAAAAAAAAGTCCCCCATCCCATTCAGCCACAGCTATGGCCTCATACACGAGAGGTTTTGTTCATATACAGGGATTTTGCCAGCATCACTGTGCAAGTTAAGAGTGACTTTTTCCCCTCACTTCTAAGCAGCACAGTTATGTCAGCAGGTCTTTTAAATGTAAGCAGGCTGAAGTTTAAAAATACATACCCCAGGCACTTTGATTCATTACAACACAGCAGTCAAGCCAAACAGTGAGCAGCAACGAAGAGAGGCCAAGATGGGATGAATCAATACAAATGACAGAACAAAACTAGAGGACTGTAGGTCACAATAAAATGCTCTTCAACTGCTAGGAAAAGTAACAGTTGATATTCACTGTAATGTCTCTAGCAGATAAACAGGAGACAATGGCCACACTAACTCTTCTGGGTCTTCATGAATGCAAGAGTTACCTGAAACCAGAGATAGCCTTCTGGATGATTGTTTCTTCTAAGCTCTTGTCAAAAACGTAAGAAAGTGCTGCAATAGTTGGCCCCCACGTCATGGTGAACAGATCATGGTCATAGCTTCCGGGAGGCACATGGAGAAATATTCCCTCATCAGTGGCACCACGATGTAGCAGGACATTCCAGATATAGTTTTCCTTCACCAGGCCCGTCTGTTCTTCTGGCATCACTATCTCATCATTTCTACAAGGGAGGAAGGCAGAAAGGTTGAATTTTTCATTCTGAGCCAAACCTAACATTTACACAGTGCCTTTCATTACATGGTCCCAAAGCTAAGCAATACCTACTCTGGAGTGATTTTGCCAGCTCCAGAAACATTATGTTTTCCTAGACCTGCCTGCTTCTGCTGCCCCTCTTTGATATCATGGATATCATGTCTGGTGTGTCCCAGCATCAACTGTGTAAGGGTAGTATTGAAGAAGCAGCTACCTAACACTACAAGTACAAAATGCAATACATACTGCAGTTAAATGATGGGAAATTTTGGACAGCACACTGGCATAGCTTCACTTCCCCATCCCAACTCTCATCCTGTTAGAGTGCTCTGCAGATCTCATTATTCCCAGATAAAAAAAAAAATTAAATTGTTGTACCACTGCAGTCAACAGTAGGCATGAGTACTATGCCAAAGTCAAATATCAGAAAGCCAAGTAGTGCAAAATTAAAGATAAATCAAGAAACCAAATGTATGATGGGTGACTCATAACCAGGGTACCACAGCTCCTTACTCTAACTTGATTAAAGCTATACCATAATAAAATAATTATGATTAATGCCAAGTACTACTTGCAATCCCAGATTAAAATGTATCAAGCCTAAATACATACTCCCTAGACTTGGGTAACATTGCATAAGACACAACCCTCTGCAAATGACCAACTAATTGAACAAGAGTCTCAAATCTACTAAGAATAGTAGATTGCAGCCAATCTGAAAAGTAGAGGTCTTTCTGCAACAATCAAAAAATAACATGCTTCAGTTGCCAAACGAGCAATTTTCATGTGCTAAAAACAACTATAAAAAACCCCTCTTGATTTATGCATAAGAAATAACCTCTTCCCAGTTTCAGGTGCCTGCATATTTTGACAAGAGCAGTCATTACTGAGATTATACAGGAAAATATGTTTGCACTCAATAGCGTGTTTTTTCTAAGAACCCATTATTTGATTAGACAGAAGAAAGTGAATGGGTTTACTTGAAAAGCCTCAGGAAATTAAACTGTGCTCAAAAGTGAAATGCTGAGATCCTGAAGAGATCATGCACTGCTCTGTACAGATTACAGTCTGATTTTTTTCTTCCCTCTAATAATGCAAATAAACAAACAGTTCCTCAATCTCATCTATGACACTGGGGCAATCTATCCAAGATGGAGCAATACTGAAATGATACCAATTGTTTTAGCCATAGAACATACTGAAAAAGCTGAAGTATCCAATGAAGGGAGAATAAAGGGGAATAGACTGGGACAGAGGCACTGCATAACTGAGAGATATGAGGATATTCTCAGGGTACTACTCAACACATTAAGAACACCCTCAGGGGAGAGAGGCCAATCAAAACTAGAGCTCTACTTGAAAGCCACAGCTGCTACTTGAAGAATTTCTAGATGTTTAGTACAGGCAGCATCCCCACCTTCCCAGAGAAGGCTCAAAAGGGAGGGAGGGTCAGCCTTATCACACTGCCCTGCTTCCAGCCCAAGCCACTGCCTGCCACAGATTGTCTCCTCAGAGATGTAATCCTCTCAGCTTCAAATTGGCTGGGCCTGGATTTACTGATAGGCTAGACTTCTGAGCTATTATTAAAGCTCCCTGCCCAGAGCTAGCCTGTGCACAAAAGGGCCTCAGCCACCAGGAATTCTCCTCAAATACCAGTCAGTGTGCCAAGAGCTTCAGGGGTGGTAGAAGAGATTGGTGCAGACAGCAACCTCATATGAAGAGCTCAAAAGGAGAACATAAGAAACTGAGACCTGGACATGTTATGTCAGGGCACCAGTGCTGTCTTGGGGACAAGATACTATCTCTAGCAATACATAAAATGTTCTGAAGAAGTCTAAAGGCCTGGTCTGGAAAACAGAGCCGCCTTAGATGCAGCATTTCACATGTGCTGGTCTTGCTCAGCCATTTTTTTTACATTTTGATGGAAGTAATGTGGTTTTTAATTTTAGCTTAAGCTCTGTGGATTAAAATACCATGGCAAGAATCCAAAGACACAAATCCAGTGCAATCACTGTGACAGGCTTGTTACCACAGCCCCGCAGGCAAACAGACACATGATCGGTGAGTCTCTCTCTGTACTCTCCAGAGGTCTCGCAGACCAAACAATTCTAGTTTGCTCTCTGCATACGAGCAGTTGGCAGGTTGATTCTTACTTGATGGCATGGTACATGTCTTCCAATATGTCCTGTTCAAAGTCTTTGCCTCCATTCACACCTTTCAGGTTCTTCCGAAACTCCTGAAAAAAGTTACACCAACGTTAATTCCTAGTATCTCCAGCTTTAACTGCCTGGCTAGGATCAATACTCAGCTTGTTTTTCATGGGACCAGAAGCAGATTTTCCTGTATTCTTCAACATGCAGCCTCAAAGTTCAAAGACTAAATGCTATTCCTTATGGCAGTAGCGTGCAGCAATCCCTGTCTCTGCTCACAAGGAAAGAAGAGAGACACAACATACACATCCTTAGCTGAGGCTGGACATCATGGAATGACAGGTCTGTACCACTACATTGACACTCACAGGACTTGAACTCTCTAGAAGCCCACAGTGGTTCAATAACCTTCTCATTCTTACTACGTCTTAGGATACAGTTTGCTCACATAGACACAAGCCTCTTGACAAACTTGGCAAGTTGTCTGCTAAGCTCGTTAATTCTTCAGACTGCCCCTTTGTCCACAGCTCCTCTCTCCAACTGTACTCAACTCTAGTGCTGCACACGAGCTTATTGTGTGCACGAGTGATGAATGCCAGGGAAAAAAAGAGAATGCCACTGAGAAAAAAACAGGTACTACATTGCTGCCAAAACCAGAGAAGACAGGTGCCTACACTGTTAACACCCACCTCCAGAGTCATTGGGACATTCTGCTTGCGGACATTATGGTTGTGCTGGTCAGTGTTCAGCATAATGACTGCATAGGCCAGGGCAAAGCAGGCATCACTATTAGCAAATGGGGATCCATTTGATTTCTGAAAGGCAAATGTATGCACAGATTAGTCCTACAGGAACAGTGATATCAGTAACCCAAGACAGCCATTTTCCTACCCATGGTACTGAATCATCTCTGGGACAAACAAAAATCCCAGGCTCTGGCTCCAGCTTCCAAAAAGCACCCTGGAAATCTATGTGCCACTGCCATCTCCTACAAAACAACAGCTGCTGCCTGCAGGGCACAGTAAGCTTATCACAGGCAATTTGATCTGACATGTCCATCATGGCAAGCAGATGCACAAGAAAGAATGCAGTTTTGAGCTTTCTGCCCACCAAGTACACACCCTCCAATGTTCTGTGAAGGCTTCCAACAGTCTCTGGATTACCGGCGCCTCTCCTGGTAATCTGAAGGCCTCTAGATAAAGCCGTAAAGCTTCATCCAGCCTTAAACCTTGGAAGCTGAAAGTCCTGCAAGAAGAATGAAATGCAGTGAGGAAATGAAACAGGATGGGAAAGGTAGGATAAACTTACTGACTACAATCTTGTTTGTTTCAGCATCAGAATATTAGATTTCACAGAGAACAGACAGTAAAGAGGGGAGAGTGAGAAGAGAAGAAATATATCATTAACATGCAAAAACCAATAAAAGAGAGTCAACAGTCCTACAGGTGATTATGTGTGTAATCATCTCTCCAGTCTTCACAGATACTGGCCCTACTGAAAGGAGCTCGAGTATCATACTATTATAGGTATCTAAGGTGTTATCATATGCAAGAGGTGCATTGAATTAAGGCATGGTGGTACACAGAGAACCAAGCAATACAAATCCAATGCCTCCAGGAACTACTGTTCTACTGCTTTTTTCATCACTGAACTCTTTTTTAACTTTCACCCCTTTCTGAATTAAGAGATACAGAAAGATAATCACCCAACAAAGCTTTCCAGCAAGTCTATGTTCTTACGGTCACTCACAAACTCCCCAATCATCTTTTTGTCCAGGCGATGATTTTCCCGTAGCCACCTGGCCACCTCATTGTTGTCGATAGGGGTGGCAAGAAGGTTCTTCTCCTGCAGAAACTGTATACCTTTCTTTGGCTTTTGGTTGAACTGCTCTGTGCCGGTTATCAGGAGCTGAAGGAGACATTCTGATAATTACAAGCTTGAAGTGCATTTCTTACTTTAGATTGTTCTTGGCATTTGAACCAAAAGCAAAAGTAGAAAATAGATCAACCTCAGCATGATCAAGTTTATTGTACTGTGTAATCCATCAAGAAGGCTAACCAAGGCCAGAAAACCTGCATTTCATCACAAGGATTCACCATCAAATAATACTGGATAGAGCAAGCATGAGCTGCTGTCTTTGAAAAGCTTTGACATTTCACCAAGCAATTAGCACTGCTAACTCAAATGCCTCACCTGCTCTAGTATGTAAACAGAGCAGAAGGAGGTCTCTGATGAACTCCAGACGTGTGGCAAGATCAACTCTACCCAGTTACAACAGCAGCACTGCTCCATGCCCTCTTCTGTCCCCTTTGGCTCCAGGCTCTCATATGCTACCTCAGTGCCAGGAGACATGCAGCAAGAACCCTTGGCACTTACTGAGCAGGTGCAAGGAAGAAGTGCTGCAAAAGCTTAAACTAAGAACCAGAAAACATTCTGCTAGTGAGACACAGTCCCAGGAACATTCGGTATTTCAGCATGACAAGGGTATCTGTAGGCTGGTAAGAGCAGGTACGTTTTTGGTTTTGAAGGGAAGTCAACTTCTCTGCCCTGCTTGATTCTCATTTTAGGGAACTAGACTGTACCACAGTCACAGTGTAATAAAACACCTGACTAAGAAAGGGTTAACTGGATGTTCTTGGTGGTGTTCAGAAAAACCAAAAGCACAAACAACTGTATGAACTTTACTAAGGCACCAGAATAAATGTCAGTTCCCTGTTAGCTCCTATCACGATCAAACTGCTAGCAATGACCTAGTGAACTAAATCCGTGACCATCATGATTACTAGCTCCCCTGGGTTTTTCAGTGCCTCAGAAGCCACCAGCCCTGTGCTCTGCTTCCCCTGCCTGTGTGAACATCCTCAAATTGCAGTGAAACACAGACCCTGAAATAGCATGGAGTGCACAAGGACCCTGTGAGGGCATAACAAAATAATAACCAAGTGCTGCCCTGGCCTGAAGGGACTGTATGACACTAACAGCATTTCTGTTCAGCTGTAAATCCTGTAACCCAAGCCCTAGGGTATTCTATGGACTGGTTATACTTCTTAAGACCATCTGAAAGGAGACCAGACTGCTGGCAGCTTGCACTGCATTTATAATCATGTCAGTCCTATGCTTCTGAGCTTCTGTTCATTGCCTTTGGAAACATCAAAGAAAACTTTCCATTTGATGCATAATTTGTTTTCTGCTTTTATTTAGCTTTTTTCCTCCTTCCAGCTGTGGTAATGTTTAGTACTTCAGAGGTTAAAGGAAGCAGAACGTGCTGGTGCCATGTCAGCATCAACACCACTTAAGCTGAATGTTTTGTGTGCCCTGTTTACATGCTCAGGATGAAACCATTAGCAGATTTAAGGTGAGGAAAGGATTTTCCCTGGGCAAACTAACAGATTTATGAACACCTTTCTGCCCTCTGCTGTAGTGTAAGGCACTGCCCTTTTTCTAGGACTACCTGGAACTTTAAGGAACTCTCAGCCACTCACAATGCTCTTCATTTCTTCTAACCTTGTTTTCCAGCACAGTAAAGCTGAAGTATTATCAGAGGTTTTCTGTTAGAACAGTAGAAGCACTATGCAAGCTCCCTTCTCAAGAATGGACTTTCACACAAAGTCCATCAGGAAAGCTGCCATTAAAGCTAGATTTAATGCAAAGCAAAGGGTTACAAAT
This sequence comes from Buteo buteo, assembly GCF_964188355.1. NCBI lineage: Eukaryota > Metazoa > Chordata > Aves > Accipitriformes > Accipitridae > Buteo > Buteo buteo. The sequence goes on along the minus strand of NC_134174.1, from coordinate 47,429,744 downwards.
GAAATATTAACTAAATCAATATTAATTTCTTAGAAATTAGCTAATGCCAAAACTTGGTGGTTCCTTTGAAGACTGTGCAGACAATCACTTCCGCCCACTGTCCTTGTGGCTCGGGAAGCCAGTTAGCATTATCCCACTGAAGCACTGTGTTGTAGGTAAAGAACCAAGTTCCTAAGTACTGCAGCAGACTTCCTAGAGAGAAACCAATGCTTTAAATTACATTCAGATCCAGAGACTGCCAGAACAGATCACAAAGCGCAGATTAGTATGGCAGTAAAAAGAGATCTGTTGTACTTTCTTCAGTATTTCTGTTTAAATAAGTTTAAACAAATATGACCACCACTCTCATATAATAATGTAAAATAAAACCACCTATGCTGCAGAGAGAGGTCAGAAGCCTTTTAGTCAGGTAGAAATCAAAACCCTTTCTCTTTACCACCAATTAATTGTTCAAAGACATTAATTTCTTTTTCCAGTGTATCATCTGGCTCCTTACCCCACAACTACTATGGCCACTCATGTTTCATCCAGAATACATACCATTTTCATATTGAAATTTAGTAATCTCTCGCTTCCTAAATAACCTAACTACCTCATGTATATGTTGTGCAAAGAGAACAAAATCTGTACAAAGAACATCTGTGAATGAAAAAAACCAACAACCACCCAACTAAAAAAACCCAGTCCCACATAACACATAGGGACTTTAGATATCATATTCATCCACTGTCTCTGGAGGTGAACAAGCAGAACAGTACTTGATGTTTGACACAGGACAGGAGATAAGTACAAAGCCATCAGCATGGAGCACTTTTGTCAACACTAGACATAGACTGGAACCACTCAGGGAATGGAAAAGCTGTACAAAGTTCAGAGTGTTACATGGATTAATGAGGTTCAAAGAAACAGACCTATAGGCAAAGAATGGCGCTTTGTCCACACAGGACAATCTTTTCAGTCATCCTTATGATAAACAAACATGGGAATAAACAAATTGGAATAGCAGGCTAGACTGTTAATTTCTACCACAGGCCCCTCGGTATGCTCCCCATTTACAGCTTTGATAAGAGTAGGGAACTTGTCCTTTTTGATCAAAGTACCTTATTATCTCCATATAATGCAACTAGATCCAGCAACTTTCCCACCCAGAATCAGATGGACCTAGCTTACAAATTGTGCCACAAAGTTTCCCCAACACCTCTTGCAACTTTTAGCACAACTAAACCAGAACAGATAATAATCACTGCTGTCTCTGCAGTGTAGCAGGATTTTCAGTGACTATTTAATTCTTATCAGCAGAGACTAGAACTCAAAATTTCTGAGATATGACCAGTCATGCAAAGCCCACATGGGATGGAAAACAAGGAGAACACTCAAAGATCCATTTGTAGTATATTCCAAATCATACCTTCTTTTTTTTCTTAATCTGCATAAGTTCTTGAGGGCTTGGAAGGATACAAGAAAATCGAGTAGGTTTCCTGGGGATACTCTTCTCAGCTAGAAGGACAAAACATCATTACAGTCAAACTTATCCTCAGAGTGGCACTCAGCCCACTGTAGTGTCCCATTGTAACTTTCAGTCATGGAGTTTTGCTCCAATGTGCTGCCCTGCAAATGGCAGTCACAGTCCTACTATTCAATTACTACCTTCCTCCCACCCACATTTTCTTCAGCATAATTGCTTAGTAGCTTCTTGTCCTGGACAATTTCACACATCCACAAGATTTAATTTTCTGGCTGGAATCACTGATCCCCTGGACAGCCCTTGACTACCTTAAAAATACTAAGCACTGGTATGAATTTAACTCACTTTTGTCCCAAAGTGACCCACCAGATCTAACTCCCTCCCAGAAGAAATGTAACAGTTAGTAGGCATATATAGCACATGTATAATAAACAAATAACCACCACGTACTCTTCCTAGTTTTGAACACACAATAGCTACAGTGGTCTACAGTATAGCAAGACCAGTCAGCGAATGTCAGGACCATTCTCAGTAGATACACAGAGTGTCAGGGTACCACAGCGACCATTACCTGCCTCACTTCCTCCTTCCAATTCCATGCAGCCCTCCTTCATCTGGTCAGCCATAAGGCACCCACTGGTGGGAGGACATCCCCCAGCTGGCTCTGAGACTGCACTGGAAGATTTTGCCTCGCTGAGTACCCTCTCATTATCTGTATAAGTTAAAAAAAAAAAAAAAAAAAAAGAAGAAAAACAAAAATAAAAAAAACAACCCACACACAAACAAACCCATAAGCCAAGGAAAGAGCTAGCAACAGAGAAATAATGAACTGATAACTCTAAACTCAACATGTGCTTATTCAAAGGAGTTCCCCCCAGTAACTGTGATTCCTCAGTATCCTCAGTATTTTGTCTAGATGAATTTCATGGCATACCCTCCTTCTGTTGTGACTGCCAGTCTTGACATGGCCTTTATATAAAGCTTCACATGAGAGGCACATTTTAATATCTCTAAATTTTACAAATATCAAGGTTATTAACGTAAGTGTGTAGTTATAAAACATGCAACATGAAGACTGAAAACATATATTTAAGGAGCTTACTATGTAGCTACCAAAACAAGATCTGCAAGTTTAGCACAAGACTAAGCTTAATATCAAAAAAAATCAAAGAAAGGGGTCTTACTATTGCTTGTTTCTTTGGTGCTGTTCATGGTTTCTGGGCTGGATTTGACAACTTCCTTCTCTTGTTGATGTATGTTACTCAGCACTTTGGCCTGGCAATGTGCCTCAGTGCTATCTATCACTGTCAGCAACGCTTCCAGAGACAGCAGATGGACAGTATACAGCTGTCCAGAAACCGGAAAGGCATTCTGGGAAATAAAACATAAGTATTAGTCAACGTTCATGCCTCTTTCGCTGTAATGGGGGAAGGCAGTTTCCCCCACAGCTTAAGGAAGCCTGAAGCATACAACAGAAGACCCTAAACTTTTCACACAAAGCCTTCTAGCATATACTTAATGGTTTGTCTGCTCTGACATTATTAAAGCATAATGGCTATTCTTTTTTTCTTCTGCTTCCAAATGTTAAATGGCCACCTTCATCTCTACAGACCACTCCCATTATTAAGTTCTGCATCTGCACTAACCCTTGTTCTGAGTTACTGGCTTCCCCTTCGGCACCCCGCTGCTCCCTCCCTCCAGCCCGCTGAGGCCGGCAGCCCCCAGCCCGCGTTTCAGCACCTTGGAGAGCAGCTTGGTGAGCTCCTCGAAGAGGTTGGCACAGTAGTAGTCACAGTCATAGTTAATGTAGAGCTCTGTCACGAAACTGGGAATCCTCCACAGCTGAACAATGGCTTCCAAAGCCATCTCCTTCATTTCATAGGGCATCTTTGGGTTTTCCACAGTGATTATTTCCATCAGCTTCTTGACATACATCTGGCAGAAACACAGGGCAGCTCAGTTTAAAGAAAGAAAAAAAAAAGCAGGACAGTGAATAGCTTCGAGGACTACAGAAATAGATTTATAAGCTTCATCTTCCCACATGACACTCCATCTTAATTGATGGCTCATTCTGAAGGAGGTTGTAAAAAGGTTTCAAATAGTTCTTTCTACCATTCAGTGCACCTGGACTTACCATTCTAAAAAAGAGTATGAAGGCAAGCAGTGCAGTACACCAGTCTCAAAGACATTTTATTATCCAACAAGCAAAGGCCTACAAAGCCTACCCATAACCCACTGAGTCATTTATACAAAGGTAAATTAATATTTAGACTATATCTTACTGCCTAGCTATATGCATTTAACTGAAGCCCAATAAACTATTACTAGGCACTCAGTGATACTCAAAAAAAACTCACCTCCAGCTGGAATTTCAGGTGCTCTCTCATGCTCTCAAAGAGAAGAAAGCACACCCTGAGGGAGGTTGCATACAGATTGAGCCGTTCAACACTCAGCAGCTAAACAAGAGACAAAAAAAAACTTCTAAGAATTACAAAGGCTAGTCATTATGTCCGGTAAGTAGCAGTACTGTGGCACTGCAGGCGTCACCTGCAACACCCTTGAGATACACATATTGTCTCTCATAGCACAGGGATTTCAAAAAACAACCTCCTGGTCTTGCTTTTTGCTAGCGAGGATGAAAATACTTAATTGCCTTCTGCTTGTAACGCTTTTCCTACTACAACTTTGTTCTTTTGCCAAGTCCACATATCCTCGTAGGGGAGAAGGAATTTGGGAGAAGACCTGCCTGAGATGGCCTTTGTGCAATTAATAGCTTGGTACTCTGAAGGTTCTGCGACTAAGCTGGTAACTTGCATCCATAATTAACTCAAAACCAATTATACTGAAACACCCTGTTATCCCACAGTAATAGTTCATTCAAATCACCTTCTTGGCCCTGGTCTGAAGAAAATAGCACATGGCTGTTTCACTGCTGCAATTCAGAGCTCTCATTGCAATGCAGCAGAGAGCTTATTTGAAGATTGAGACCTGCCAAACCTCAGAATACTAAATTCCAACAGACTCTTTGATGTAAATTAATATCTGACTCCCCAGCGACATATACTATGCTAGCATAAGCCAAACTCACTTGAAATAGATGCCGGCACAACTCCTCCTTCACAAGTCCCAAGAGGGACTGGCAGTTTGCAATGGGTGCTGACTCCAGGGCAACAGTTAGCAGCTGCAGCCCCATGTGGATCATCACCTCAGAGTTGTGGCGGTCATGAGGGTTGGTGAGTGAGATAAGAAAGCGGAACAGTTCTCTAATACATGGTAGCCCATATGGGACCAGTGCTGCTCCTAAAGGAAAAAGAGATTAGCACTCTTAACTTTGCTTTTGCTTTTTGCAGGCGCCTAACAAGTGTTACAAATGAAATTGTTACAGACCCACTGAGGAACAGGATTTATCACCCTCTTAGCAGAAAGTGAAACAGAATAGTGGAAAGGAGAAAGGACTTTAGCAACATTTCCCACCTCTCACCTTCTTTTTGGGAAGACTGAGTAAAACGTACACCTCGGGGATTTACATAGTCCATGTCATGAACTGAGGCAGAGTCAGAATGTTCTGCTACAGATGTGCACTCCTCTAGGACCTCAGGGATAGACTCAACAGAAGCTGACTGGATCTTCCCCTCCCTCAGACTTTCATTCTTCATTGGTATCAGTCATTTGAGAATGAAAGAAGCAAAACGTAAGTTAACAAGCACTAGACAAGCTAAAAGAAAGGCTTACTTGTTCATGGTTAATTCAGAACTATTAAAACTACACAGGTCACTAACGGAAGAGGAGCACGAAAACAAAGTTTAAAAGAAAAGAGCACCTATAGATAATCTGCAGCGCTCTCTGCCCTTTCACTTCCAAATAGTTCTTATCTATTTTACATAACTCTAGGTTGCAAGACTGAAGACTTTGAAGATGATCCTATAACCTATCAGTTCTTACTGCCCCTGAGGTTAGGATTTGGCTCATTTTTTAGTTTTAAATGTTACATAATTTCAGCACACTATTTCTATCTACGCCTTCCTAGCATTTCTACCATCCAAAATATCTGCAGCTCTGAAGGGCTCCCTGAAGCTCTAATCCATCCTCTCAACAGTATTACTGTTGCAGGGGAAGCACAGACAACACTGAGGAAAATTTACTGACAAAGGCCTTTGTTCAGGTTTGTTATATTTCACAGCAACAGCAATGCACATGCACAAACATCAACAGCTGAATTTCTACAAACTCAAGTAAAATAGTTCACTGAAGATAATAAAATAAGTTGTGCAGATTTCCACTGTGTTTCCTTCTAACAGTTTCTCCTTTAATTAAGGTAAATGGTACTGGCAGGAGTACAATTAGCTATGTAGGTGCGTTGTTGGGCTGCAGTTATCATTTCTGAGCCAATGGGGAAGGTCTCAAGCAAAAACAAAGAATGAATGTTTGTGAATTTACAAGTCATTTATAGCAAAGAATGTTTTATTCTGACCCTAAGCTTTGAAATATAATATATACCTTGTGACCAAAAAGAGAGACAGAAAGAGAGTAAGTGTGCTAAACCCACAACTGATTATGCTGGGAGTTGGAACTTCTCTTTGCAAGTTATATCCATATACCTGGAGTTCCGGCTGATTTTGATTTTCAGTGACTTTGGCCTCACATGAAGGGATTCCTGCATTAAGACCCAAAGAAGCAACTTGGTCCAAGTCTGTCAGGTCTTCCTTGGAGGTAGTCTGTGAGGACAACTCCAAACCACTGTCTGTAGCAGGGCTGACTGCAGATGAAACGTTTTCTGAGCTCCCAGAGGAGCTGGGAGAAGGAGCATCTATGAAAGTAACTCCGCTTGCTGATGAGAAACAGAAGCAAAAAGATCAGTACTATTCTATCCCTCAACCACAAATCCATTCACTGAATACAGCAACAAAGAATTACTGTGATCACTACTTCACACTACAAATGATCTCAGATCACATTAACATAGAGAAGGTAGATAAACTAAGCTCTTTTTTTGCTAGGTATTAATTAATTAAATAGATGAACAGGTGAGATACTAGCAGTTCTCCAAATTAAAACACAATAGTGGGAATCTAACAGACTCAACAAATAAGGTAATTCACATAGTTAGATAAAGACTGCAGAGGGTTTCTATAATTAAGAAGGAATCCGAAAATAGTCTGAAAGGTGTACTTTACTTTTGATACAATGACACAACCACTTCAAAGACTTGCATCAAGAATTAGTCATTCCTTCAAAGTGAGAATTTTAACTTAATTGGAAGGCAAGACCTATTTCTTTAATTCTCCCTAAACAAACGGAATTGCAATAGAATTCAAATGGGTCTGAAACGGAGCAGTGAAGGACTTTTACTATTTCTAAATATGAGACAATGCTCCAAGAATCTAAGTTTTCCTTCAGAAGAAACTCACGTATTTGCAGCTCTCATGGTTCTGAGGAGAACTTGAAAAACATAAAACAAATATTTAAAAAAGAGCTGATATACTGCAGGGCACAGCAACAAAGGCACAAAGCAGAGTTATGTTATGAACTTACCATGTGAAATGTGTATGGTTTTGCACAGTGGTGTTTTATTGCTGACTTGATTTTTGGAAATGTCTTAAATAAAAATCAAGTAATGTCCTGCTACTTAAGAAGTGTAACAGAATACGTGATCAATTTTGCAATCTTTTCTTCTTTACCCACTAAGCCAGGATTCTGGCCTAAAAAGCACATTAATACATTACCTACCACTTCAAGTTCAGAGTTAATGACATGCTTTGTAACACAATTCAACTTTCTCCTAAAATGGGAAGTTTTATACAGGAGTTATAATGCTGTTTCACAGAATTTAATATCTACTTGAAAACTTGAATATAATCATGATTTGTATAGAGATAAGTTCTCATCTGGAAGGATGTTCTGAGTTATATGCAATTCCATCACATTTAGTATTTCCTTAGTTTTCACCAATCATGCTGTTGTGTAGAAACACACTTGGGATTGTTCACACTACACTGAATAGTTTCCTGTGACAGAATAAGTGTCAGAACCAGGTATTTTACACAGCTATCATTTCTATTTTCCTGTCTGCTTCCTTTCACTGTTAATGTTTATGTCTGAGCCATCAAAATTTACAGTGCACAAGAAATAGAGTACTTTGCAGCCAGAGGGACTCATTTATCCAAAGAAGTTAAAACCCGTTGTAACTATTTAGTCTACTCCTATACAACAATAGCATATGGAAGCCCCCCAACATTATATTCTTGAGCTTGCAGCTCAAGTCACATACTGTGTCACTTCTGCACGTTGAATCAAAGCACGTGAAAAAGGATTCATGTGTATACCCATTAGTTTCCTGTGCACAATCCCCTTTTGCTTTTGTTCCCTCTACTTTTTTCCCTACATAACTCTTCATGCCTTCTTACCATATCAAGACCTCTGTTCTTCCCATAACAGTCGTAAGTGCACCCCGTATTTCCCTGTCCCTTAATGAGTATAGCCTTTTATTCAAATTTCATGGACTGTGCATGCACACTTTCAGTCTTTACATTTGTAGTAAGAAATCTGTTCATTCATCCCTCCTTGATGCCTAGGTTTCTGCACATCCCTCAGTTCTACCTTTATATTCTCCCCAGTCACACTTTGCTCTTCCCTCATTACCACCACACCCACACCCTTTGGTACACCCTTCAGGAACATAGGAAAGAATATGTCACTTAAGTCAGCAATCTCCCACCGCAGGAAACCTTCTCCCCAGCTCCATTCCCCTTCGCTCTCTTGCAAGTGTTCTTGTTCTCTATCTCTTCCATGTACTTGCTGCGCCCTCCAACTCCTCTGCATCACATGGCTGCCCGTAACCTCAGCCACCTCTCCAGATCCCCATTCCCTTTTGTACAAACTACCCCGTAAGGCATGCTGAAGCCAGAGAAGCACTGTCAAGTTAGCCACAGGACCATGCTTTCCTCCATCAATACGTATTCCATCTCCTTCAAACTCTTTCTCCTGGACCTGAAAAGCTTTGATATGCTTTGTTACTATAGTCACTGAGAACTAATGTAAGAAAAAAAAAAAAATCTAATGCAAAACAACATGTTAAGAGAAATGAAATAAAAACAGATTCCAAAACAACTCTAGAACAGATGCTGTCCGGTCTCTGGAAACAGATTTCAACTTACCTGTGGTGTTACTGGCATTGGCTGCTGGTTGTTCTGTCCCAGGAGAGACCTTAGTTACATGGCGAGGAGGCCTTGGTGATCTCTTCTGCTTTTTCCATTTTGATGATTCGCTCATTCCTCCAGCTCTCATTTTCAACTGAAAACCAATAATCATTAAGAATATCAGTATAGCAAAACCACATAGCACAATGGATTACACAAGCTGTCTCAAAACCCTCAAAGTCAGGCAACAACATTTAAATATATCACGCAAATTAATCAGCACCTCAAAGTCATGCAAACCAGCCCCTGACTCCCCACTACCCACATATTAGCCAATACTACCCACCTGAATCAAGGGACAATTTACTGCAGTTACTCTGCTATAATATATCAATTATCACAGCACTCCCTCTTCCCTACCAATAACTCCTAGCTTTGCTTTAGGATCAAGAATCCTCTTAGACCTACAGGCACATCTCAAACCTCTTCACTTTTGCCAATGTTTCCAGACTTCTAAAGGGCATCAATTAAAGTATATAAGCAAGTACTAGTTAGGTTTGACATTCAATTAAAATTTCACCATCTATACATGAAGGCTGAGAATGAAGCCTGAGCACCCAGTCCCACGCTGCAGTCTGCAGCTCTGTCACTTACCTCTTGCCTCAATTCACTCTTCATCTTTGTAACCTTTGGCATCTTTGAATGCCAAGTTCACTTCCCTCCAAGTATCTTTCACTATTAACAAGTGTTTCTCTAACACTTCACTCACTCCTGGTGCACAACACATTGCAAATACCACCCTAGTGGTTTAGAAACAAACCATATTCTGCTTTCACCTGCCTTCTGTCATTATTCCTCTTCAGATCTAAATCTCATCTAACCCTTGACATCCTTCCTGACCAGGATCCTACTTCTAGTTCTTATACAGATCTTTGATAGGGCAAACAAGAACCACAGCAGGAGCAATGCAGACTGTGTGTCACTTGCTGCAGTGTGCTGTTATTGCAGGCACGCACAGATGCTCCAGATCTTCCTAAAAACAATATAATATTTAGTCACATGGACAATGGCAACAGCAGATCTGAAACAGCTTGCTTCTAAAATAAGTTCCTTTAAGTGCAGGATTGCACAGTCAGCTTTTCTGATGCTGTCAGACCTCTTCAATTTAGGGTGGAAAATTTAACCACTGAACAGGCACCTTGTATGTACTGGAAACCATTCAGCAAGTCTCTGTACCAGTCCCTACTTTGTATTCTCCTTTGTAAATTTATCACAATTAAGTTATATTTTAGGCTACAGCATTCCTTATTTCTTATATCCCTAGCATCAGATTTAAATTCTCTAGAAGACAGCCATACTCTTCAGTCTTTCTTTTTCTGGAACTTGCCTCCTTCCAGCTACTATTCTTCTTAAATGTCAATAAACCTTCTAGGTTCTGCTACTGGTTTTCCATCTCTTTCCCTTGTCCAGCTAGAATTCTAACTCACTGTACACTACCGTAATTTTTCTCATTTAAACAAATCTTGTGAAAGTGTCATATCCCAGTGCAGTAAACCATTTGTGTAACTTTACTTTGCACCACAAATTCTATTTGTTTGATGAGTAATCCCCAAGTTTTAGCTACGCTAGTTTCCTTGTGCTTGTTAATTAACAGCAGATTCAGAATTACTTTGCTCCTTGTTATTTCTTCCAAATTTTGTAGCAAGAATCTCCATCTAAATGACAGCTTCTGACAAACACTTCTGTGACAAAAGCACAGCTAAAAATAAAATTTTGTAGATTTCAAAATGTTTTAAAATGCTTATGGATCACAATCCTTTCATGCAAAAATTGTCAGCTCTCTCATCTTTCTTACACACTACCTCATGGGGCTCTATAAAATGTGTTATCTTTCATTCTTGCCAGTTCCTAATGTTTCACCTCTATTAGTTTCCCTTTCCATTTAAAAATCTCTCTGAACCTTAAATATTACCAATAGTTTCATTCATTAAAGCTTAAGCTGCTAATTAGACCATGTAGTTTTACTTTACTTACCAAATATTCTAGAAATAGCCATATTTATTTCTTCTCCCTTTTCAGTAACTTATAAAATAAAATCTGAAGACTTATGGTGCTGTGGTGGGTTGACTCTGGCTGGACACCAGGTGCCCACCAAAGCTGCTTTATTACTTGCCCTCCTCAATTGGACAGGGGAGAGAAAATGTAACAAAAGGTTCGTGGGTTGAGATAAGGATAGGGAGAGATCACTCAGCAATTACCATCATGAGCAAAACAGACTCAACTTGTGGAAATCAGTTTAATTTATTACCCACCAAATCAGAGTAGGATAATGAGAAAATACAAACTAAATCTTAAAACACCCCCCCCCCCCCCCCACCCCTCCGTCCTTCCCAGGCTTAACTTTACTCCTGAGTTCTTTACCTCCTCCCTGCCAGTGGCACAGGGGGATGGGGAAATGGGGGTTGCGGTCAGTTCATCACACATTGTTTCTGCTGCTCGTTCCTCCTCAGGGGGAGGACTCCTCACTCCTCTTCCCCTGATCCAGCATGGGGTCCCTCCCACAGGAGACAGTTCTCCATGAACTTGTCCAATGTAAGTCCTTCCCATAGGCTGCAGTTCTTCATGAACTGCTCCAGCATGGGTCCCTTCCACAGGGTGCAGTCCTTCAGGAACAGACTGCTCCAGCGTGGGTCCCCTGCGGGGTCACAAGTCCTGCCAGAAAACCTGCTCCAGCGTGGGCTCCTCTCTCCACGGGTCCACAGGTCCTGCCAGGAGCCTGCTCCAGTGCAGGCTTCCCATGGGGTCACAGCCTCCTTCGGGCATCCACCTGCTCTGGTGTAGGGTCCTCCACAAGCTGCAGGTGGATATCTGCTCCACCGTGGACCTCCAAAGGCTGCAGGGGGACAGCCTGCCTCACCACGGTCTTCACCACAGGCTGCTCCAGCACCTGGAGCACCTCCTCCCCCTCCTTCACTGACCTGGGGGTCTGCAGAGTTGTTTGTTTCACATATTCTCACTCCTTTCTTCAGCTGCAGTTGCACAGCAGTTTTCTTTTCCCCCTTCTTAAATATGTTATCCCAGAGGCGCTACCACCGTCACTGATGGGGCTGGCCTCGGCCAGCGGCAGGTCCATCTTGGAGCCGGCTGGCATTGGCTCTGTCGGACATGGGGAAAGCTTCCAGGAGCTTCTCACAGAAGCCACCCCTGTAGCCCCCACTCCCCCCCAACCTTGCCATGCAAACCCAATGCAGGTTCATTGTATAAAAATACTTAAGTAGGAAGGAAACCTGGAAGCATTATGTGTTAAACCCAAGAAAGTCTGTTTCACATAGTTTCAAAGTAACAGACTTTGCTTCTAGCTACTATGTCCTATTGCCATTATTTGCCAGGTAAAAAGTTACTTGCTAATAAAAATTGAGAGGCGGGGTGGGCAGCGGGGCACAGAACTGAATCAGCAAAATGGAGCCAAGATATTGCTATGAGCTAACCATGTTGGTTCCACTCCTTTTACCCTCAGTTATGCTCCTGAGAAACAGGTAACTTTTGAACCATCCTATCAGAAGGTTCAAGGTGACAATTTAATTACTGTTTCTGATCTCCCCTTTCACGCAACACCAAATACCATCTCAGTTCAACAGCAGCCCTTTCAAAAAAGCACTCTTCCTCAGACATAATACCTATTTTTAGTGATTGTCCTGTGCTTTGTATTACCTCCAAGATTCCACCTCTTGAGGTTTCTAAGACATATGCCCATCTGTCATCATTTTGATAAACCCGTGCCATCTTTCACAGACTGAGTCACAACAGCTTCACATGGATGGGAAACCATTTAGTCAGGCAAGCAAAAATACTCAGCTGATTTTTAAAGAATCCCAAACATTTAAACAAAGTATAAAGCATTCAGACGAGAATCTAAGTTTATTTGATGGTGGGTTTTTGGGGTTTGGGTTTTTTTTGGGGGGTTGGGGGGGAAGCATGAGGGAATAGAAGGCTCGTGGGTTCTTTTGGGTTTTAGGCAGTGGGTGGGGATGTTGACAATTTAACAAGCAGGCAAGATTACCCAGTAGGTCTTTTCCATCTCATACCATCCAGTATTCCACACTCTACACAAACAGGTATCTTTTTATTAGAATTACCTACTAGGATTACCTACGACTACCTCCCATATAATTTCCACCCCTCCAGCCCCCCTCTTTCTTTTTTCTTTTGCTATCTCGTATAAATAAGAGATAGCAAACGACAATGACCGTTGCATAGCTTAAAAAAAAAATTGCAGAAGCAAACAGAAATGCTAAATAGAAATGTTTCACCAGTGTCAAGGGGCTATATGTTGTTTTAACAAACAAACTCCGAGTTTGGGAATTCTATAACAATACACGTATCAAAGGACAGCAAAGTGGTATCTTTCATTTTGTATCGAATTAAAAGGTAACAATCCCATGAATTCTTGCTTTTTATTTTAGTATAAAAATGTAAAAAAAAACTTGCACAATTTGTCTTTGACTAAAGGAACTATTTCTAATGGTTGTTGCCATTGCCTTCAATACTAAGGCATTTCCTGATTTCGCTAGAAAGCTTGGTTGCATTTTACCAGGCTGAGATTTTAAACCTAAGGTTGCCTTCTTGACTAAATGCTGCAGGTAAATGGCATTTAATACATCATCAAAACATCCTGAATTTTAAACATCATCTAAAACTCTCCTTCCCTCTTCAATGCTCAGTGATATTATAGTTGCATTAGTTTTCTAATTATCAATATCCTTCAGATTAGATTAAGCTTGTACTTCCACAGCAAATACATCTCAAGTTAGTATTTAAAAACCATTCTTTAGAAATCAGAGTAGAGAAGGACCTCAGAGCTACTATTTGTTCATCTTGGAACTCAGTACAGATTTCATTACATTTATCTGAGTTACCTTTGCATAAAGAAATGTGTACACAAAATTGTAGAAGAAAAAAACAAACCAAAAAACACAAGACTCCAAATGTTTCCTTTGATAGATGAGGTTTTAACAATAAAACTCCAGCTAAGGTCTATGAAGGTGAAGAAAAACGTAACACTACAAGATTCTTTTTCAAGGGTCCATGAGATCTCATTTTTCTACAAGCCACCTTACCTGCACTCGTTTGTTTTTCCATAAGATACTGTAAGCCTCAAGAGAAAAGGGCAGGGGCCAATGATTAGTAACTAAAGTGATTATACTAAAACATGAGCTCATTGTAGATGCAGCATGGAACTGGTCAGCACACCAAGTAGCGTTCAAGACACAAAAGCATGCAGAGAGAACGCAGTCCATGATCCAAGTCCTGGAGACACTGATGCAGTCCAGTCATCTCACTTACCTACCTTCCTGTACCGCAAGAACTAATGAAGTTTATCTGGTGAAGTGTATTTATGCATCTTAGGCAACTATGAACATAATCCACCCCCAAAATCTGTGAAAACTCAGATTTAGGTTCCTCCTAATTCCCACTGCAGAACCCAATATTTAGCTACAACATTTTCTACTGCAAAGGGAAACATTTCTTAGCCTTTCCTTCTATGTAACTCTGCATAAATCTGTGAGTCTCCAGCTGCTGTCTTTCCAAACTATCCTGACCACAGACACAGGACAAAAGAATGGCAGGCGCATCTCTAAATGTTCTGTTCAGCTCCTTTTGGACCAAATAGTATTAATGGCAGACAAGAACCAAAGCTACATTAAGTTTATGAACCAACACAGAAAACTGAGAAGGGTCCCATCTAAGCTAGCTTCTCAGGGTTTCTATGATCATTCGAAAACCAACAATCTGCAGGCCTACAATATTTCTTTATAAGTATTTTCTAGGGGAAGCAGCAGGGACTAACACATTTCATAATTCAGTCCAGCCCCATTCATCCCCCATTAGCAAATACTGTGCTGGGAACCATATTTAATTTCAGTGGAAACACAGCCAAGTATGTTGAAAATGTACAGCAATCTCCTTCAAAAAAGCTTGAGAGAGCATTGAACTCTGTAGCAATGTACCAAGTAATAAAGCTCAGCGATTCACCTTGAGTAAAACTGTTTAAGGCACGCTGGGTCAAGAGACTCCTCAGGTATGCTGCTACATCTATAAACAAGATCAACAGCTAGGACACACAACACTTGAGCCTTCAGAGAGCAATCTACATTTTTTATGTTTCTTTCTTCAGCTTTTCACTGTCATAGAGGACTCAAATCCTGCCCATGCCCTCCCACTCCCTTCTTTCAGAGGATGCCGTGATGGTGTCTTAGGTGACACTCACCAAGACACTGAATGCTGCAGTAAAACAAGGGTCTCTCCCTCCCAAGCCTGCCCCAGCTGCAGCCACAACACTGCAAAGCAACCACTGCATGCATTGTCCCCAAAAGCCATGCTGTGTCAAATGAGTGGAGGGAGATTTGCTGCACACAATGTAACTATCTCTCAGGTGGTGTTTACAAGAGAAGGAAGAGGGGAGTAAGGTAAGAAGGGAGAAGGGAGAGAGAGACCTTCAGGTTCTTAAAGAGCAATACCCTCTCTAATTGGTTCAGGGCTTTGGGCTGTTCCCCACTACTTAGCTCCAGTTTGTTGAGGAGACATGAAGAGATCTGTGAAAGATAGGCAAATGCATGGTTTAAACAAAGCAAAATAAACCCAAAGAGAAGAACAACCTGGCAGAGTGCAAGGCTGCAGGGCAGACTCCTGGCATGCACAGTGAAGACACAGTACAAGGTAACTGCACAGATCAGACACAAGACAGAGCATCACTTAACCAAGCTGGGAGCAGCCATCACTTGATAAGGGTAGCCTTCCTGAATTCAAATTCAGCTTCACATTACACCTTCTCTACACAGGCCATGACAAATTCCAATACCTGCAGTACATTAGCCTGACCTCTTTCAGCTTTCCTTAGGCCAGCCTACTATCATCACAAATCTTGCCACTTTTTTCCCCACAGCAAGGGAAACAAGCAGTCATTAGGTTACTACACAAGTAAGGCTCCAAGCTAGTTTCAGGTTCCTACAAGTAAGCATTCAGTCTCTCAAATATACATTTATCCAATGTTGCCACTTTTTTCAACTCATTAAAAATAAAAACAGACTGGAAGTTATAGTGTTATAAATAGTATATTCAGCATAAGTTCAAAGGTGGTTATTTCTTCTCTAGCACTCTCCTTCCCCTTCTGTTGCTCTCAACAGTAGAATCCTTTATCTTTACTGACATTCTTTATATGGACTATAAATAATATATATGTATAGAAGTATATATGGAGTTCACCAAGTGGACCTCCCTCCACCTGAGAAATTATTACATTAATAACCATGTAAGGTTACATTTTTGATATTTGTCATACTGAATCCAGCTGCTAAAAACCTCGCTGTACAGAGGGAGACGGTGGTGTTGAAAAAACCTGGAGCTTCCACCCTCAGAAAATTGTGCATTTAGGAAAAGGGAGAAAACGAACAGTCTGCTTTGCTTTGGCTGCTAACAGAGATGGCACTGTCCATTTGAACTAAGGTTTTTGCTACAGAATGCTGCCCCTTCTAGAAGCCACCAAAGCTTTTCTACAATAGCCCAATTTCATGATGCTTTCATACTGTTTCACCAGCCTCAAAAAGTTTCCTGTCTACGTAGGGAGAACTGGACAAATACATCCTCAGAGCTGAGTATTAGACCTGTAGTGAATGAAGAAAGATGAGAAAGAGGCTGGAGAGAGAGCAGAAGATAGTAAATGATCAGACATCACCACCACCAGGTCCCATAACTTGCTGGGGTTTTCTAGCCCACAGCAGCTGATGGCTGTTCCCAGAATCCAGACTGACTCACTTAGGCAGTGGTATCATTAACAAGATTCACTACTGGACTATGGGGGCTTAATCCCAGAGAATTAATGAAGCTATGTCCATTTATGCGGTTAAACATGCTCTTTCAGTGAACTAGGGACTTGCAGGAATGAAGAACACAAGTGTGAAAACAAACAATATTGAGACAAGTGCAAGCCCGAGACAAGAGCAGAACAGCCAACACAGTGCTGAGTCTTACCTTCTTCATGTTTGTTCCCATGTAGCTTTTAGGCTCTTCTTTAAACTGAGGCAATCTGAAAGACAAAGAACAAGCCAAAACACATAAGCTTTCTTGGGTTAAAAAGAAGAAGAAAAAAATAGACTGGTCTTTCCAGTCATGCTGCAGATAATAGAAAATGAAAATTAGGTTTTCTCCACAAAAACAGACGCTCTTAGTTTCTTTTCCTGTCAAAATCTGCTAAGGGGAAAAAACCAAGTATAGATGAGAGGTGCTTTGCATGCTATTACTGCTAATGGCAGGTTTGCTATATTGATTTTCATTGTTAATGCTCATGTAAGTACAGCTTCTTTTCCTTCAGTGTATGTTTTCAGCAGTGGACTAATTAGATTGGTTCAAAACAGGTTTCTCTGATGCTGCTAAAAACAGCTGCTGAGCCAGAGCGTCATCCACACCAGGACTCTTGCAGTATACATGTTATTACTAGTCATGGCAACCCTTTTCATTAACTTTGTAGAAACCCCAGTAGTTTTCCTCTATTCTACATCATATAAACACAATTATGGTGCACAGTGGATCTAAGTTTAAGCTGAATGCTTTAAGCTAAGCAGTCCCTGTCTCAGAAGAAAAGGAGGTGGACTCTCTCACTTGTGCTAACAAATGACAAAGGTGTACAGCTCTATAACTCCACATGCCCTGCTCTCCCTTCTGTTCCTTTACTACAGTTCTATCTTTGCTTGCTGAAAGGATAAAAGCCACACAGCACAGCTTCGGCTGTTTCTTTTTCCGGAGAGCAAGATGGCCAAACCACCCCTGCAGTTGCTGTCTTTGCCTTGCTTCTCTATCCCCATGTCCACAGGCACAGATGGTGGTGGTGGTCTCCAAGCCTTATCAAGATGGACAGAGGAGAGGATACGCAATAAGTAATGAATAAGCATTAAGTAAAATTCACATATGTACTTGGAGAAAAAGTAATACAGTCTCTCCTTTTTGGAGAGATTGATTCTGACCCTGCCCCACATTCATCCAGTGCACTGTATGACACAGGGTGCACAGAGGGAAAAAAAAAAAACAAACAACTGAGATCCCACTGGAATTGAATGTGACAACAGGGAAAAAAAATAAATATTATGAGAGCTGTGTTTCACAAGCTGTCAGTTTTACTACAATCTTTTCCTACTAAAAGTATTTCTATATCTGCATATTTCCTTTTTACAATAATCAGAGAAAGTCTATGATTACTTCACTATCTGGAGAAACAGTTTTGAAGTTAAATTACTTACTTGAGTTTAAAAGAGGTAATCTTAATTACCTGAAGGGTGCTGAAAAGGGCAGAACATTTGTCCAAGACATATGATCTCAAGAGTCTAAAATTCTCTTTGATATGTGAGGTCAAAGCTCTCAGCTTGAAATCAACATGTGGCTATTCAACACCATTTCTACTCTCTCTTCTGAAGAGAGCTATATTTTTTAGAGCACTTTTTTTTTTTTTTTTTGAGTGAAGTTTGCATTCTCTGTCCTCAAACTGGTTTCCTGTCCTAAAGCTCTTCATTACTTGGCTGTCCATCTTTCCTCCAAGGACACCTTAAACCAGGCAACCTTCCCTACCTCTGTCTCCCTGCAGTCTGACAGGGTCAGCCCAAGAGAAAAGTGCCAAATCCTTCATCCCCTTCCACCTCTAAATAATGACCATTTTGGTTGATTTTTCTGAGGGCCCTTAAGTGGAAGAGTGGAATCTTTCTGTCCTTAGAGGGCCATCTCAGCGATGCTGAGGCAAACACAAGCAGGTTTACCTTGTGAAGAGCAGCTGCACCATGTCGACCAGAGTGTGCTCTGCAGATTTTCTCAATAACTCTGTGAAGACAAAAACAAATAACACAGGTGTCATTACTCAGTGTGATATTATCAAGAGGATTCTTCAAGCAGACTCCCCTCCGAGCCTTGTTTACAGAGATTACGGCAAATTTATTAAAACCAGCTCCAACACCGCATTACTGCAAATGGGCATATAATCACAAGATGGCGCCACAAAGCTGGGGAAAAAGAGCAGTCAAAAGTTGTACAGTGAACTCCTAACGCATTTTCCATGAAGTTGTAGAAAGACACAGTAATATAAAGCTCAGCAGCTTTCCACAGCTGCATGTTCTACAATAGAACTAGTTAATGCTGAGGAAACCCCATCATTTCTTAACTGCAGAAGTATGAACAAACGTACCACTGAGTCTCATTTCAAAGCATATGCGGAAACAGGACTGCATGATCTCACACACAGATTCATTGGTAAGGTGGGCTCCTACTGGAGTAAGCAGCAAGGTCCTCAAAACCTGCAAAGAACAGTACATGTATGTCTTATAGTACACTGACACTTGCATGCATTTCCAAGAGAAGGTTAACGTTGGCTTCCTCAAGAAGAACTGCCATGAGCAGAAAACCTAAGGGTTTTCCAGGAGTCATTTCAAACTGAACGCTATGGTCAAGAAACAGACAGATTAGGAGACAAGAATGACCTCCTGCCCCACTTCTAAAAGAGGCCTGATATGCTTCATGCTACCCAATATTTAAGTTCACTAACTAGCTATCTGCTCAAAAGTACATAGACTGAAGAAGTGTGTAGTTCATAGGTCTGTCTCTATAAAGAATTTTTCTCAAAAATAAGTTTGAGAGCTCCATATGCTTAATTTACCCCTCACTAACACAAACCATGCACAAGGTAGGATTATCAACACTACCACATTATCAAGCCCTTAATTTAAAAATCATTTCATTTAAGCTTTTAATTATTTTCATTTGGAAAAGCTTTTACCACACGTATATATGAGCCATCTGTTTAAAAATAAAGTCTGTCACTAAGCTCCTACAGAGTCAAAACACTGCTCCCTCCTCTTCATCTCCATGTAACAGGATATGTTCCACAACAGGCAGCAACCATTATTGTAATTACCATTTCTCTCCACTTACCTGTAGGATTTTCATCAAGACAACCTCATCGCTCGCATGATCTGTGCCCACAAATCGGGCATGAGTGACAGCATCTGCCATGTTCTCCATCCCCTCCGCTGTGCCCTCATGGCTGGGATCTGATTAACAGAATAAAAATACATGACACGGAAAGGCTACCTACAGCCTACCACCTCTGTGGGGAGACATCTACACAGAGATACTTTGTTGCCATCTGCTTCCTTAATTTGTGTGACTCGACTGAGTGACCCTGTGAGAGCAAACTCACCTCCCAGAAAGTTTTTAAAACTGTGAGCTTTCAGAGACTTTATCAAGAGTCTATTTACATTTGCAAAAAGATGTAACCTAACAAAGAAAAGAATTACAATTCAGTTGTTACTGGCACTGTATGTTTTTAGATGTTAATTTGTAAGACTCTGTCCTGTTCCCTACAACATAGCACAATCAGCAGTTAAATGCATTCAGTTCCTCCTTGGGAATGAAGAGAAAACAGCTCTTAAACCTAGGGAACCTCAAATTTACTCCCAGGACGAGAAAATGCCAAACGGGTTCCACTAGATTGAGAAGGAAAAATTATCTCTTGTTCTACATCCCTCCCAAGGAATAGGAGCTGGGGAAGGAATGGACCAGTAGCTTTCCCCAGAGAAAACAGCAGACAGACACGATCACAGTTTAGATATCAGAGTTGCAGGCCTCCCGCTTCAATCATTCATCAAGGCTCCTTCTCCCCGTTTCAGTCTTTTGTAGCTACAAACAATGGTGCAGTTGAGAGAATGTTTAGGACAAGACTGCTGCTAGTAATCGTATCTTGTGCCACATTACAGTGGCTTCAGAAAAGCTGCCTCCGGCTTTGATTTCATTCTCACTTAAACAATACAGCACTGGGCAAGAATCTTGTTACCTTCCTACCTAAACAGTCATTAGGAAAGAAAGGAGACAATCTAAACACTAGTTAATACCTCATTAATTGGCAATGGGGCCTCTTGAACTCCAGCAAGAATGAAGCCGACAGAAGAACCAAGCAAGACCTTGTATACTTCACAGAGCAGCTTTGCAGACTCCCTCTTTGACTTCAGCTGTGTTCACACCTAGGAGGAGCTAAGCCCTATGCATTAAAGAAAGCTGCCCTTATTGTGGTCCAAACAGAGCGGTTCCACCACGCTGTGGGGGTTCTGAGGGGCTGCAGGATAAGAAACTTGTCATAGTTGCACAAAACTGAAATGGCATCAGTGTGCTTCAGAATCCCATAAATGTGCATAGGAACAGCACTTCACCTTTGCTATCTCTTACATATCCCTATTAAGAGCAGAGCTTGCCTACTTTTGACATAGCTCTCTCTCTCACAAACACACATGCACAAAAAAAAAAAATGCATAGCTGAGAGCTAGTTCCTCTCCTGGTCTGCTAGTCAAACCTCACTGAGCTATCAAGGAGACTATTTTAAGACCAATTGGTCATTTTTTACCTGCTTCAGCAGCAGCACTCAACAGGATACCAAACTCTGATACTGGGAAGCATTAAATAAGAGGCTGGCTGTCAAAGGCAGTTCCCTGTGTACCTTCAATGATGGCTTATAATCAAGTTAGAAGCTACCACTCTTCTACCAGAGGCAATAAAATCAGCCATATACTGGTGTCCCATGCACTCTTATTCACAAATGGAAATAATAGCTTAAACCACCAATGGTGATGTAGGATCATTCTAAATTGCCTCAATTAAATCAGGCAAAGACCAGTGGTGTTACAGTTCCAGTACCTACATTAGCATTGCTTTTAACCAACCTCAACAACTACAGTGGAAAGCAGCTAAGCGGGCATCAAGAGGAAAAAGCCACTTGCTGCAGAAAAGGCTCCCACAGTCAGAACACTCAGATTCACTTCACTGTCACCTCTTCCAGTACATGTGAGTTGCTCTAGGCTTAGGGATACATTTAGTCATAGTTATGGATAAACGGTCTGTGTGAAAAGGAAATGCAAGCAAGTTGTGCATACGCTTCTTTAACAGATCTACGACTACTGCTTTGCTGTCCTAGCCCCTACCTTCAACACTAATAAACACACCTCTCTCCCAACACATATCACGCCTGACTACTTCAGTCCTGGCTCCCTGGAACAGATCTACAAATTCAGGTCAATTTATAAAGCCTCTTGAGTTCAATTAAAAGCACAGATACTTCTACTTTGCAGAAACAAGATATAGAAAAGATCAACCCGCTGCTTTGTTCCCTTGCGAGAAAACAGTGCAGAAAGATGTGTCAATGCCTGCTCAGAATCACTAACAAAAATAAGTTTGTGTGAAGCAAAGTATCAGTTTGAAAATTGCCACCTACAATGCAAAAATCTGAAGACCCCATCTAGACATACACATTTCATATTAGGTGTACTCTCAACAACAGGTGAGCAAAAGAACAAGAAGAAAGCAGACAATCCAGGCTCTCAACCATCAGGGAAATCCAGGAAAGCCAGAAGCCTGCTCAGTAACACCTTTAATGGAACTAAAATAAATCACTAAGGAGACCGAGAAGGTAGAGGGGAGAACAAGCTTTGAACTCCCCAAACAGCAAGTCCTCTTGCTGGAAGCCAAGCAACAGCTACTCACAGATATGTAGTTTTCAGGAACACCAGGGAAAATTAACTTTAGAAATGGAGCCAGAAGCTGCTGTGGACACACTATGATAATAAAAAGAGCACATACCTTTTCCGAGGAAAATACAAAAACTACAATTCTGAAATTCAGCCACTAGTCTTCCTATAGCTAAGGTTTGAGCTCATCAAAAAGGCTGACAGCTAGCTAGTTAGTGCAAAACTGCTGAGTAAGGAAATAACTAATCTGAGGGATAAAATCAATCAGACTTTAGTATTGTCGCACAGTTTTCTTGTACTTTAAAAATTATTATGTAATTTATCAATTGTAACTCTTGAAACAGTAGTACTTATTTCAGAGCAGAGGATAGTCTCTGTAAGGCTAACTATTCCTACTAAAACAAACGCATAGCGGATATCAAGTAATTTTATCTAACTGAGCTGTGATTGCACACTGTACCATTAGTGAACTGCTGCATCCAACAATCCCGGAACAGATCTTTGCAATTCAGACTACAAGAGATCGGAAGTCTTAAAGGTTACTCAACAATTATTTTTTTCTAACTGGTTTTAAAACATATACCTCAGCAATACTGGCCTGAAAAGGAGACAGATAACCACCTGCTGACATGTGACAGAATATGAAAAACAGTGAGATGGCACGAGGATTAGTAATTAAATGCTTTGGAAATAGGAAAAGAAAGCCATTTTAAAGAAATAATTATGAGAGGAGTTTGGCTCTTTCACTGCCCACTAGTTTTCAACCCAGTGTGTACAGCAAAAGCCATCCACTCACAGAACAGACAAGCTAATGATACTTCGAAAAAAGTGCTGGTTTCACCTGTCAATTACACAGCCCCAAAATGCACCACAAATATCAGCCACACTGAAATTTCCCCACTATGGTTATGCCGGAGTCCTTCCTTCCTTGTTCCATACAGTTTGAAACAGATTCATATATTAAGGATGGTTTTAAGCTTTTCCTATCTTTAGGCAAACAGTCTTTAGACTACCTTTAGTCTTACATTACAAAGAGAAATACATGACCAAAAAGCTTTAATTTAACAACACAACCCTAGCCAGGTGTTTAGTCAGCACCACTAATCCCAGCCTCACTGGTATCTGGAGCAGCACTAAGGACAAGGCTGCTGTGAATGTCACCTGAAGCAGCAACGGAGGTCTTAGATTACAGGTTCTGCTCCACAACAAAAGCCAGGCAGACGGTCTTTTCCACTGCCTACTACAAAGACACATGCTCACCAACAGTTACAAGGATGCATCCTTGCTGGTGTGACCTAATTAATATTCTAAATAACAAGTAGCTAGAGAAAGACTATAAATTCTTAACCACGTTTTTTTCCTGTTTCTGCCTCAAATCAAGTATTTGTAGTCAGTTGCCTGTGCAGACATTTGCCTGGACATGTGGTACCAGCCTGATGTTCTGATCCCACCCAGACCATAAAAGCCCAGAAGAGTCCATCCCTCATTTTTTGTTGAAACGAACACATTTTTCATTATTGCTTACTCCTTCAGAGGGACATGTTTTAGTGTCTTATTTATTAAGATTTCTTCATTGTCCTATGAAGCAACATCAATATTGCATCATTTTAGTTATTTTGTACCACTGAATTATACCCAATACTGCCCACTAATTGATGTCTTAATAGACTAAATTACCATTAAACTCTTAAAAAAAATTTTTTTCCTGCAATTCTCCATTTTTGCTCATTTTAATTTTGGGTCTTTCCCACAAAAGTGGTCTGCATCTACATCGAGCCTTTTCTTTCTCTAACTTTCCTCATGCTAACTCCGAAGCACAAAATATTTAAAACAACAGTGCCAAAAATTCAACAGTGTTCACTTAAAATGTAAGGGAGGAAAAGAACTGAGAAATCTGAACTTGGGGCAGAGGAAGACAGGTAAAATAATTTTCTCCAAGTGAGACTACATATAAACAAACATGAGTAACAAGTTTTGTAATTCGCACAGGTATGACCAGAAAGTACTACCAGAATTTACACAGAAAAATCAAGCACCACTAACAACAGGATGACACATTGAAGGGAGACAGAAAGCCAGCTAATGAGTTACTACAAGCCAGCTGAGCCATGGGAACTGACCACATGCTCATTATTAGTCTTTCACAAATATAAAGGAGAATGAGCACATTTGAAAGTCCGGGCAACGGCAAAACTGTCTCTGCCATGACAATTCTGACAAGTGAAGAGTACTGGCACACCACTGGACAGGGTCTGGGATGAGGCAAAAACCCATCCTCACTCTAGAGCAGAAATATTAGTCCACAAAACTAAATAATCCTACTGTGTTTCTGTGTATTACAACAATGTAATCCAAGCTGGTATTCTCCCCTCCCTGGCCCTTTTGCTCAGATTGCATTAAAAAGCAGTTGGTGACCACTGTGGTCCAGTAGCAGGCCATAAGCACATGCAGCAGTCAGGGCAGACTAGAAGCTTTGGCTCCGTTTCCAGCCATTGCTGTAATGCCATGAAAGACCAGCAGGTATGATATTAAGAAACTGCAGATGCCTATTTCCGCAGCATTAATGACAATTTTCTTACTTCCCCAATCTCCTTGTTAAGACCGCAAGCATGCATCCTGGCCAAAGACATGTCTCAAGGAGATGCATTTGGCTGGCATTTTGGTAAATCCCAGGAAGCCACGAGACATACCTATTAGTGCATACGAGAGGAACTTATTCACAGAGGTGAGGGCCAATCCAGTTATGGGGCCTGTAGTGTCTTCAGAACGGATTACTTCCAGGAAAGGCCGAAGAAAGACATTGGGTTCAATTTCAGATAGCTCTGTTAAAATAAAAATAATTTGAGAGACATTAAATTAGACTTGATTCATTAGGATTCGTTTTCTCTTAATCTTAGAGGAAAGAGATCTGCAATAGCTTAGTTTCAGCTAGTGGGAAGGTCAGGGTTGCTTTTAAATACGTGTGCGCGTATACGTATATATTTTTAAAAGCAATGGTTTGTGAAGCTCACTTTCTTATGATCTTCAAAACAGCTCACTGGAACCTTCTAAAACAAATCCTAATTTAAGAACATTCTGTAAACACCACAGAGCCACTGCTGCCTACATTCATACCTTAATTAATTGGCAGATACAGTTGCATTTTCCTAATACTCCTGGAATTGTGTGATCACATGAACTATATAGACCCTGCTCCACCTTCTGCCACTTCTGTTAACATCCTACTACACATATAGCTTCATGCTAATCATATGCATGTACAAATGTACAACCAGGTTAGTTGGATCTCTTGCAGCTCTTTACCCGAATACAAATTGCATTTCTGCAACCCTAGAAGTTTGCTTGGCAAAGACAGGAAAACCCACAAGATAAACATACTTAACAACTCTTCTGTCTTGTTCTCAGAATACCTGTATAAGCCTCTCAAACAAAGAAGAAAAAAAGGGCACTTTACTTGCTGCTTTGGACATCAAGTATCCTCTCTAAAGCTGCAATACAAGAAGGCAGATGCATTGAGCTGTTGTGCTGGAGAAAGAACAACTAACGAGCTTCCTAAACTTTTCAAGATGATCAATGGAAGCTTTAGGAATAAAAAAAAAAAAAAAAGACAGAAAAGAATAGCCAGAACTAGGGAAAGTGACACACCCCCACCCAACCAAGCCAAAAACCAAAACCAACCAAATAAAAACCACAAGGGATCAAGAATAGAGGAATTCTGATGAGGATTTAGGAGAAAAAGCATTAAAAAGCAGGTGAAGGCTACCATAATACAGCCAGTGCTGCAAAGAAGAGTGTATAAAAAGTAACTTGGATAATCCTGAGACCAGAAATACTTAAGTACAAACCCTTGGCTCAACTTGCTGAAACCTACATTTTATTCCTAATAAAAGTTAACAAGTCTAATGGCTAATAACATCACAGGAACACTGGCATTTATATTCTTGATGATCCAATATTTCACTTATCTGTCATATGAGCTTCTTTGAGGCAGGGGAGAAAAAAAGTCTGTAATTCCTGAATCCTTAGACAAGCTGCTGCTTTTCTATCTACCAAATCCAAACCATCCTGATTCTAAGATAAGTGAAATTCCATTTTATCATAGTTCCTATTGAAAAACCTTAAGTATCAAAGTAAAAACCCTATCAGAAAGCACGTTAACATACTGTGATAAATTACAGTGAGGAAGCAAAGGAGGAAGAATAATGCAGGGGGTTTTGTTTTAAATAGTTAACAACATGGAGAACAACTTTAAAGTGCAATAGTTTTGCTGTTAACTAAAGCAAAACTGCAATTAAAAAAAAAAAAAAAAAAGAGAACTTTGGGAATCATTATGCAGTCTCTTACCTTTCAGCCACCAGTTCAAATCAGGCCAACACAACTAACTTGTGAGAGGTTAAAAGGAACGTGATGATTCAATCTTTTTGGCTTAAGAACAACTTCCCCAGTTTGTCAGATGGTGTGACATTACAACTGTGTCACCTCTCAATAGCTCATGGAAATGCAGAGGATCATAAGACATGCTTTCATCAATGTTTATTTAAGTGTGCTTTATAGAACACTTGTCTGGTTACAAGCACTTGGATGATATTAAATATAGCAAGACTACTAGGGATCAACACCCAACCTTTTCTTCCCCAAAACTGATCCTTTCTATAGAATGGTCAACACCATCATAATCCTGTCAGTTCATCCAGCCTCCTTCAATCCAGTGGGCCCCAGGATGGAAAAGCTGCACCTTGATTAGTAAGAAAAATGGGACTTCAGCAGGCATACATAGCTGCACAGGTGGAATGAGATGACGAAGACAAACTTGCTAGCAGAGGATACATAGGTTACCGCACTCTCCATTAATCCATTTTGGGGACAACAAATAGACTTTTTCTTTACAAGAGTGGGGGGAGTTCCGTTTTTTTCTTTCAATTAAAGTTGTGAATCTTGATGTAGTTAAAGAGTAGATTCCCCTGCAGTCTAACTGAAATTCCCAACTTACATGAAGATCACAAAATGGCTTTTCATAATTAGGATTTAACTTAGGAACATACTGTTGATTACACAGTAACTCTGGCCAGCTTCCCTGATATTCAGAGACTCTAGCTTTTATGGTAACACAGCATTTTACATTAAGCTCTCTGAAAGTGACTGTGTACACTGTAAAACTGTTTCAGACTGGATAGTTGGTGCTGCGTTATTGAAAAAAAATTAAAAAAATATACTAAACAAGAAGAGTATTTTTAGTGCAAGACTTACCCACTAAAGGACTACTGTCTGAAAGATCTAAATTTCAGTGAAAAACCAATCACATGGCTAATTATTTGCATCTGAGGAGTATTCACTTGATTATGACAATGAGATCTTCTTACCAGCAGCATTTGCATGCATCGAGGACTTACAGGGGTCACAAGCTCCCTTTTCAAAGCAGAACTCAAGCTCAGCAGCAGTGCTTGCTTCAATAGGAAGACTGGGAGCACAGAAAAACACTCATGTTGTAGCTATTCTTGCTATATCCTGTCTTGAAGAAGATTACCCTTGTTGGCTGAAGTATCAGTTCAGCATCTGGAAGTGGCACTAAAGCTACTTGGAAGTTTTTAACCACGTAAAACTTTTGCAAACAAGTCACTAAGTCAAAGATCAATCCTATTCTTTTAACTCAATCCTGTTGAGCTCAGTGAAGTTAGTTCAGAAGCTCCTCCCTGAAAGGTTTTCATAGCCTTATATAGTGAACATGGCAGTGTCCAGAACCAACCTGCCAGCCCCTTCAGATCAATAACTACAACTGCGAGGTGCACTCTGTGCTAGCTTCTACTATCAGAGCTCAAGTTTAATCTAGAGCACAGAAGAGTAGGAACTGAATAACACTCTTTTCACAATACTTTGGTAAGGTAGGACCATAGTCTTTAAAGGAAATTGTTCTGCCCAGCGAGTTAAAACATCATGAAAGAGACACTACATAAAGTCTTGATCTTTTTTGGCACCTAACCGTAAAAGCAATGCTAGTCTCTCCTGAAAATATCCAAGAACCTCAGAAAGGGCAGTAAAATCAATTATAACTTTAATAATTCCTTTGCCAAAATAAAGGCTATATAAAGTAAATACTGAATGTTTTGAAGTACATACTTGAACTTTTATAAAGGTTTCCCAAAAAAGCAGCTCTGATTTTTCAACACTCTGGTTCTTGCTCTGCCAGATTCAGGTTCAGGCACTACAAGTGAGGAAACTATAACCAGTAAGAGACTTGAGAATTGCTGAGAGATGTTTCTCCAAGCATATTTCCTAGCAAGAGACAATTCTCAGTGTTTGAACTAGAAAACAAGGGATGGTTCTGTGCTTAGATAACTACTTTCAACTCTGGGGAAAAAAACAAACAAACAAAAAACTCACCCCAAACCCCACCAGCCCTGCAAGCATGACCTCAGCCTAGGGTATTACAAGACGAAAAACTTGTGTAAGTAACTTGTGTAAGTTACTTTGTGAAAAGTAAGTGTCCACAAGGAGATCAAAACTTCACTGGGGATTCCTACAAGCAGCCTTCCTTTTCAATCTACCCAAAGCTAGGGAAAATTATACTAAAACATGATACTGTCTTACATGAAAAGCTTGGGCTGCTTTGGGGACCAGCTGGAAAGCACCTACCATTCTTTTCACACAGGTCCCTTCAACGAAATTTCAGGGAAGCAAACAGAGAGCAGCACCAGACTACATCCAAAAATGCTCAGCTAGCCCAAAGCAGTGCATGGAGATTGAGAAGAAGGGAAAAAATATCTTACGTATAGTATCAGAAAGCCAACTCTTCAGTCTGGCAATTTTAATATGAGGATGGAATTCCTTTGAGACCACAGTGCTTTCCTTCATTCATCCTATGGATTATTTGCACTTAGACACACATGTCTATAAAGATATTTAAACAACTAATTCATGTTTAAGCACCTAACTCCCATTGCAGCAATCCTATCCAGCCATTCTGGCACTTCAGCAACAAGCTGCATCAGACATCCGGCGTCCCTTTCTCCTGAAGTACAGGAGCAGGTCCCCCTTGGAAGAGGTTTCTTATTGTTAGCACACTGTTGGCACATTCCTGATCTAAAACGCTCACATAAGCTGCTTTCTCTGGCAGTTCAACTCTTCACTCCTGAATGACTCTTATCAGGATCGGCTATGCATTCCGAATCAGAGTAAATGAACGAGAAAAAATTGTTTATGACAAGTTATTTCAACATCATTTGTCCCCAGGACAGGCAACTGCAACCCAAACCACATGACCTGGACTCCTCTTATGCAGCAGCTGTTGGCCTTTGACGCCCAGCCTTCAGAAAGGCTGTCTCAATTGTATCCCATGCACCTCTCCAATGAAGACGAGCTCAGACAAGAGCAATGCTTCAAGCATGTGCTATTACATTCTCTGCTTACGTAACAAACTGTACAACAAACGGGCATTCTCTTATCTTCTTAAGGTGAGAAAAAGACAAAGATAACACTGTAATGGCACAGAAAACCAGCTCTTCAGGACTCCTGCCTAGGAGCTCAATGAGTTTATGCCACAGAAAATTGAGGTACCAGCAAGTGCTTCCTGGTTCACCCTCAAAAACACTTTCTGCAAACACTGCCTTTCTGGCCTACGTGACTTTATATGCGCTTTATTCTCAGTTCACCCTCCAAACACCAAAACATTTTGTCTTTCTATCCAAGGGTGAGAAGTCCCTGCAGTCTCTCTCAGCAAGTTAGAGAGAAGAAAAGTTATAAGGAAAAAAGACAAAATTGTACTTGCCTTTTAAAACTATCTAAAAGTATTGAGTAGCCATACTCTTCAGATTTTCAAAAACATTTCTGAAGTCTTAACTACTGGAATAAGTACTGGCTTAATCTCACCCAGATCAAAATGCAGAATCACAGGGAAAGGAGAAACTCCTTTTGAGTTAGTCCTGTGATTATCTGTTGGTTAATTTAGAGATTAACAAATCTAGCAAATGGAACTACAGTAACCTGTTCCTCAAAAAATTTGCAGAGCTTGAATTTGCTTTACCTAGACTCAGTTAGGTAACAGCCACAGAACAGTATACGCATAATGGTTCTAGGTCCCTTGGCAAAACTACAATTTCAGCAGCTCTACAGGTGATTTGCTGAGGAGGCACATGTTTCACCACTCCAAAAACAAATTCTCCAGACTGACTGGAACACATGCCACCCTGCAGCTGCAATGAAAGACACGCCCCGACTTCTAGCTAGGAAGCTTAGACCAACATTTAACTCCAGTTCACTAACAGCCAATTAATATAGGGTAACAAGTGTAAAAAAGCTACGCTAGATGATCCACATTCATTTTTTCCTGAATGTATGTTCCCCTCCGCACAGTCCTGGTATAGTCAAGGTTTCAAGTGAAAAGAATCCTCTGCCATCTCTCCCCTCAAGGGTTTTTTTTGCTGTTATTTTGGTCTTGTTTTTCTTGCAAGGTCTAGACCAGCCCTTGCAGCATGGTGCAATGTGTAGCACATTTCTGGAGATTTTCTTATCTGAAATGAGAACAGATTGCTACTTACATAGTCTGACCTAGCAACTAATGTGATCAGAGAAATCTCTAGTCCTATTTCCTGAAAATAATGATGGCAATGTCCACTAAACTTGATAAGTAAGAGGTCATCAAAAAGAGTAGCCACCTGACATTCCTTACAGGTTCCTCAAAATATTACTTGTCTTATCCCAATCTAAGCTCTTAATAGATGAAGAGAACTGGATTCTGACAGCTAAGGAGAAGCTGAGGAGCCAGGAGCCTACATCCTAGTTTCCAGAACACATAAATCCTGCAAGCTGTTTTAAAAGGCTGCTGGGATTGTACAAGACAGCATACAAGCTCACTGTGGGGATGTGTGGAAGCAAGCTTTGTGTATCTCTGAAATCAATACTTTACTATAGTAAGTGTTACTAAAAGCTTTATATATGATAGAAGTAAACATAGGCCCAAAATTAAGGATATTCAAGCCAATGAAGGAGAAGTGAGAATTAACTGCGATCCTTTTCAGTATGCCTGTAAAATATACTCTTCAAAGCTAATTCCCTGTGAATCAAAGTGGTCATTCAGGGGCCCAGGCCCACCATATCAAGAAGGAAACAGTGCCATTCACAGCTGCACATGAATGGAAGGCTAGAACTACAAATGCATTTTGACAGGGGGAACCCAGAGCTGTCAAGCCTGTTCTGTTTGCCTAATTTCATTACAATGGCACAAATGCTTTCATTTGTCACACTCCAACTTCATGTGTTTATCTCCCTTTCATTAAACATGACTTCAACAAATGATTGTTCCACAGTGCCAAGATCTCAAGCACCCCTCAGAACTGAGATTTCTATTTTGGAGAGGGATGACAGAATGCATACTGAGCATTTGATTCTTGATATCCTCTGATCAGGGCGGCATAAACTCAACTGAAATATTGTATGCTATAGGAATTATTTACATCTACCAGCAAAGCAGGAGCACTGACAGTCCCACCAGTGTTAGCCATTAGTTATCAGGCGTTTCATCTGATGCCATTCTTCAAATTCAGCTGTTCTGACTGCCCATTAAAAAACCCTGGGCATTTTTTCATAAGCAGGTACTTGCTAGTGTATCTTCAGCCAAAATCACACTGAAAACTCCAGCTGCGTCTCCACTGCTATTCCAAACACTTTTCACCCAGCCGTACTATTCTGTTCCAGACGGAATGATATTATGAGAAGTAGAAGATACCCACTTCATCCACAAGGAAAACAAATGCCATCAACAGGAAGTATGGAGCTACACAAAGTGCAAGCTTTCATGATTTCTATCCAGATGGACTTAAACTACAGACACAACTACTCACGCCTTGAAATTTTAATGCCAGTCATAGAGATTGCTGAGTGCAGAAAAAAAAATAAGTTGTTGGGATAGCAGCTTATTTCAAAAGTTAAAGTTGTTTAATTCTGCCCTTATTTCCTAGCACTGAGGAGACAGCAGAGATGGGAATAATTGCATCGCAACAAACTTTTTTCTGAGCTATGGTTGACACATACTAGTCAGAGGTTATATTCAAAAGGCTCTGCTTCAAAACAAGAACAGCTCTTAAAGTGAACTGAGGGGTAATTTGGCATAGCAAGGTTGAAGGTCACCAGGAGAAGATCTTGCTACGAATGCTAGAGTATTTCTTCCCATCCTGTGACCTGAATACCTCTGAAAGGACATGACTATTCTGATGAAAGGCAACAAATCAATTTACATAGTAAAATCCTACTGTTTCCAAACTGGTCTCCCATGAGTGTGTTCCTTGCCAGTGTGAACAGTAATATCCATCTACCTTTAGGTGTAATTTCAATGCTAATCCATCCTTGTTTTCTAGGAACCCTTCCTCCTACGTCATACAAGAGGATAAGCACTAGACCAACACCTGATTACACTAGCATATTCCAGAGAAAGATTAGATCAAGACCCATGGTTTGTAAAGCCACATATGCAAATTCAGAATTACTTAAATAAATTCTGATCTCTGTTACAGAGAGGCTGATTGCTCTCAGGGAAAGGAGATGGGGGAATACAGCTGACCTGAGCCTCTGATAGGTTCTGGAATATACAACTACTTTTGTGGTTTTTTCAGACAGATGCAAGCTCTAAACTGCAAGTGCCAATTGTAATGGCACTTAATCCTATGCCAGAAAACTGAACTTCTCAATAGCTCTACAAAAACTGACTTGAGATCCTATCCCTTTCTGAAGGTTTTTTTTTCTCCATGGGTGGAAGTTACTTAACATGAAGCTCTGAACAATTTCCAGGGAAATCAACCTTCCCATACACCTACAAGGAAAAAGTCCTTCAGTAAGTGAAATCACAATGGGTTTCACAGGTAGCTGGAAGTTTAACATCTATTCTTTAAAAAAACAAACAAACAAATAAATAAATCCCATAACAACAGGGTGAGTGAAATGCAGCTTCACCTTTTGTCTCTGTTTAGAACCAGCTGAAATTGCTTCAAAAGATTTCTTACAGTAAATCACCACGCAGATGACAACAGCCAGTTCTTGTGATGAACCTGCACCAGCTCTGAACTACAGAACCCATGGGCACTCCTCTGATCCAATGACATTCAACACTAAATGAAATTACTAAACCAAACTAAACCAAAGCAGAAAGCAGTCATCCCGTGAAAAATTCATCTGCCCTTGACCAAACACTGATAGTTATTGATCTTGCTGCTGTTGTGAATTAGAGCCAGGTTTCCCAAGGTTCCCTCCTAATATGAGAAAGAGAGCATAGCCACTCTAACAAGGCCAACTAGGCTAAATGAAACCTATGGGGAATTGCATTGCGCACTGCCAAGTCCAGAGGATGGACTGATCCGTCTGTCTTACTGACAGCACAAGTTTGATGTATGTCAAGTTTAAGCACTCTTTTTCCTCTCTAAAAGAAATTGGCACATGTCGAAGGAAGAGCAATTAGGTTGTGACACTCTACAAAACTCTATTCAGTCACTGGACTTGCTTCACTATGATACTTTACAAGTCTTGCACGGTACCAGGCCCAAACTAAGTAAGCAATTTAAAAGCCCAGGAGAAATTAAAACTTCTTCCCTGGTATTTTAAAGCACAGTAATTCTCCACAGCTTTGTGTGTCTACCACGCTATGAATGCGCTCTCATTGCAAATTCACCATGTTGCGAAAGGAAAGCTTCACTACTTCTAAGAAGCTGGAGAAAAAGATTACAGTTTTATCATCAATTAGCTGTCTGGATGTTACCCCGTTCTGTTTATCCCTTCCTCAAGGGAAGCCCATGAGTGCCAAGGGGAAAAATTAAAAGGAAATTGAAGAACAACAAATCCCAAACAAGCCAAGACATTTCTTGTGTTGCCAGAGAATCTAAAAAGCATCAGTGAGACAGACAAAATCCAAAGAATGAAATGAAGAAAAGCCTGATGGCCCAAGAGGAAAGAGAATCTTTTAATGACAAAAATCCCTCACAGGTTTAATGTACCTTGCTGTTATGATTTACACAAATTCTTCTATCCAGCCTGAACTAATCTAGGAGACATTGTGTTTCACCACATTATTGCCAGAAAGTAAAATTCCCAAGTGCCAATGGCAAAACACAATTGCCCAGAGCTCAAGAACCAACACACTAAGTTACCACAGATGTAAAATGGGAACCTCAGGGAGAGCAGGGTGCAAAACATCATGGGAATATTAGTTTCAAACCTACAGGAGTGGAAAGAGAACAGAAGCAAAAGGGAGAAGAGACTGGCCTGGTAGCAGTCAATCCAACGGTTGCCTTAAGACATTGCAACAGTACAAACATTAAGCAACTTCCCCGCCCCCCCCCCCGCCCAGTAATAATTGAAGCAATCAGTAATCCATGTACACACACACACACAAGCAGAAATTCAGACTGCCTCTATTAAAAGGCAGCTCGATTCCTAGAATGATGAAAACAAGTGAATATTATGTTCTTGAGAATGGACTGGGGAATGAATTAATTTCTGCATACTGCTATGTGCTAGAGCAATCTACTGACAAAGTGCTGATGGTACATGAAGGGAAGCAAAAGCCTGAGATTTAACTCTAATTTACATTTTTTGCAACTGAAGAGATCTGTGAATGCAATTCAACTTCAGTGTGACCACCAAATAGGACGTATCTTAAGATGGGCATTGTGGAAAAAAAATTACATCAGTCCTCAACTCCATTAAATACATTTTTTCCCATGTACTGGAATCATGCATCAGCTGTAAAACAATAAAATGTCCGTGAAGAATCAAAATGATCTAAAAATCTATGTGAAGAAATGAAGGGATTCCATACATGCATAAAAAGTTAGTTGCCCTTATTGCAGCCTGGACAGAGAAATACACAAGCAGTTACTTTCTCTGCGAGCTGGGAGCCTAAACATTATACTTCACCATATCTGGACATGAAGACAGTAATTCAGCCTCCATTAACAAACCCCATTAATTACTAGGGTCAAAGCACCATACCAAAGGAAAGAGCGAAGCTCATTAACAGGTGAGAGGTAGAAAAGTATTTTTTGATTCTTATTCTGCCTGCGCCTCCAGACTCAGAGGATCTGTATACTTAGTTAAATAGAAATTATTTGCCTTTGGCAGAAAAAAAGTACAGGTACTTCGGAATTATTCCTCTTCCAAGCAGCAAGACTTTGGTGCCATTTGGGGTTCAACCTGAACTAGCTGTTCCGCTGGCAGGAGATGATCTTTGTTGGTGAGGTCCCTAACTGGCATGCTTAAACCAAAGCTAGGAATGCTTTGGTCAAGAAAACTTGCCAAGAATGCTTTTTTTCCTTACAGCCTGTAAGTTTAAATACTATTGATTTTGTTCCACTTGCACTGTCTGAAGAAGCTGATGTGACAGAAATTAAAGAATTTTAGGATTTTCAGATTTCACATTGTACTCTACCCAGTTCTACGAACTTATCCAGGATTTTGACGTGATTTCTATCAGGAGGTCTAAACAATGCTACAAATCCTACTTATGCTACTATTTGAGAATGCACACAAGTACAGGTAGCCTATGAATGCAACTATTTCCATGAGGCAACATGATACTCTGAAGCACCAGACTGAGTTGAAGTTCCCTCTGCAACACCTTTGGCCAATGATCAGTTGCAATCCAGGACAAAATTTTTCTGTTCACATCCTTAACATTCCCAATTTAGACAAAGTTTTTCAGGGCAGAAAGAGTCCATGTGTATACTGACAGCTCATATCTCTCCTGGGAAGACTGCAAATAAAGACTCAGGTACAGTATGGCTTGACATTAGCAACCCCATGGTCTTGCTCCCTATTGCATCAGCTTCTCTGAAGCAGTCATTTAACAGATGACAGATAACTGGTATCCTGAGCAGCAGGCTTGCATAAGGAGTATGAGTAACTTGTGGTATACAGGCCACTAGCACTATACCTTAGAAAGAGAACACTGGTTACAGTCCCTAAGAAAGTGACAAATAAATCTATTTTAGTCTATTGCTAATGGTTTTGATCTAGTACATGCCCATAACAGAAGAAACCACTAGAGCGCTTCAGAAGCTCAACTGAGTGATCCTGTCCTAACTTTATAAAGGCCATCACTGACTGCATGCTGTCCAGCACGAGTGATTTAAAAGCAACAGCACAGCACAGCACAAAACTTCAACTCACACAGATAAACAGGGCTGTTTGTTCAAGCCAGCCGCCGGTTCACACACTTATGTAGGCTTCTTCAATCCCTCTCTCCTTCCCTTAGGGCACAACACAGCCTGGCTCTCCGACATACACAACACACACTGAACAGGTCAGTGGACACAACTCTGCTTTAACCTCTCACCCCTAACATTTCTACTACTATGACCTCTGGCATGGAACCATTATACTTCAACAGCATTTGTTCCCAAGACTTGGTAAAAAGGCAAACACAGAAGAATTTCCTTTTGACCTACAGAATTTGCTCTGACACGATATAAGCACATACGCAAATAAACTGAGCATCAGATGGTAGCAAGGTCCTTGATCACAGATAGGTAAATCAGTCAGCCTCTGCCACCCATCTCCTCTTCATGCTCTTGGGAAAGTGTCCTGGCCTTGGCTGGGATGGAGTTAATTTTCTTTCTAGTAGCTGGTATAGTGTTATGTTTTGGATTTAGTATGAGAAGAATGTTGACAACACACTGATGTTTTCAGTTGCTGCTAAGTAGTGTTTATACTAAGTGAAGGATTTTTCAGCTTCTCATGTCCAGCCAGCAAGAAGGCTGGGGGGGGGGCACAAGAAGTTAGGAGGGGACACAGCCAGGACAGCTGACCCAAACTGGCCAAAGGGATATTCCATACCATGTGATGTCATGCCCAGTATATGAACTGGAGGGAGTTGGCCTGGGGGGTGCAGATCGCTGCCTAGGAACTAACTGGGCATTGGTCGGCAAATGGTGAGCCATTGCATTTGTGCATCACTTGTTTTGTATATTCCAGATCTATTATTATTATCATCATCATCATCTTTCTGTCCTATTAAACTGGTTTTACCCAGAAGTTTTACTTTTTTTTCCCCCTGATTCTGTCCCCCATCCCACTGGGTGGGGGGAGTGAGCAAGCGGCTGCATGGTGCTTAGTTGCTGGCTGGGGTTAAACCACGACAGCAAGTCACTTCATCTCTGCATCAATTTGTCATATGAAAAGGGGACATATTTGGCCTTTTTAAGCGCTGTGCCATTAGATTACCTGGCAATAATCTCAAAAAAGCAGCTCACAGTAATAGCAATCCAATAAAGGCTTCCTGCCCTACCATCCCATGTCTCCCCAAAACCAAAAGTTAACTAAGACTCTCGGTGAAGGAAGCTATTTTTCAAGCTCATATTTAAGTTAGGGAAATATGACAAGCACTGTATAACACAAGTTAAGATCAAAATAATCTTTATAATCTATCACACAGAAAACCAGTAGTTAATTTTGTTGATACTTTACAAAGTGAACAGGGACATACTGGAGTCATGTCCAGAAACAACTTGGTAGTGCTTGGCCACTCATTTTTGGGATGTCAGTGTTAAGAAAAACTTAAAAAAAAAAAAAAAAAAGCAACCTAACTTTCAGAGGAGCTAATGAATGAGGAGAAGAAAACATACATCATTTTCTAAAAAGCAGCAGTTAAACAGCTAGTAAATTCTCACGGCCTTGTCAGAACAAAACCACTGGACACAGAGCAGCATTTTGTTCAGCTTTGAGGCCAGTGCTTAAAACCAGAAAGTGACTCTAGGTAACAGAAGGACTTCGAGGGCCCTTCCAAAAACTCGGGATGAAATCCCAAAGCTCTGGGAGAGCAAGGCGAGCACCTGTTTTCCTGAACAGTCGATTTTTTTTATGCTGCATACTTTACACAGAAGCTGCATTATTCTAGAGAAGCTGCATTCCAGCCAAAAGTGCACAGTTAATGTTTTTTGCAGCCTCCAGCCTCCAGTGATGGATGACCATTTTATAATGAAATACTTTATGCTCAATCAACTTACAAATAACGGATGTTTTATCACACTGAATTAAAAAGAATGTTTTTAACAAAAAGAAAAAAAAAAAGCAAGAGACAAGAGGATCAGTGATGAGCAAAAGCAAAAGTTATTCCTGTTAAGGGTGGTTAAAAAAATCCAACTGATGTTTCACTTTAACTCTTTCACTGCTCTCCAGTAACAAGTGGAAATGATGCATGAGCTATTATTTGCTCTGAAAACACTTATATGTAAGTCCTGGTCTAGACTATTGAGAGATGAGAATATAAGGCTTCTACAAAAAGGTTTTGGACCATGATGTCTCAGTTAGGTTTCCAAAAAGCTAAGGCTAATAACTAAGCACTGTCTGAAGATAAACCTTTCAAAATACTTTAATCTCTCACGTCCATTCAGCATTACAAAAGTCATTCCTCAGACACCCCTTAATCAGCTGTGGGGTTTTCTCCTCCTAGCACTGCTTCCACCTGTCAATGCTGAATGATAAACCAGAGAAGTAAATGCCCTGCCTTCAAAGACTACTGCAATTTCTAGATCAAGGTTTGGAACTAAACATCCAAATTCAACTGAATCTTATTCAAGACTCAGTGCTTGCTGTTATACCACAACTGTTACTGTTGTTACACCCTACAGGTCAAGAAATCCCAGAGCTTACAGGACCATATTTGAATCAACACTAGCCCTTGAAAAAACCCACAGCAGAGGCACTCATTGTGCCTTTTTTCCCAAATAGCACATGAAAAAGTCTCTAATCTAGTCCAAACATGCCAGAATGTCTCTTCTTTCTCCTATTACCTTACACTTTTAGGAAAAGAGTCTTCTCTAACAGGAATAAAGCAATGGAAGAATGCAGGAGAGTTGAGATGTGGTGGGCACAAGCTGTGACAAGGGAAATGCCAATTCAATATTGTGAAGGACATTTTCTAAAGAAGGGTGGTCAAACACCAGAACAGTTTGCTCAGACAAGTTGTGGGAGCTCTAACCCTGGAGATACTCAGAATTCAGCTAGCTCTAACCCTGACCACAATCTCACTTCCAAGCTGGTCCTGCTTTCAGCAGGGGACTGGAGCAGATGACCTCCAGAGGTCTCTTCCTACCTAAATTATTCCAATTCTGACTTGTGCTTACCAGAAGCAAAAAAAATCCTGACATTGTACATTACGAATGTAGGCATTCTAACATTCACTGAGTGAAGAGTTTCCCTTCCCAGATCTCCTACTGGTCAGTAGCAGCAATAATTAAATACAAAGCAGGAGCTCATTCCAGAACTATCCCTAGAAAACATTCCTGATTTTCTAAATCAGTCTTCTAAACAGAAGCTGCAGACTCAGGCTGTGACCGAACTGAACACACACCCTCCCACCCCCCACCCCCAAAAAACCCACAGTTTACCAAATTTGGGGACTTCCAGAAAACTAGCAGAAATAGAGCATGTTGCTCCTGTCTTCTCTTAAAAAGATATGGCATTGGCTGCAGATATTAAGGTCATCAAACAAACAGCACCTTGGTCCTCAGTCACAACTTCAGATCTAGAACAACTCCCCCAGACACAATGCAACCACCTCAAGCTCCACTAAGTTCAGAGTTAATTTATGGAGCCTTCACACTACTGTTTGAAGCACTGCAAATATTAATCAGTCCAAGATTTTGGTCACAAAATCAATTCTCCTCCCCTCCCCATTCCTCAGCTGAAGGCTGGCACTCAATGAATCAGACCAAAGGGAGAACAGAATTTCCAGCACCTGCTTCAGCTTTTAAGTTTCCAATTGAAACTGCTACGATCTGGCAGCAGGCAGTCGGAAGATGTCATTTTTCTGCTCTGCGAAGGACTGAATCACACAGTACAAAAAGAATCCAAATAGAGAAATGAGTGAAAAGAGCAGCAGCAGGCAAAGGAAGCCACAACATAACTTAATATGGCCAAAGAGAAAGAGCAGATGAAGACAGTGTGCTATGAAGTACCATGTCCCCTCTACAACTCTCTTATTCATCCTCTGCCTCATGATGATTACTACAGGCAGTGCTGAGTATGCATTATTTTCCACATTTGTGACAACGCTCTTTCAAAGAATGGTGTAAAATATGACTCAACACTGTTGTGTGATTTGGAATCACTTTATTACTAGACATTATAGACTAGGGTTGTTTACCACAGTAACATTAGGATTTTAGTTCTAGAAAGAGAAAATACATTCCTTCTTGAGAGGAAAGTCATCAGGTTCATTTATACCAGCATGTTGCTGGGAAGCTTCCTTCTTTTACATCAGGACACACTGCTAACTCAAAAATATAATTCAAGACATACTTTTCTCATGCAGAGAAATAAAGTCAAACACATTTATTCCTCATTATAATAGGTGTCTTAACAAGTGATTGCAAAACTGAAACAAGAATATACCTACAAGCAGATTCCTTCCACAAACAGGAAAGAAACCCTCACTCTTCGCACAACAGTCTGCTTGTACAGTATGGCAGCACTCACAGTAGGTAAGCTGCACCTACGACTACTGGCAGCAGTTTAACTTCAGTTTGGATTTGTCACTAGCATAGGGCAAAAATGGAGGTGTGCAAGGATTGTATAACAAATTTTCAAAAATACAAGTGTCTCGACTGTTTTACAGAAACTAAAAAAAAAAAAAACCCAAACCCCTCCTACTTACATTCCATCAACATCCAACCTTACTTAATCTTATTCTCTTCCCCAATATGACCATTGAGAGCTAATTCTTCCTCCAGCTCTCAAGGCTTCCTTGTTCACAGAAACTGCTCACTGAAATTTCCTAAAATGCTGAAGGGGCAGAAAGAAGAGTAGAGAAAGGGTTAACCCACAGCTGGGAGAAAGTTTCCCTGGAAAATTGGAACACATGCTGTGGCTGTGACTAAATTTCACACTGGTTCTGTTGAGTACAAACATCCACAACTGTGTGAGTTTCAGAGAGTAGGAGAAAAAGAAATGCTCCTTATATATTAGCTTCACCTGCTAGGTTCCTTCAAATGGATAATGACATGCTCTAGGGAACAGCAGAATCCTTCAGATTCACTTCACATTTCAAGCAGAGATGAGGTGCCAAAGGCGGGGTGGGGGCAGTGGAAGGAAGTAGTCCTTCCCTGCTCCCACATTTTTCTTTGGAACATACTGGAAAGCCAAGCCTGTGGTCCGGCAGAGTTGATTCCACTGTTTCAGAATAGACGTGTCAGCACAGAAGTCACCTGAGCTGACACTGAAGACATCTGTCCTATATGAGTACATAAAAAGAGAAATTGTACAAAGTGAACAGGGAAGAGTGTGTGCACGCATGCGCACACACACTTGGATTTTAAAGATCAGCTGATTATGTGTTAAACAAACAGGCAGCACTTAGCTAGTCAGAGGTAACTACACAGTGGAGATTAACAATTACTAAGATCAACCAGCACAGAACCACAGAAAGGTTTGGATGGGAAGAAGTCTCTGGTGGTCACCTACTCTAACCTCCTGCTCATGCAAAGGACTGTTCTGGAGTTGTATCAGGTTGCTCAAGGCCTTGTTCAATCAAACTTTAAAAGTCTCCATGGATGGAGATTCAACTCTCTCTTCTGATGTCTCAGTATTTAACTCTCTCCAGAAAGAATTTGCCCCTATGCCCAACTGGAATTTCTCATGTTAAAAATTCGTGACTATGGATCTCTTGGCCTCTCTCAGAAGAATTGGCTCTGTCTTCCTTTAGGTAGTGGAAGACTGCAGTTAGGTTCCCCTCAGTCTTTTCCAGACTAAATAAACCTACATATTTTTAGAAGACTACAGCTATGGGGCTGTGCAATAAAGAAAGTGTTTGAAAGCAGTGGACTGCAAAAGGAACAAGCAAAGCAGACAGCAATCCTCTGGAGTCAACAGTGGAAAGAATACAGTATTTCATGATGTGGATGATTCTCACAGAAGTTTTAATTGGTTAAGCACA
Source organism: Buteo buteo (assembly GCF_964188355.1). Classification (NCBI taxonomy): domain Eukaryota; kingdom Metazoa; phylum Chordata; class Aves; order Accipitriformes; family Accipitridae; genus Buteo; species Buteo buteo. The sequence goes on along the minus strand of NC_134174.1, from coordinate 47,387,687 downwards.
CTACAGTTAGAAAACCACTTTTTAAGCTTTAGAGATGATAGGCTATGATCTATTTTTCTTGTTCATAAAGAAAGATGGGGGGGGGGTGGCATACTGTTTTCATCCACATTGCTATGAAGATTAGGAAATTGAGAACTATTCTACTCGAGAACCAGATCAGTGTTTTAGTGAATACTTTAATGTCTGGAGAAAGTCTGTCAGACTGCATGGACAAAATCAACAATATATGTACCTGTAATAGCAGTTTTTATTCTAACTGAAGACTATTCTGTTACAGAATGGCAGAAAAGTGTTTAAAAAAGGAAAAAGGAAAAAATAAAAGATATATCTTCACTCAAAGGAGAGATCTTGAGAAGAGTTATCAATGCCAAAAGACAGGCACAGAGAGGCTACCATTTATACTTATCTTCCCTAGATAACCAGTAAATAACAGATTAAATATACAATAATACTTTGTTTTCCTCAAAGCATTTTTCACCAGCTACACACGGAGAAGCAGAAGCTGGCAGACAAAATATCTAAAGTAGAAGGATACGTATGATTACTGTTTTCTCCAGGATGCCCAACACTGTGCCAGGTAGCGACAGGAAACTTCTGCTCTGCCTTTTTCAAAAGGGGATTATTATGTGTCCATATTTAAAAAGAATGCAGGTAGGGAATATCTTAATTAGCTATACCAGTCTTTATCTGTTTTATTCCCTCTATTTCCCAAATGCCCACAAAGTTCTGTTCAAGTACGTAAGGACAGTTTTCTACCCCTGCCTCCTGGACAGGAACTAGTAAATGCAGGGTGAGCAGATCAGAGCAAATCACTGCTTCAGTTTTCACTATCCATTTCACTACATAAACAAACTTAAAAGGTTACAAAAGACCTGACAGAAAGGTCTTGCTCTCACCATGGCTACTTAACGGACTCCCCAGCTGACCTTAAGTGCCTACTTTTACACTCCAAATTGTCTTCATTAATGGACACACCAACTTAAAAAAAACAAACATAACAAAAACCAAACAACAAAAAAAATCCCAAAACAACATCCCTCTTTCCCTAGTGTCCTCTTCCAACAAAACGAACAGACTCCAAGTAAAACAGCCATGATTCATCCTTAAGTCATATCACATGAAAATAAAAGTACTTTGTGAGTTTATTTTCTTTAGCTGAATTGCAGTCAAGTGTTCATTTATATTCTTTTACATATACTGACAGTGACTCGTACTTCGTGTCCCAACTATCTACTACAGTGCTCACACAAGCAATATATATTTGCACCTAATCTTTGAATGTCAAATATTACAGAACTGTAGTTAGCTACAGACCCTAATGAGACATTCCTCTCTGGCTTAGAGAGAAGGGCCACCTTGACTCTGGCATTGTTCTGTATTGGATGTTGTTAGATATTGGTTAAGAAACTGATAAAAAGATTTCTTAAAAAAAAAAAAAAAATCATTTGCACACACCATGAAAACCAAACCCCTTAAAAGATCACTAAGTGCCAATCACAAACTTGGTTATAACTATTATAACCAGGATACAGTAGTAGTTCAGATTCAGGGGTGTGGGTCGGTAACTTCCAATAATTCAAAGTATGTTGTTGTGCAGTCCCCATCCCTGGAGATACTAAAAAGCCACCTGGACATGGTGCTGAGCAACCAGCTCTGGGTGGCCCTGCTTAAGCAGGTGAGTTGGACCAGATGACCTGCAGAGTCCCTTACAACCTCAGCCATTCTGCAATTCTTACAATTCTACCTTGACAGCTATGCTACTGAAAATGTTTCCTAAGGGCTCAGCTCCAAAGAGAATCCTGTGATTACCAGGGGCTTAGTCTTCTGCTAAGGATTTCTAACTCTTAGTTTTACAGAGGGCCACTTGAAAAAATGAAACCTCAACAATGTGAAGCTCAAACTATTTTAAATAACTTTAAAATTAATTATCAAAGATCTCATGACTTAAAGGTTTTACTCATGGCTTCCAATGCTTGAGGCCATCAAAACCAGAAACAGACTGGAGAGCTTATTCAGGTGTTCTTTTTAAGGTACCTCATATAATATGCAAGGGGGAGGGGGCAAATTACTTAATAGCATATCAGACTCTACAGTCTTTATTCTTTCAATTACATGCATGAATGATGATTGGTGTGGCTGCTTAGCAAGACAGACTTCAGAAGAGATTAGAAACTGACCTATAATTCAAGATATCAATATTTATTATTAACTATGCCATCTGGGAAAGCTCCTAAAGTGTGTTTGATTTGGGGTGTGGTTCTTTTAATTTCGGGAATTTCAGGCACTAAAGATAACTCTTAGAAAGGAGAAGATGGAAGTTACCTTAACTTTGAAATCAGCTTTTGTACCACCTTAACATTTTCCTCCTTCGATAACTATTATCTTGTGGGAAGCAGTCCTTTATATTTTGTAGTTCTCCTTGAAAGTGTAAGCAGCTGTAAGCTTTGTAAGTGTAAGCTTGAAAGTGTAAGCTTTGCTTACAAAGAATTCAAGTTCTTCAGACTATTAAAACAAACCAAAAATTTGTATTTTTAGACTTTGCTCAATTCTAAATCCTTTTATTCAAAATGTTATATATCATTTATTAACTGAATTTACAGGCATTTATTTACTTTATAAAGTCATTGGTGGGGAGCATTTAAGAAATATCAGACCCTTACATTTTACTGGTTACTATACAAATTAATGTATGATGACATTCTAACAGAATTCAGCTGAGAGTTTTATCTGCCCCAACTGTAATAAAGGGGATCATCAGTGACCAAGCTATGCTGTTACCTATTGCATAGCCAATGCTGCATTTCATACACACAAAAAACCAAAAACAACCCAAACCACACTTCTGGTTTTTGGTTGTGGGTAGCTCCTGCAACCACTGAACAAACGTGCACTATTTGGACAGCAAGCAACTAGGACAAAACAAAGCACTTTTCACAGACTAACAGAAACCACAACTGCAGCCTATTAAAAATAAATTTTTCTCAGTTAAGCAATTAGCAGAAATAATTTGACTAACACATGAACAGCCACCAGGTAAGCTAGCTGAAACCAGGACACTAGCAAAAAACCCTCCCTCTCCTCATTATTAGGCTTTTTAGAAGCAACAATGATGTATCTTGCCCTGCTCTACATTAAAATTTTAATTTCATGGAGTAAGTCCTAGCAGCTTCTTAGCTTTCTAGTATGTTTTCAGAGTAACAATCAACTCAGCAATCCAGAAGACACGAGACTTCAGAGGATACATGGATCCTCCTATACATACTGGAATTTCACTGTCTTCCAAACAAATCTTTTGCACTGTCCTGTTAGCCACTGAAGAGCTGTAGCAGCGCTAGGGAGGGAGCTTGGGGCAAGGCTGGGGAGAAGGTACCTCAAAGTCAAAGAGGAAAAAACAGGAATGTCAGGGATCTATTACTATTACTCAGTAAAATCCAAAATCTAGATAAAATAAAACAACATAAATTGATTTGATAATCATTAACAGGACAGCAATTATTTTGACAATCTTATAATTTTGTATTGGGCAATCTTATTTCAGAACAAATGACAATATACAACAACAACAAAAAACAATGTACAAGACCAAAACATACATTTCAGCAAGCTTCATATTTAGCATACTTTGGATTTTCTTAGCTACAACCAGATTTATTCTATGAGAAATTGTATATGGTCTCTGAAGAACTAGTGCATGACCTTGCATCTCTTATGAGAAGTCACAGCTGTATTCCCACATTGACTGATAAAGACAACTGAACAGGCAAGCAGAGTCCCATCCCCTCTTTGAAACAGGCCAGACATTTTAACTCATCCCACTGAAAAATTATTTGCTGCCATCATAATTAAGCATTTCTGTCTTTCTATTACATGGTTCAAAACAAAACAGATCACATAAAGTGCAGACAACTTCATACTCTGATCCCAAGTGACAAAAGGTAAGAAAAATACCGTGAGGTCTCATCCATCCCCTTTTAAAGGCTAACATCCTAGCAACACAGATCTTAGTATGGTCAGAATTGGGTTAGGTCTCAAAGAAGATTCAGTCGAAAACCAAAAGTCTTTGAATCCGGGAAATGTCAGGTATAGAAATTAAAAAACAAAAGAAAGGTAAGAAGATATAGGGGTTGTGGAAGCAGAACAGCTGGTTAGAAAAAGTATGGTTAATAAAGCTCTGGAGCAGCAGAAATAAAAAAAAAATTGTTGGAAGAACTTATGGTTAACATGACTGATGTATCAGACTGATACTTTGAGCAACAGACTGGCCCACAGTTACCAAGTGATCAATAATATCTGTCCCATTGCACAGAAAGACTAGTTTGTTAAATACTAGTGCGATACTAAACCGACGTCTTTCAAATCTCTGCTTAGGTAAGCATTTCAACTTGAAATGCAACTTTCTGTTCTTATTAATATTAAAGAAGTCAGTAGGACAAACTGCAAGTCCTCCTTCCACAGAGATAATCCCTCTTCAGTTCAAGTACTCTTTAGATATAGGACTCCATTTCTTTTTCTGAAAATGTAACTGAAAAATAAAATCTACTAATAAATCATATCTGAATGTGTCAGATACAGCTCAGCAAGCTCTGTCCCTCACACCTGGCTCTGCATCTTCAGCCTGCAGCTCTGATTTAACAAATCTGCCCCTTTGCACCACACTCTGGGAAGGATCAATCTGCCCACAACCCAGTTTACTTCCCACCCTGTCAAACACTATTGGTCCAGTCATGTTGGGTCTGTATTTTCACCCTTTCTCCATGAGTGAGCTACTGAAAGCATCTCAGAAGAAGCAGTCTCGAGAAAAGCTTCACATATCGTGTTTTTAACTAAAAAGATGTAAAGTGCAAAAAGCAAATGATGGGCATAAAGAGCTTAAAATCTTTGCATACAGATCTTAATCTTTCCTTGCCAGTTTTTGCATGGCCTCTTCAGCTTACACTAAGGTTTCTTCTAGGATAAGCAAGAAAACCTGTACTGGTCACAATGCAGCATCTTGCTGTCAGCTTTAAGAGGCACTGATCAGACTGAACTTAGATCATTTCCTAAACTCTCACGATCTTCTACCTCCAACATCTAGAAACTGATCAACTTTATCTTTGATCTCTCTTCCCTACCATGTCAAAATGGGCATGTCAGCAGGGCTGAGGCCAGGAAGTCATCTCTTCAGAGCTATATACACAGACAATCCTTGCCCAGACCACTGTTTTCTGTTCAGTTTAAACAACCATTGCTTCATCAAAACCAGTAAATAACCCATCAAAAACAATTCCACAGAGATCTCTATCATGCACATAAGGAAAAAAGCCAGCTATTTTCCCAAACTGTTGTAACAGGAGCCTCTGTTATTTTGAAATAGCAGGTTAATGCTCATTAGCTTAGTACTAATTAACTGTCTTCCTATTCTATACCCCAAATGTTTGCAGATATGATGTTAATTGGCACACTGCATTGGGAAGATCAGAGTAGACAACAAAGAGGATCTGCTGTCTCTTCACAGTACAGCAAGGAAGCCAAGCAATTTCTGCTGTTGAGTGCAGTGTATAGATGTATCCATGCTTCCCCCAGTTTCTTAATTCTTTTTTTTAAGCCTCATTTAGGTTGCGGTTACCTCTTGGCACATACTGTGTCCAGCTAGAAAAATCATTACTACTAATCCGAAAAAGGTAAACTCCATTGAGCTGTATGATAAGTATCCCTTGCACTCTTGTTTCTTCCTAGCCTGTCCTGCAATTGTGTCCCAATCTGCCAGCATTAACACAGATACACAGCGGTATTTATTTGATGCCTATTCCACCAAGCTGTATTCACACTAAATCCTCCATGTGTATTTAATAAATCACACTAGTTAGGTGGGCAGGATTAGTTCCAAGTCACCTAATGACTATATCATGAGCTGCAGTATTAAAGGGATTAATATTAATCTTAGCCATTTCAATTCACTGCGAGAGGCCAGTCCGTGCTCCAATAGGAGCCACAGCAGACAGAGCAAGAAATTCTAAACAAGAGCATGAAGATTAATGAGGGCTTCCTCATTCTGCCTGTGAGTCTTCTCTACCAGGATACAGGGTAGCGAATCCTCAGCAAAGACAGGCTCATAAATAAACACACACCACCACAAATACTTTGAGCAGCTGAGCCCAGCGTAGAGTTGTTTTCACTCGCTATCTGCTTCTCCTGTAACCCACACCTCCAAGCACACTCAGGAATTTGAAAGGCTTGCACAGCGGCCAACTTGTTGGGGGTTTTTTCCACATAAAAGCACACACCTCATTACTCATAATAAATTACTCATTTTAAATGAGTTTGTGAAACTAACAGCTAAAATGAGCTGTGTTCAGAGAGGATGAGAGCAGCAGGGAAATCTGAAAGGGTAACTCATTGCACTGAGGTTAAAAAGGATGTCAGACTCCAACAGATCTGACTTGCTTTATTCTTGGCAAGAATGATTATTACAAGCAGAAGGAATTCTTAAAAACAGAGAGAAAGCCCTTTCTACAGTGTTCGTGTTAAACTAAAACATAAAAATGGACTGATACAACTAAACTGATTTTCTGATAGAGTGCTGCATTTCATCACAGCACTGGCAAAGATCCCAAAGTGAGGGTCCTGGCCTCACCTTCATTGACATATAAGAATATCAACCATAATCATTAGCTCAAAAATTCCAGAAGTCAGTCTTGGTCTACTGCAAATTTAGATGTAGTTGAGTGCTGAGAAAGGAGCTCACAGTTAATTCAGAGTGCCACAGAAGCTACAAGAGTCAAACAGCTGCATCCTGGAGACTAGCTGGAAAAAAACATTAGGTGGAAAAGGGGGAGTTGAGTCAGCAATATTCTCTGCCTTCACTGAAAAACTCTAGACCCTCAAAAAAAAAGTCAGAGATCAGGTTAAACTGGACTATAGACCCGTCACAAGCTATTAACAGCTCAGCAGGTCCTCCAGGCGCAACAGCAGCCTCAAAAACTCAGTGTAGATACAGGGCAGAGCTGAACACAGTACACCCACTTGGAAGCAAGTGGCTCACAACTGACAGAACAGGAAAGGACCACTGCATTAAATATGACAGAGAAAAAGTCTTGAACTTGTGTTACACTAACATATAAGTGATGTGAGGGAATGGTGCCAGTTTATCCAAGTTTATAAACTAAATGCCAGCAAACAGACTTAAAGTGGAACTGCATCACATGCAGCTGAGCAGATGGGAAGGGATCCATTAAGTGCACTGCACAACCCTTCCAGAGGTAGAATGGAGCAGAAATGAAGTTGATATTTTCTGTATTTGTAAACAATCTGCTGTTCTTTCACATGAGAAATACCTGGCAGCAAGGAAGTGCACAGCTCACACTTCTACACCTGTTTGCCTTGTTTGGTTTTGCAAGTTGTTTGTTTGTTTGAGGAAAGAATGAAGGAGGAAAATTCAAGATTCAACAAGATGCAATGTGCACAGGTTTTATACTCCATTAGTACTCAGTGATCAAAGAACTCAAGTCCCAATGCACCTTTTAAAAGGCAAAGGTATGCTATGGGCTATTCAGCTAAAACCACTTCAGATGCTCGAGGAAGGATTTTGTGTAGGGCCATGCTATTTTGGAACAGATGGAACATTTTGCATTCCAAACACACATTCAGATATAGACAGACTCTTGAACATATTTTTCAGGACAAGTCACCAGATAGCCAATATAGCCACATAAATGTTTAATGGTTTTTACTATAGAATGGCTGACTTAAAAACTTACTTATATTGAGTTTGATACTTAAAACCCCGCAAAACTGAACTCTCAATCTCATGATTCAAAATTATTATTTAAAAAAAGGCAAAAAAGTCTCAGAAATATTAAATATCTGCCCCCAGGTTTGAAGGTTTTAAGTTCATAGTAAGCTATCCTCAAACACCATTATGGTTAGTCCAACAGCAAAGTAACACCCGCCAAACTTCTAAGACCGCAAGAGGCTAGAGCACTTCACCTGTTTTCATCTATGCACGCCCTTAATACTTAACCTGCAGACTCTAAGGCAGAGTACCAGCCAAAAGAAACAAAGTAGTAAACCTTATACGCTTGTGACCAAATGGGAGTCATTAGTTGTCTTTTCACATTTACTTTAGTCCAATCTGAAATACATACTCAAAAACTGCAGTAGCTCACTTAAAAATTCTGTTTCTGGGTTCTCTTAAACAAGGCAGTCTTCATGAAATCTACTTTTAAAAGATGGGTTTCAGTGCAAGATAGCCATCCAGCTTGCAGTTTACTTTTTGAGCTGTGAAAGCTGTAACTCTGGTAAACTAGCTGACACAATGTTGTAATCAAGAAACTAGTTTTCTTCCAGCCACTAAGTTTCATTTCTAGAAGTGTTTGGTCTTTGTAAACCAAAAATGCCAAAATACTATGACACATTAAACACCTTCTAAGTTGTTTGTTTCCTGTTTTTAGGGGTTTGGGGGTGGCAGTGTGTCTTTTAAATGCAGAAAGCAAGACATTGAAAATAAAGCCCTCTAATTCCCCTACCACTGCCAAGAACACAATTTGTAACTTTCACCTTATTTTATAAAACCAATAAAAGCAAATTCTGCTTACAGCTTCAGAAGGGGGGGGTAGACGGCAAGGTATTTTTAGCCCTTTGGCAAGGACAAAGACAGTCCCAGTACCAGACATTCTTGTAGTGCTAACAGGCTGCAAAACCCTCATACGAAAGATGCTATTCAGACCTGTGGACACTGTATAAATATAGGCGTATGTGAGAACTATTTCTGTGCACGATAGCAAATTTTTCCTCCCCATGAAGTCCTCTATAGATGAAGCCATTCTGCCTGCTGCTGTGTCCACAGTCCATTCTGCACACAAGGTCAGGCCCATCCAGTGGAGCTGCATCAGTCTCCTGGAATGCTGAAGTCCACATATTTGCCATTCAACATGAAAACTGCTTTTCAAGTTCAATCAGCTATAAATGTTGCTTTGTTTTAATTTTCCACTGAACTTCCTGGAACCTATTATCAGACTGTCAGGGATGTATATTTAGCAATGGCAACACGGCCTCTTTGCCACTGCCCCACTGCTCATGTCACCTCCAATAAACAGAAAAACAATCCCCCAGCAAATGACATTTTTTGCAGGCTATTTACTGCCAACACGAGGTAGTGGGTGAAACTGGAAGTGCACGGGGAAGCCTTCATCCATTAAAAAAAAAAACAAACAAAAAAAAAAAAAAACACCCAAGTGATCCCCAAGGAGAAGGACAAAAGGGAACATTAATTTACCACTTACACATTAAGTCTCATCTACTGCCTCGAGCTGATAAGTGAAAAATGTTTGCAGAGAAAAGCTGACTCGGTGAAAATACTTGCCTCTTACACCTGCAATTGTCTAAATTTCAGAAACCTTTTAAATGGTCATGCATGAAATGAATGCATTTGCATAAATGATTATTCTTATACAGTATCGCTCGAGCACTAGAGCTTAAAAAAGAATGCAAATTAAGATGAAGTCTGGTTCACCTCCCTGCTGAAACATTACCTCATAGAGAAGGGTTCTCACTCCTGTTTTTGCAAGATAAATTAACAATATCAGCTTCTCTCAAAAGAAACAGAAGACATCACCAACCGGAAAAGAAACATAGATACAAAACTCAAACAGCTAACGGACTGCAGTATATTGTCAGCACCCTTTATGACAGATGGCAAGTTACATGTGGAACTAAGAAAAATAGTAATTCAAAGCTTGTCATATGGAAAAGGAAGCCCACTTCAAGAAATCAGGAATTGACCAAGTCAAAGTATTGAAAACCCTTGATACAGCTAAGATCTGCGTGCAACTAACTCTAGAGCGTGAACAATTAGTCTAGCATAAAGCCAAGCTTTGGGATATGAGGTTTTACCTCTCTGTAGATGGAATCACTAGGTTCTGCACAGGAAAAATATAAAGGGAATATATATGCTGGTCATTTCTAATTTCAAGTCTGCCTGAATAACTAAACGTTTAGGTAACCAATAATTGAAAAGAACTAAATGAAAAATTCCAGTCTTTCTCAACAGTTAGTCAGAAAATGTATCAAAAATCTCTACAAAATTTGGTATACCAACACCAGAATTACAATTGTTGCACCCTGAAACATGCCAATTTTTAAATTAGTTCATTATCAGACTCTTCCTGAAATAAATTTTCACCAGCACTATGCATACAGATACATCAAAAAGCATATAGCATGGAAGTGCCACCTGTGCACAGCCTCTTTTCCTTTCTCTCCTGTTCAGTTGTTCCATGAGAATTCTCCTGAAGGATCCTCACTCAAACCAAGGGGCATCCTTCATAATGCACACACAAAATTAAATCTGTATGACAAACAGTAAGAAAAAGTGCAATAGAGAAAAAGTTGCAACAAAAGATAATACTATAAGAGAAAACCAGCTGTCCAGCCACCCCAAAAACATCATGAGTGCAAAGTAGTTGGCAGCTGTAAGACAGCGACCATTGAAACTTGTCCCTGTTGAGCTGCAAAATGTTTGCAACAGAAAAGGCCAGCCAGCAAATCTTATAGAGCAGTACATTGAATTCCTTCTCCTAAGGTTCACTTCAAACAGGAATCGTGGCTGCACAACTACTAGACAATTGACAAAGTAGCAATACACAACAGCTTAAAGCAAAATTTGTATGACATTTTAATGCACCAAACCACTCGGCAGCTTCCTGCCACAAACAGTAATAGGTAGAAATGAATTAACAAAACACTTTTTTTATTAAAGCTAACAGTTATTTTATATTTACTGCTTAATCTTCAGAGACTGGAGTATCTTCCCTCTGTTTTCTATCAGAGCTAGTTATGGACAAATAAACAAAATTTAAAAAGCAATACCAGCAAATTTCATTGACCAAGGTCACTAAAAAGAATAAAATATAACCTATTAGACAAGAAAAAAAAAAATACCTACACTTGTGAACTGCATAAAGGTGAATTAAGAGGTGAAAGTCTATTTATGACCTGAAAAAGGAAGTTGTTGTCATCTAGGGATTGTGATAAACATCTCCCTGAAGGCCAGCTCTTGTGAAACCTACAAGGTGTTAGCTCTGCTATACTTGCTTTACATACTTTATCTTAAAAGAATAGATAAGTAATTACTTTTGCTGAGGAAGGAGGCTGAGTATTAGGTATAAAAAACCCTAAAACTCAAGCTGAGGACTGCTGAAGCTGGTAATTGCACTAACAGATAAAGAGTGACTCAATGCTGAGAATTTCTTACAAGCAGGTATCTAACACCAGAGAGGCCTACACAGCGCCAATGGCCACCCATCTTCTCAACAGAGTTGAGCAAGGCAGACTGTTTTCCACTTCTGAAAAGAACCGAAGAATTACTGCAATAAATGTGTGGGTGCAAGTACCTTGAAGACAGAAGAATTAGATGAGACTGCGATTAAACATTAAATTATCAATAAATGGAAACTCCACCACCTTCAACACAAATACTCATCAGCCTAATTTTAAGCAAATACCCAAGTGCTTTCAGAACAAAGGTAATATAACCTAAGCTCCTCAGGGCTTGAATGTATGGCTTTACACAGCACCTGACATGACCAGGCCTAATTTCTAACTGGGTTCTTTGAATGGTGTAGCAAATTAAGTACTAAGAACATCCATCAAACACACACACACACAACACATGGTACAGGAAGACCCTTGTAAACATTCAGACCCAGTGCAACCAGATTAATAAATGGAAATTCTACATGAACTCTGAGTGGAATCTCTTTCCACCTTTCAGATAATTTACAGCTTAATGTCAGCTAAACATAGTAACTAATCCCATTCGTCCACTGAAAGTAAATTCTTGGCTGCTCTTCCAACGTCATTGCAGACATTGCTGTCAATCCCCAAACTGTGGCCTGTCCAATCAAAGTGTCAGCACTTACCTGCTGCTCAACACTTCAGACACATGGGCTGTCATATCAGTCAGTGACTGATCAGGCGCAGAAATCAGATAGAGCTTTCTCTTGACAACCAGATATGATTAGAGTCCAAGCTACACATCAGTCTCCAAAGCCTAACAAATGCATGCCCACGTTAGCAGAAGGCAGCTTTACTGTTCATGACAAAGCTGCTACCACTGCAAACACTTGGTAAGAACAGGCCAGTGAGAACAGCAATAGCTGCAAAAAACAACCCCCTCCTCCTTTTCTATATGTAGGTGATTAACGTAGAAAAAGCTAAACAACCAGTCCAAGGATCCAAAGTCCTCTGCAGACTCACAGAGGAAGTAAAAAAACCAAGGAAAGAATGACCAGCTTGAGCCTGAATTCCCACTACTGAGTAGCTGAGAAAGACTTTTAATTTATACCTATGTTTTTGGAGGTTCAGAAGGTAGTCCTGAAATTTAAATCTTGCATGTGCATTTTTTTTTAGGTCAACTCTTCCCTAATGTTGGCTGCATATGAATCAATGAATGAAAAGTCATTTAGAATTTTAGATGCTTCCAGCATCTTGTGCTGTGTACTGTTTTTTTCTTTGCCAGGTAGGGCTCCATACAAGTCACCTAGCATGCTCATCTGTGGCAAGAAAACACAGCCATCTTGTCAAGACACTGTTCCTCCAGTAAGTCTGCAGCCCCAAGGCAGCACTGAGCAAATGCAGGCAAGGAAGTATTACACTGTACTATTTCTAGCTCACACCAATCACTTCAAAACAAGCAACATGGCCCCAATAAAACAAGTCCAGCCATTCCAGTACTAAGTTTATCACTAATAATGTCAAAGCTCCACAAAACTTTTCTTCCCACCACAAGTGCAAAAAGCCTATGCCAGGATGACCTTAGATTTTTTTTAGCTCATGAGTCAAGTTTGCCCAGTGCTGTCATCTTCTAATACAGAGCATGAGCCGAAGAGCAGGAAATGACTCCAGAAGCCACAGCTGTTGCAGAGTCCAGTCTTCATCTTCCAGCCATGAGAACTACTTCATTTCCTTCTTTGATCAACATGGCCAATGACTAAAAAAGGATGGTAACCCAAACCTGCTAATAATAAAGAAATTTCCACCATTCACATCACCACTTCAAAGGCAGATAAAGTCTATGAAAGAACTGTTATTTCTCTATCCATATGCTTCAGAGCTCAAGTCCTTAGAGGCTTGCTGCTCTAGCATCGTGCACAGAGCTGTACCATCAGATCATGTTCACCAGTCCAAAAGGCTCAGAAAAATTCAGTACATATACAATATAATACAGAATAAAAACCATTCCTTACAACAGAAATATTTCAGGATAGAAGTGACTGACTGCAAATCCACACTGCCATGAAGACTCGATGGCCACTGGGAGTAATAAGATTATTAAAGGCTTTCTAGCCAATATTCCAAAAAAGGTACTAAATTCCTTTGCCCACAACTGTCTTCCAGTTCCTTTCTCTACAAGGAGCAAATTACAATCTGAGGGAAAGAGGGGAGTGGAGAAGCACATATGTCTGAATTTCATTTTAATCTCCCATTCTTAGCTCTTTATTTGTCTAAGTTAAAGCATAAAATGAAAGTGAAAAGCAAAAACTGCCAGTAAAGAAATCTCTTTTCATTTCAATTTCCTTCAACATGCCACATACAAAAAGCTAGCTTTGCAGTTGGACACCTGATTAGATCCACAAGCAATACGAGTATAATTCCTCAGGATGTGTACAACAGAGTTCCTAAGGAACCCGAGAAAGCTAATTCTGTGCTTCAATTCCCCATCTGTGAAGTGGCAGCAATGCTTCCTCTCTCCTGCTCTGTGCCACTTTTAACTGAAACATTTATGCATGCTCAACACTTAAAAACAACTGGCCTAACCATACTTGAAGCTTCTGAGAACTACCAAAGTACAAATAATATTATTAAAATAAATACATTAAAGCAGCAGCTCACACTCTGATTTAATCAGTAGAGTTCAATTAGTCACCAGATTCCTGTGAACTATTTTCATTTAAATCAGTGTTGAATACCATTCTGCATCCATTGCAAACCAGTAACTGTGGCTTTGCAGACTCCCAATGTGCTATAATCAACAGTTTGAGAACAAACGGACTCCACTATATTGGAGACTGATCACAACTTCATAACTTGAGTGGGATATGAGGACTTTTTCCCAGAAGATTAACTCCTTTACTGTGTAGTCCCTCCCTCCAAGAGCATATACAGAGGAATAACTGTTTTCATAAGGAAAACAACTGCTTCACAGTTTAAGTAATTACTTAAAACATAAAAGCTAGCAAAAAAAAAAAAAAATCCCCTATCTACTCCATATGCATTACTTTTATCCAAGTACATCCCCCAGTAACAGAAAATAGGGACTGTCAAATTGGTCCCCAATTACTCTGCTCCCATTAGCCCAGGAAAATCTGCAGCTGAACCATGGTATGAGCAATAACTAGTCCTAAACATCAGAGCAATAATACTTCATGATTCAGAAGAACTACTGCTTGGATGTGTGGGGAAGAAGTAGAAGAATATCCATTTCCCAGTTCTAGTTAAATCCCTCTACATATTCAAGAAGAGGAGGCATTCACTCCTTTTCGCAAACAAAGTAGACGTCAGAGGAAAGCATTAATGTACAATTTGATAACCCACCAATACCTACTGCATCATCTCTTCTCTAAGGGAGAGGAAGCGATACAACCTAATGAATAAGAATGAGACGTTCATTAGGGTTTTGTTTACACATTATTATTCAATACTAACTTTCAAAATGGACTATGACAAACAGGAGAAAGGTAATCTATACACGGTATTATGCAGAAAAGCTGTTGTGCTTTAAATTCACCTTCTCCCTTGAAACAAATTAACATTTAAAGTATAGATAAATTTTTACTAGGGAGTAAAGTGATTGCTTACAGAAGGGGTTCAGGGTGGGAGGAATTACTTGCACACAATACAACAATAGTGCAAAGATAACAGAAAACTGAGTATTTTCATGCATAAATAAACATATTATTGTAGTACCCTCTGCATGACTTGCATTTGAACATCTAATTTAACAATAATCTTTAAAAACTCAAGGAAGAGTGGAAAAAACAACACCTGTAGAATTCTAATTTGGGGGCAAAAGTACATACTCATCTTTACTTTTACATATTGTCCTTCATCTCACACCTTACCCTTCATTTACTTAGTTTGCCTACTAATACATGTTCAGTGCTAGAAAACAACTTACGGACACTACAAAACTAGAATGAAAACTTAATTCTATTGCCTGCAGGCTGCACACAGGCAAACCACTGATTCTGTCTAGGGGGAAAAAAAAAAAAAAAAGAAATTAGGAAGGTACCCTTAATCAGTACCAGGACTGCTGGCCTCAGCCTCTCCACTCTCTCCTCCACTTCATAATGCCTATTATCTAACTGAAAAGGAAAACTTTGATCCTAATGGTTTCCGACACCTGATGAGAATAAAGAGACACAATGGGACCTGGTGATGTGTTATTTAACGCATGACTGTTTTAATAGGGCTGTCTAATTTTTGGAGGCACAGGGCCCATATCCAATGCCCCTCACAGCAGCCCATAAGCTATTTGCCACATTCCATTCACCACATCACATGACTGCATTATTGGCAGTTCCTGAAGGTTAGTTTAATCAACTTTTGTATACTATGATAATTTCCTGGATTAGAAAAGGTTAATTAGAGGCAGAGCCAAGAGCAGAACAATTTGCTATATTGCAATATTAGGGAAATTTTTACTGTTCACAGAAAAAAAAATCTCAGAACTAAGTATGAGTTACAACCAGTTACACAAAAATACTGTATTTTTCAACTTTGTATCTCTCAATATGTTACATGTTGGTGTCTTTAGGCTAATTTTCTCAAATGTGAAATTTAAGATGCAGACTGCCAAGCTGATTTTTCTAGTTCCCATTCATCTAAATATCAATTCATCTAAGTATCTTATTGGTGGGTATATCCAAAGTCCTTTACACCAACTTGAAACTTCTGCGTAGAAGTCAGCTGCACAGGAAGAGCAATGGTTACTTCCAGTGTTGTAACAGATTACCTTCACTGTTGTAACTGTCCACATCTCAGGCTGCAGAAGTTTCAGGTCACTAAAGGCCAATTTCTTTATTAAAAGCTACTTTTGCCATTTGTGCCTAGGCTAGCTAGATTCCCTATTCCCAAGTTTGAAAAAGTCATCTTCCATTAAAACCCAACTCAGCTTAAGACAAAACCCCTTGTGACGGTCTGACAAATTCAAATGTCTCAAACATCCGCTAAAAGAGCTCTGGTGGACAAAACGACCTCTTTAAAAATGCTGGAGGTTTTGGGAACAGGACAATGTGGACAGAGGAGAGGGCCCCACGGAGGGTGGGAACGCACTTCTCCAGGGCCCCAATTCCTTATCTTAAGTGACCAGGAGAAGGAGCACAATTTATGCCTTCCTGGAGGAAGAAGGCCCCATGGAAGTTGGGACTGTGCTTCTACCTTAAGTGGTCATGCCAGCAGGAAGAGAGAGGCAACTCCACAATGAACACCCCCCCCCCCGCCCAAAGCTCACTGATCGATTCCAGTGAACCCCAGGTGTGGGAACTGCACATGTTGAGATCATCAACTAACACACTATAAAAGAGGAGAGAACGAATCCTCAGTGTGCGCCCTCCGGAACTGGATCTCTACGCTGGCTGGACCAATGCTGGACCCAGGACAGGTGAAACCCTTCTCTTCTTTCTTTCTCCTTTCTCTCATTCTCTCTCTCTCTTTTCCTTCTCTCTTTTCCACAGTCTCTACACCTCATCCTTTGAAACATAAACCGTTGACCAAGTCTGAGACTAGGAGTGGATCTAGCTGCCCCTGAGCTCCTCTTTGAGACTGAGTCCAGAAAGCAAGGGGGTCTGCTCTGAACCTCGTGACTCAACGGGAGGGCTCTCCTTCTGATACATTTCATGTTCCTTTTTCCATTTCATTTTTTCTATACTTCCCTCCTCTTCTCAAACAGCGGCTTAATGACATGTTGCAAGGTTCGTATTAACAAGTTCATGTGTACCTGGACAAAGTTAGCTAGGTTGAATAAATGTTGATTGTTGTTTGAACTCCCCTGGTGTCGTTTCACCTTAATTCTGACAAAGGAAATCCACGAACCTGAGTCGCTCCAACTTTGGGACGCGACACCCCTACATCTCCATTTTTAATTACTTTCAGCGTAAAGAAGCTTACTAATAAATTCTCAGAAATCCACCCTATACTCGATACCCTACACATTCACAGAGGACATACTGAATTTCTTGTCACAGAGGAAACCAACTAAATCCTAGCCTTGTGTTTAAAACTTAGTCTTAAGTAGGAAATCAAAGCTAGTATTTATCCAGACAAAGCTGACATGCTATAATTATTTGGGGTTAAAGGGGAAAGCAGCAATAGTATATCAGACAAATCTTTACTTGCAATGGTAAGGTAGTAAAATAAGTACTTTTCTGACACACACTGGTCCTATACTTCAGTCTTTAAACTGGATTTTCCTATAAGGAAAAGAAAGTCCCTCCCCTCAATCCCCCCTCCCCAAGGCAGTTCATACATAAGCAAATGCCAAATTTTAAACAGGAAACTGCCCCTCTTCTGTAAAAAAGGTAATTTTCCAGGTAGCTGTTTGACTGCTTCTCCTTACCACCAGGTCTAACTCCATCATATCAAGGTAAAACACAAAACTCATCACCAAGTAATCTGCCTGAGAGATTCCATGCTTGCTATTCCAAATACTGACTGCTCAAACAGATACCACCAACCATTCTAAAACAAAGGGATTAAACTAAAAATTGTGAGACAAGACTCCCAACATGAACAAAGAAAAAAAATTATGAAGCCAGATTTGCTTACTCTAGAAATTATTAGCCTCCGCGCATGCTGGAATTTTTGTTTGCTATACCTAACAGCAGAAGAAATGCAAGCGCCATCCAGAATCAGGGGATGCACAACACAGCAAACAGCCACATCTACTTTCTAATACAGGGAAGTAGCCAGCTAAGGTTAAAATGTGCTACAGAAGAACAGAGACCCTGTTTCACCACTGCTTCATCAGCCACAATCAGAATTACTACCATTCTAATTTATACTACCACCAAAAATCCATGAAGCAAACCAATTGCCAAGCATTGCCATTCAGCCTCTTGCAAACGTTACTGGTCAAAGTTAATCCAGCAATACAGTGGCTGCAGTTCAGAAGCTGGTTTTGTATCCTACACAATGCTTCTGTCAACACTTCAGAGACCCCAAACTCGATTAATTACATTTGTGTGGGACCCTCCATCCACCCAGCATATTGTTGAAAGCTGTTGAAGCAGGACAACAGTTGCACCCTCCTTCACACCAGGCATAAACCAAACTTGTCATTTCCTGTTTAAAGTGCCATTAACTGGCCAGATTTACAGCTCCTAACCAGCTACTCCAAGGCAGCTCATTGTAATGACTTCTATTAATCACTACAATTTGTCCCACATCACGTGGACACTTGTACTCTTTTGCTCCTTCCAGTCCAGGTTACACAGATAACAACATTTCATCCCAAAACACTACCTCTCTGCTATCAGCCACAAGTCACTTCAAAGTCCACACAGGCAACAGAATTGCACATTTCTCTCTGTTTCTGATAACATGAGCAGCAGCAGGAATTATGCTACCCTTCCAATAATTTATGTATAGAAATCAAATTTTCAGATATTAAACAGCCTAAACTAACAAACAAACAAACCAACCAACCCAACAAACCACAAACCAAAACCAAACCAAAACCCAAACCTTTAAAAATATGACCTTCAGTGTTACATGGGTGGCTTAAAAGAAAATTCACTACTATCCTTTCTACACCTGGTCATTTACCAGTCCATGAATCCTGGAACATCATCCTTTAAGCAGCAATTTACACAGTAACTGCACACTACATGCTTCTTTACAGACATGTATTACTAACAATAGAAAGGATCAATGTTGATTGACATTTCAAAAAGGAAGAGAAAATTACAAGATGTCCTTCAAACACCTTCAACAGGCATAAGTCACCTGCAAACAGGTAAGAGAGGTGACCAGGATGAAGCTGGAGATGAGCAGGGTCAGGCGGCTGCAATCAGCCTCCTTCACTACTTGAACACCAAGGAAACCTTCCCACCAGTCTTTCAAGGGGCAATGGGTGGGGGTGTCATCCAAACATTTTCCAACAAAGACAACAGGAAAAAGTTACTCAAAAGAGATAAATTAAATACACATCTCACTGAAATAAATTGCATCTCACTTTCTAACAGATTAACAGATTAATCCTTTATGCTTCCAGAGAGCTCATTATCCATGTAGAAATCTTCTCTCTCATGGCTTATTTCAAGTCACTTCTGGCCTATATTATCAGCACAATCAAGACCCTGCAGGCCAGGTTATCTACACAAAAGGCAATTACCTCTTGTTTTGTTTTAATTTTATTCACACCTTTTTAGTTAGCTGTTACTTAATGCCCCCAAATGGCCTTCCCCACTAGTTTGCTGAGGCTCCAGAAAGTTGCATGGAACACATTTCAATTGATCATTAAAAAGAAAAAAAGAAAAACCTCTGAGATACCAAAGTCTCTTAATGCAAACACCAAAAAGGACAAGCTTTATGCACTTCCCTTCCCTCTCGTTCTGACTGATTAACCACAACCTTATGTTTAAAATTGCTACTCAGGTCAAACCCTTCCGAAGGCCTGGTTCATCTATAAAGCACCAAGGCCAATCTTCAACAGATTCCATTACAGTCCATTCAGCTATTCTAGCAATACTGTTTGAACATACTTCCTCCACAGAACAGGTCTTTTTCCAAGGTGGTGTTAGCTGTCTCATTTTGAGAAAGCAAACTATGTCCTTTTCTTCAGCCCCCATACCCAAGGCTTCTCATCCTGGACAATATGGAACCCAACACAGGCTTTACTCACTCCAGGAATGAGGGGTATAAACACAGCAGTACAATCACTACACACAGTGACAAGCAGGCTTCTTTTTGCTGGTGTCAAGCTCAAGTCATACTTGCCCACCACATTTTTTCACTTAGCAGCCAAAAGGCATTGGCACAGGAGAGGTGATGAGTTAACACGTTATTGTAAGTGGTTGCCGCAATAGTTCTTCATTAGCCAGCCTTAAAGGGGACCTCACTTGGCTAGGAGATGGCGTACTAAAATACTTTGGACCATCACCTTTCTGCTTCAGAACACCAAGCTCAAGAATGAAATACTATTCCAGCATTGAGGCCAGTCAGAACCAAGACCTTTTTCTAAACAGGAACGAGTAGGCACAGCCTCAGAGGTCAGTCCCTAGGGCTCCAGAACAACTGTTCGCCACTCTCACCATGAGGCTAAGAACTTTGCAAGAAGCAACTAGCTGTCTGTACCTACTTAGGCAATTTACATCTAAGGCAGTGCAGAAACTCTTGGCTAGCTGCAGAACATCTCCAGAGAAGCACCTTTGAAATAGCTAAAAAATAAATAAATAAAAGACATTAATATTAAAGCAAGCTGACAGTGATCTGTGCTAAAATATTTAACATTTTTCTTTATTTTTCCTAACACCAGATCACAGCCTAACCATTTCTGGTATCTCAGGTGTGTTAAATCCAGTAAACATGCCAAGTCATGAAAATGGCTCTGACAACCCTCCTCCCTGCCCCATACTTTTGCATCAATACACAAAAAGCCCACAGGAAAAGCATTCTTCAGGTTATCTACACTGTGTTACTAGCTGTGATGGAAAGGAACAGTAAGATCCAGGTTCTGAATATACGGCATTTCTGCACTGTCTGAGGATATGTATTATACTGGCAAAATTTAGCATGATGAAAGTTAGCAAAACTGCTTTGTACATAACTCTACACAAAACATGCTATGTGAGCAGAATGACTTCTGCACATCTAACAATCCATATCATAAATTTATATAAACACAGTGACAGTGGTTAGGGAACACAGTTCTTATTCATAACTAGCACAGATGAGCTGACAGACGTAAACAGCACAGGTAAGCTTGAGGAGTAGATAGACTAGCTCTGCAGAATCCTGCTGTGATGAAATAAGCACTCAAGATTCTGCCCAGCACAGCCTTTTCAGCTGTCTGCTGCACCTCCCTCCAAAATTATAACCCCTACATAAGACTTAAACAAAGGAAACGTATGGCCACTCCACAGTCACCTCAGTATGAAGTCCAGCAGATGATAAAAAGGCACAACCCCTGACCATTATCCCTATGTTGACACAATTTTTTTCTGATAATTACACAACAAAAAATCCACCCTGCCAGCATAGCATTTTGCTCAACGGAATGGTATACAATATTGTATAAAACACCACAGTATCACTTGCCAGATCTCATCTATCAACTGCCTTAGTCAACAGAAGCTATTCTGAGTAAGAAAAGGAACTTCCCTCTCCTAAACCTTTTCCCTTCACCCACGTGGAAGAAAGGCAAGGATGTTCACAGCTACTGAACGATGCCTATGACTAGCTCTCTGGGGAGCAAATCACTGTCAGTCATCCCTAAAGAATGGGGATACCTAGTCTTCATTCACATTGCAAAGATCACCAGCACATCACATAGCTTTTTCAAAGCAGAGTTGCATATAACTGTATAAAACCAAACTAAAATAGCTTCAAGAGGATTTAATACTGGGGACTCTGTTAATTCATTGGCTGGATCAGAACAGGAAAGGCTCAAAATGAAGTATTTTGCTGTCTCACCAGAAAGGACTAGTGCTAGATGAGTAAATGTGGTATGTCCAGATATGACAGCTCTTCAGCCTTGAGCCCTACGCCTAAGGAAGCACCCAGGACAAGATTCAGGACATGGCTCTGCAGCAATGAGGACAGGAGCCACCCTGCGAAGCCAGCCAACTCAAAGACAAAAAGAGATGCAATTTCTACCATGCATTCCCTATGCAGTGCCAAGGGTTAATATTCAGATGGCAGGTTCAGTCCTGAAGAGATGCATCTCTGAATTGAATTTAGGTTCAGAAGGCTTGTACTGAGCTTTATGTGCCTCTGAATCCTGGGGTGACTCTTGCTTGCTAAACGCCGATATTTGTATGAATAAAAATGAAGGGATTTAACAAATCTTGTTCCTGCACACAGTTGTCAAAAAATCTGACCTTTAGAACAGGAAAAAGAGGGGGGATTTAAAGGTTTAAAGAAGAGGCAGTGGCTGCCTGATGTATAACAAACCTTTGAAAAATTATGAAGCAGTGAAAATCCCCTACAGGTCCCAACAAAATGTGTCCAATTTGCATTCCTGCAAGCCTTCCATACACACCACTCTGCTCCTGTGTGTACACAGGCAAACAAATCCCTAGGAATAATACAACTGGGACCTGAATCTGATCTCCAATATATTATTGCTCCAGAGCTCCATTCCAACCTTCACAAATGGCTTTTTTTGTTCCAGATAACTAAATCAAAGCAGTCCTGATAAGCTTTCGAAGCAGGGAATGTGAGGAATGGTTTAATGAATGTTACAACTCAACCTATTACAGACTACAGAGCATTATAGAAGAAGACCGGGGCAGGGGGGAAGAAGCACATATGACACTCCATGTCTGGAACTCTCATAAATTCAAATCCAGAAGCACCTGCCTTCCTAAGCCCCTTTATATTAAGCCCAACAAAAACTCAGTGCTGACTGTGCAAAGGGACATAAAGAACGGGAAGTGAGAAGAACTGTGTCAGAAAAATACAGGGGTTTTCCTATTGAAAAGTTACATTAGTTCTCAGTTTGACACAAAAAGATTAGAATCTTAATGGGCTTACATGGGAACAGACAGCAAAAAAAAGCATAAACAGAAAGTAACAGAAGAGAAAGAGGAAACAAGTTATGGAAGACAAAGCTAAAAAAATTTTGGAAAAGCATGCTCTTTTTGCAAAGCAACTTCTGTGGCATTTACATTTGGCCCTAAGTGCTGTTTGTGCACTACAAGAAACTCGGGCAGCTTTTGCACATAAAAAGCTTCAGCTATGCCTGCACAGGGTACGCTTGAAAGGTCTATGTCTTGGTCCCAAGTTTTGCCTTGCTTTCACTGCTTTTTCTATCTCTAAGCATAAGTGATTCTTCTCTCAAAACCAAAAATAAGGTTGCAGCATAAATATTTTACAACAGCCTGTTGTAGCTAATCAAGTTCTGTGCAGTTTAAGTTTGTGGGCTCAGACTGAAAGATTAAATTAAGCTAGTACTTCAGGTGGTTTTCACAGAGTAGAACTTCAGCTCAGAAAATACCAGGCACTAAGGTATCTCACAAAGGCAGTGATCACCTCCATTCCCATACAGCTTACCACCTAGAAGGTGTTCAAGAGGAGGTCAAGAACAAAGTAACTCTGCTGCCACTTAGATTCTATATACTTATGTGTCCCTGTTTGCTCCTTTCATCACCTTATCATGTGCATTCTTGCACCAGAATTAGTAGTTAAACAGTTTAAAGGTTTCACATGAAACAACTATCTTCATACAATTAAACAGCTGAGATTATCAGAACAGGTCAACAATTCAGCATTTACTGTCAGTAAATAACTTTTAAATACCATAAGCTTTCAGTATTACCTAGACAGTTGCAAATGACAGTTGTAGAATGCAAAATAGTTATACTTACAGAGATTAAATGCTTCCTATTTACATGACAACACCTATCAACACAGCCAGATCAGAGTTACATGTAATTCTACAGCCATCCTGAATAAATCATCATGCAGACATGTCCAGAAAAAAGCCATTCTTATTGTGGAACAGTGGTCCCAGAAGAAAACCCTGCAGAAAAAGCTCCTGTAAGAGTTTTAACTATTCTAGTCATTTTCCTCACAGCAGCAGACCCAAAAACTTGCAGTTTCTTGAGCATTTTTCTGGTTTTCACTTATTACCAAATCTTTCTCTTTCCTTTCCTTCCAACTTAATCTAGCACTTCTAATCCACATTTGGTTCTCTTACATTGTTGCAGAGCACTCCATGCAAGAGGTAGGTAATGACTAAAAATAAGCAACAGAAATCTGTACATTTTCTACTGCTTTAAAGACATTTAGTCATCTTGCTCATTAACAAGTCAAAGAAAACAGATTACTTTTCATGGACTACAAATACTTGGGCTTTCTGTTCACATCTCTTCATGTTCAGAAACATTAAGTGTTTGTAGGAAATTTAAACTCTGCTAATATGCTGACACCCCATTTCTTATGCTTATTTAAACTAACACCCCTCTTGTATGCTTCCCAATACTACTCCATATTTCATTGCACATAATACTTTACAATTTCAAAGCCCTTTACAAATAATCTCCTTGTGCTTTGGTCCTAGATTTCTTTCAAATTTAAGTAACTACAATTCTTTTTAATATCACAGTCTGATTCTTTTAATACACTTTAATGCACCGTAGACTATCTCCGCTTCTTGCCTTTAGTTCACAGCAGAACTCTGCCATTTTAAAACAAAATACAAATGTTGGGGAAAGGAACAACATCCTTTTACTAAAATGCTGGAATACACATAAGCAAAGATAATATATTCTGACTATATGTTATGTTTGATTTCATTTCTATTGCTAGGTACCTGATTAAAAAGTAGTTGCCATACATACTGACAGTTGATAGACAGAAAAACAAACAACAGTTTACCAGTACCAGATGATCAGACAACACAGGTGTCCTTTGATGTGAAATTTCACCTGCAACATGAAGTGCAGCCCTTTCAGTTTTATTCCAGGGTGAGCCAGGCAAAGGAAAAACAAAATGGATAAAGAACTAGATTAAAAGGGCTTCAAGGAACAGCATCTGGGCAGTCTGAAGAGAAACAGACACTTCTAAGGGGTAGACTTCAAATCTCAATTGCTAGAAGCTGGAACACCTGGGATAAGAGGCATGCATGCTGGCAACAGTGCAACAATAAGATGAACACAGACGTTCTTTTTTTTTTTTTTTTAATGTACTGTCCCTTCTGCTGAGGTTTACATTGCAAAAGGCCTAGGAAAGTCAGGTGTGCTATGTAACACAGCTAGTAAAGGGAGTAACAAGTCTTCAGTTGGCCCTGCAAATGAGAAATGGTGAGGTTTTATCCCTGTGTAAGTCATGACAAGCAACACAGTATTTGGAGCTGGTGCAATAAGAAGAAATAATGAAGTAATCCTGAGGGCTTACAAATATTTTTGAAGAACATTGTACATTGACAAAACAGTTTTCTGTACTTAGTCATGCAGGCTTTAGTCAAAAAGCACAGAATCCCATACCTTACCCTACTGCTTGTAACTACAGAAAGTTTTTAGACAGCCTCTAGTCTGAATCAGTTGCATCCTCCAGCAACGTACTGATTTTTTCCTATACGCCAAAGAAAAGTCCAACATCAGTTTAGCTCTTCAGACTTCTAAGGATAAAAATTGAAGCTTATTATATCAAAATTTGTGGGACAGATTTTAGAACAGACTCATTGCTCAGTGAAAATGTTAGCATTCATGTAACACTTTTTACAACTACAGTTATTTACCCCCAATGCCCTTGGACACAAATTCTCTGCCTCCACATTCGTGTGGTATGCTGTGCACCTGTTGGTTGCTAACCCCACCCCAGACACAGCCACATCACAGGGCAGCAGACTGAGAGCTCACTACAGTGTGAAGCAGTGTGCAACCTCTCAGGACAAGCTACAGAGTCAGTAACTAACCACAGGCAGCTACCACAAACAAAATTGTCAAGGGTTCCACCTTCCATAAATTCTTGAGCAAGCAGATGAAAAAACCAGCCGACTGAATCAAGAATATGCTGCAAATCGTATAGATGAAGTTATTCAGTGCTTTATGGAGAGGGAGAAAGCATTGTCAGCTACTGCTGATGTTTAAGTAGGGTTTGTTTGGGTTTTTTTCTGCAATCTGTAGTCATGTCCAGCTTTCCTTGATCTATGTCAGAAAGTCTGTAATTTACTGTTCTATTTTCTACCGCTTGCATCTGTTAAGATTTTAATTGTCATTGCCCATGATTATGCCTTTGTGTTTAAAGCATAGCCTACACCCTCCTATGCTTAGATTTCTGTAGGCCACTCTCTAACACCATTGGTTCAATTTTCTCTATGAACAGTATAATTTGTGTTGAGACCTGAATCAATATCACAATGGTTCAAGAAACTTTATGCCTTTGCCAATCAGCTTTTGCTGGAGGAAAGGCTTGTAACTGGCTTTTTCTATCCCTGCTCATCTTCTACACATCAACTGACAACAAAAGAAAAGAACATTAGAATATGGGCTTTTAGCCCATTTTCAAGGGGGCTTTGGTGGTTTTTTGTTTGTTTGTTTGTTTTCTGGAGCCATGTGGGCTACAAACAATTTTGCACCTAGGCAAAAGTCGAGATTCTTCAGTATTACCATGTCCAGAAACTCTGGGAGTTACTTTTCACGTTTTATGTCCTTATTTTCAAAAAGGGCTTAAACTAGAACAAAGTGTGTGCCGCTACTATTTAACACCACAGGATATATTGGTATCAGTTCCCTATAGCTACTCCTACCGATTTTACCATTTCTGGTAACACTCTCACCGTAAGAACATACGACAACAAAACGCAGCAAATATGTCAGAGCCTGCTGGTACCTTAACTACACTGAAAGAAATAGGTAAGTCAGAAATATAGGAAATTGTTATTCAGACAACAAACAGACAGCACTTCCTTTCCCAGAACAATCTGTCTCCTGCCCTGACAACTCGTTCCTGCTATATTTACCCGACCAAATTTTGCCAGTGATATATTTCCAGATGCACTTGAGCCACATGTCCCTGTCAGTCAGCCCAAGCACAGAGGAATCTGAGCAGAGAACAGCTCCTAGAAATCACTACATGTTAATCCATGCTTCCTCTCTTGCTTGCCTTTAGTGTTAAAGGAGACAAAATGTGTAAAGCATTATTCTCGTTTTATTTTGGAAGCAGTTGTGGGGACAAGAGGTACTTCATTTCATACAGCTATTTACTTCATGTGCTTTCTTTATGGCTGACAGAGACACCTGAACAGTAAAAAAAGTTAAAAATCTGAAACATGCAGTTAAAAATAACTGCATGTTTCAACCAATTAATACTGGGTGTCTAGAAAGAAATCGTAAGGCTGTCTGAAAAAAGGCTAGATGCTAAACAAGGAGCTTACAGCTCTAACCAGCCATGGGAGAGTCAATTCCTCACCCACCAAAAAAAAAAAAAAGTGCCATCTTTGCTGGAGAAAAGCAACACATATCAACATATCAAGCAACAAAAATCAGTTCTAGATTTCAGATAGTTCAATTTAAGAATGCAGACCAGCTAAAATGAGTTGAGTTGTGGAGCAATAATAATAGGATCTAATGAAAAGCTAGCTTTATTTCTTCTGAGCTAAGCCACTTTACTATTTTAACAGTTATATTCTTCCCATATTCTACCATATACTTCTGATCTCATGCTATCTCTTCCAACCCTAACTGCACAGCTAGGCTCTTTTATTTTCATAATTTTATAAAATACTTAACACCTGACTTCTGAAAATTATCTTGGCTCTTGCTGAATTTCTAAGTTTCCTGAGATCCTTTGAGCAAAAGGCCAAACAAACTCTCTTCCCCACCTCCATATTTTTAAAAGATGCTCTTCACAGCTCCTACCTCAATATGGCTTCGATTCCAAAGTGTATTTTATGAGACTACAGCAATGGGAAAAAAAACCCACCTCAAAAAACAAAAAACACCAAAGTCACCTCTCAGGATCTTATTAGCACAAAGACTTTGTCATCACACTGCTGGCCAGTCAGCGGAACCAAGGTATTTCTCAGTTCTAGGTATGAGTCTTCCAGAGAAGGAGATGGGAGCTAAAGCAGTGATGCAAGAGGAAGACATGAACAAAAAAGCTAAAAGTGTATAAAATTGTAAATATCCTTCCTTTGGATCCCTCCTCCCCTTTTCTGGAAAGCGCAGGCAAGCAGTTTCAACCTTTCCACCGATTATTTAACTGGCTTAACAGAGGGTCCTAACAGGTCACAAATAAGCTTTTTAAATAAAAAGCACAAGTTGCAATCAACTCTGGATATATCAAAACTCATGGCCAGGCCAATTTTATTAATCGAGGTGGAATTAAAAACCACTACAGCCTTCTTTTAATAGCAGATTCACATAAGACGACTTCTTCAGCTAGCTGAATGCAGGTAGAGGTTCTTCAGAACAAAAGCACTTTTGACCCATTCTTCTAAAACAAACAAAAAAACACCTAGGTTTGTATCCAAAACTAGTATTACTTAAGAACAAGTACATGCTTTAGAATGGTCTAGATTATTTTCACTACAGCATTAAAACTTCGAAATTGTAAAATGTTTTTGCTAGATTATTCCTGCTTCCTTAAATCCTGTACATTTGCACATTTTCTGGTACTCTTTCCTTTTCAAATCTGTAACACTGGAACACTTTTCAGCATCCAACTAGTGCATCACACGAGAGGAGTGGAAACCAGCACAACAAGAAAGAAAATGGGCATCTTATGGGTGGCACTGAAAGATGTTAAAAAAAATACTGGCCAGTGCTGAGCAGGATCAAGTGAAATGTGGGCAAAATATGAACTGCATTACATGTTCAAGTTTATTAGCAGCCTCATACAGCTGCTCAAATTCAGGCATCTAATACGGGGATGTGAACAGCTGGTACCATCACCTGCTGTTCCTGCAGAGTGAAAGGGAGTGTGTGACCTTCCGCTGCAGCACATGGGTCTTGTGCATGTGAACAAGTACCAGTATGGGTTGCGAAACTCAATAGCATTAAGAACTGCCATCCAAAAAGAAACTACAATTTAAAGGCAGCTGAATGAGAACGAACTTCACTTTCAAATTTTTAATGGACTGTTAGTAAAAGCGGAAGGGAGAAAATAGTTTGCAAAATTTAAGTTGATGTTGCCTCTGACACAAAGCTTTAATAGTCAATTACCAAACAACCATTAAATTAAGCATTCCAGGATGCCTATGATGGTCTTCCCCCCCCCCCCATTATTTAATAATATATTTCTTCAGCAATTTCTTTTTCTCTGAAGAAAACATATTTTTTTTCAATTACTGAACTACCATTCAGCTACTCTGTTAGAGTTGCTCTATTGCTTTCTACAATGTCTGAATCTTTTAATTTCTTCCTCTCCTATGTTTCCAACACTCTTGGCCAAGCCTTTTCCCCAAGAAAATGTTACTTTTTTATTTGCCAAACATGGATATTTCTTCCCTTATGTTCTTAATGAAGCAGAAGCCTGCATAATGAAAGTGTTCAGACTCCTGTATCATGCAAAGAAGTCATACACTTTCAGAAAAGTTTGTTGTTTAGAACTTATCTCTTTGCCAAACCAAAAATCTAGTTTCCCTACAATATTACAGTATTCCTGTTTCAACTGAAAAAGCCTCTTCCTGTTGACCGTATTTTAACAGACTGGAAAATAATTGAGCAAACATATTTCCTACATCTTTGTGTTCATCACCAACAATACCACCAAAATAAATAAACCCAGGACTGTGTTCTCCCCACTCCCTGTACCAGCTTGATCGCTTCACATCTGAAGTGCTAATTTCATACTGAGGCAGACTGTATTTGAGAGAGGGGAAGCACAGAAGTAAAATTTTATAGTGCTTGTTAGATCTTAAGTCTGTCTGAATATATTTGCACTTCAGACAATGAAAAAACAAATGTTTTAACTGAGAGCTGAGTACGCAAAACAAACCATAGTATTTCTGAACGACAAATGTGAAAACCTCAGACTGAAGTGAAAACCAGCTAATGATGTTTCCTCCCATGCTGCCGTGACAGCCATCTTAGTTATTACAGAACTATTACAGGCCACTATAAACTGTCTAATCCCGCTTTGAAGAACATCCAGGTTCCTAAGTGCAGTTACTAAAGATGCTTACATAAGCAACCATATTTTACCACTGCCACTCATTTTATTTCTAGAATAAAGCCCCTCCCCTAGGCTATATCCAGATCTAATAGACCTCCTTCAATATACCATCATCAAGATAACAACTGAATCTTGATTTATTTCAACAATACCTCATATTTACAATTTGCTTTCTAAATTATTTAAGCAGTTAATCAAGAGGTAAATGGAATCTAATTCAACAGCCACTTGGCAGACTTCATCACTGTATCAAGAAAAATTACAATTTCTTGAAAAGTAATGAGGCGCAAAAACACATTTTAATAAAAAACTTCCTCCAAGGATTAAGTTAAACATGATCAAAAGTGAACAGCATTGTTTTGAAGCCTCTCATCTCATTTAAGTAGCACACACGAGAATTATTTACAGTCATGCAAGTATTCAGACTCCTGCACCAAGCAGGGGCAGCACACACTTTCTGAAAGACTGCTCTGTTTATAACTTACTGTTTCAATATGCCTAGGAATAAGTTTCAGCTTACTGCTACAAGGACAGAACTGAAAATTAGAACTTCTGAAGTGTTTATATTAGGGTATAGATAGAGGATCAAACAATCAAAGTACCACCATCACTGAAGAATTTAACATATTCAGCTAACAAGCATTAATCAAGTGCACCCCTTGAGTATTACAATTGTGTAATTGTGATTACAGTGCAAAATACGCTAGCATAAGCTGTCATGGAAACAGTTTATCAATCTATTCATTTTAACAGGATAGCTAAAGCCAGTACCACCCCAAACTTTACTTACATTGCATATATGTGCAAGCTCTCATATAACATGTTTTACTTTTACATTTCTACCCATCTCACATTGTCTTTTTTTTGGTCATAATGTCTTACCCTGTTCCTCAATCATCACGTAACTATACACCTCCTATTTCTTTCACAATGTGCTTGAATACAAAAGTAGTTTGAACTGACAAATTTTAACTACACAATTGCACCATGCAAAGAGCACGGACACATTCATTCCATGAAGTTCAAGTGACGAGGGGTCTATGTCTATCCATGCCCTTAAACTAAACAAGGAATGTCCAAATATAATTAGGAGTTCAAAGCAAGAGCAGACTGCTTTAGCACTTCCAATGGCATTTCCAAGTCACATGGATACAGTACATCATACAATACCAATGTAGATCTATCAATTTTCTACAGTAACTATGACTAGTTGATAGATGTTCCTTCTCAAGATGGGCTTTATTTCCTACAGTTTTGTGATGACATGTATTGATTCACTGTCCCTAGAAGATTTACATATATTTAACTGACTCATGATTTAGCCTTCCTCACTCAATGAATTCACAGGTTTCCATTCACTCCCAATGTTCTTCCCCAGAAAGTATCTGTTGATGCCACCAACACTGGAATGAATGCACTTCCAAAACTCATCCATGATATGACATTTCCATCTCTTTCACCTTAGAAAACATCATATAACAAGACCTCACACCCTACCTTTAAGCCATTCTATTATAGGCAATATATACCAAAATTTCTTTTCTTTGTAGCTTTTAGAGGTGCCGTAAAGCAAGTTAAAATTATGTCATCTAAAAGATGATAGGAGTTATCATAGTACTGCATGCAGCTGTAAGTTTTATAGCTTTCCTGGACAAATTTGCTGTCTTGTATCATTTTCTAAAGGCAAGTTACAAAAAGCAAGATCTTGACTATCCATCTGAAATTTTTTTTAAGAACTTACAATGAGGAGGTCCATAACATGTTGGAAGATTTTTTTTTCTTGATTGCAAAAAAAAAAAAACCCCACCAAAAATCTTCAGCAATACTTTATTACACAACACTCAGATAGAAGACAAGCTAGGTACAGTTACCTTAAAAAGAAAAAAGCTCTTGCAAGTTTACCTCAAATGGGCAAGCCACCAACTGCACATCCCTCACTATTAACATTCCCTAACCTATCAACTTGCTATTTTAATAACAGTGTTCTCCATTACTCTGCTACTTTTATATTTACCTTTAAATCCCTCCCATTCTACTTCTCTTCTTGCTGGCTTTTCTCTTCCACACTAATTATTGAGAAGCACTTTATCACACATCCCTGCACTATTCCTGAAAAAATGGCATTTTGCCCAATTGAATCTTCTTTCAAACCTCCCCTTCAAACTCATATCTTGCTATAAACCATATAGGGATCAGCCAACAATGGTGTCTTTGAAGGACAAATGGAGGTAGTCATTAAGAAAAACCCTCAAGTGTTTGACAACTTTGACTCCTCTCTGCTCCTACCTGCTTAAGCTACAAACTCTTAGAGGTGAGGAATGCTTCAGTATGCTTGTTGTGTATGTATGACCAATGCTTCTTGGCAGTCCTCTTACATATTATGCAACTATATAAATATGTGCAGGCACTTTCTGACACAAGTTATTCCTTCTTTTAAGTAAATCACCTTTGAGACACTGTTTTTAACAGGTTAGATGGCAGAAGTTTAGTGAGAAGTCAGTCAAAAGAAGAAAAGGTGACAGAACAGAAGAGCTATATACTGAATAAACTACTGGATTTCAGCAATTTCATGTACACTCCTACTTCCAGAGGGTTTTTACTATAATGCCTTAACATCTCTTCATTGGCCACAATTCCTTTTAACTAGCCTTGACCAAAACAAAGGCATCATCATCAAAAAAACCTGGAATAAAACCTCCAAGGATGACTTAAGAGGAACCTTAACTTCAACAGAGCATCTGGTACTGCCTTTCTACCAAATCAAACTGCAATTACTGCCTCTAATGTATGTACATTAGGCCATTTCCTTTATGGCTCCACTTCACACAGAAGCAGTAACTGAAGGAAATAATGGAGTGCCCAACAAGTGGGAAAGTAATTGCTCAACAAGCGTGGAACAAGAGAGAGTCAGTTGCGCACTGTGCACATGTGGCAGCTCTTCAGAGCCCAGCCCTGCAGTGGTAACAGAAGGCTGGTGTTATAGAACAAGCCCACTGTGGGAACTCTGCCAAGCAACAGCCAGGAGTGCTTGTCCATCTAAATCCTTGGTTCCTTAAGGATTAGGGGTCAGGAAACAATTCCTTCCAACAGCACCACCTCCTGCCTGTACCTGCCAGTCATTAGCCATGCACAGATGGAATACCATTAAGCTCCAAACTCCAGTCTTAAATTGCACCCAAAGAGCTATATTAAAAGGATGCTTAGGTGGTATTGCAAGGATGGTGGTGCAGGACTGCAGAAGGAACAGTTCAGATGTCCTGACTTCAAGAGAAATGCAGAAGTACCTTGTGTGAAGACCATCTTACTGTGTTGCTTGGGGTTTTCTGCTCTAGATATTCCCAGAGTCACTTCACCTCTTCTGATTTTATTCAGTGTCTTACTACTCAGAAACACAAAATAGAAGATGAACACAGGAGCTAAAAAGTTATCAATTTAAGGATGCTACACAAGCACAGTTTAGCCCTTTCTGTCTGTTCAGTCTTAGTTACACAGTCTCTCAACTATAAGCTTCACCTTCTCAGGAGTCCCAATTTCATTCAGTAACCTACGCTGA
Source organism: Buteo buteo (assembly GCF_964188355.1). Lineage (NCBI taxonomy): Eukaryota > Metazoa > Chordata > Aves > Accipitriformes > Accipitridae > Buteo > Buteo buteo. The sequence goes on along the minus strand of NC_134174.1, from coordinate 47,354,317 downwards.
AAGGCTCAGTGAACAACTAAACAGAATCAATTAGAGTTCAGAGTGACCCCATCCATACCTGACTCCTCACACACTCTGCATAAGTGCTGTCGTGCACACAACAGAAACGCCTTGGAAAAGGTTATGGTGCTTGCCTCAGTGCATCTATAAGCTTCACAAATACTAAGTTATTCTTCATCAAGCACATTCCTCCTCTTTCTTCCTTTATACAGAAAATAAACTAAATCTTAAGTGAAATTATAACAATTTTGATGTTAGTTTTGGGCTTGAGAAGTTCACATCCCAGGTCTCCCAGTGCAGCTACCATTCTTAGGGCACGGTAGTGTCACTCCAGGAAAATGGCTTAGAAAGTAAAGCACAAAATTAGCAACCACCTGGGAAAAGTCTGATTTATTATTTCTCCAGTAACACCAAGAAAATCTATGCCAAAAACATCAATAGAAACCTATTATCTGAGGGAAATTCAAAGACCTTAGCCATAAGACAGTCATTTGATTCATCTGATGCTACAATGAGATTAAAAAGAAGATTAATCTCTCTCAAAGAGAGTATTTGTAACTACCTGCAGCTTCAAAGCAAAAATACTGCATTGGTTTACATTGTCTGTGCACTTGGAAGGACGCCTGCATTCATGAAGACCAGAAACTTGCTTTTAAAATAACAACTTTTACTGCATTGTCTGAACACGATTAGCAAAAATCAAGTCTGGATTCAGCCTGCAAGCAAAGCATCCAATTAAGGCTGTCACCTTCATATTTCTTATAGTGAGAAGGTGACAGAAAACATTAAGATAAATTAATTACCACTTCTGTACACTGTGTCAGGTCATTTGATATGGACTAAAAGTGTACTGCCATCCACTAATTAGAGTGAGGCTGAGTTAAAGTTATGGAAGAAAACTTACTCTATCAGTTTCCTAACCTTTATTACAGCCTTTCCACTCTTAAAAATTTTATACAGAATGCCACAAAAGCTAAACGTTAGCCTGAGTTGCTTGGTCTTCCAAAATACCAAGTTAACATGTATGGATACCTGTTATTTAAAAAAAAAAAATTTTGGAAGTTATCACAAGAACAAGCATAATCTAGGAGACCAGCGAGTCTTCTAGATTGTTTATATGAAGCTGACATGCAACCGAAAAAAGCTTAGGTTGTGGGGGTTGTTTTAGTGTCTGTTCTAGATAACATTGCAATCCTTCAATGTAAATGAAGGGAGAAGTATCACAGCTTACAGTTCAACACTATTTGTTATTTGCTAGTAAGTCCAGGCACTTCCTGAAGAAACTCAAGATATAATATGGCATTGCTCTTACCTGCAAAGAGCAAAGTAACAAGCATTGACGCACTATACATATCACACATCCACATTATCTGCTTCCTACACTTCTTTAAAAAAAACATTATTTTTTTCCGATTTCTTAACTTGACTAGACCACCGTGAATATCTCAGATTCTATTCAGCAGCACCACAATAGCATTGAGAATAGGCCACACATTTATATTTACTACCAATTTACCACTTCTTAAAACTAGATCTTTCAGAAAAAGTTCAGACATTAATCCCAAACTGGGATAAAATTCCTGTATTGTTTTATACAAATGTCAGATTTACCCTAAAAAATTAGTTTCCAGAGCTTGGACATGAGAAAACGAATGTGCAATCAAATCAATGTACCAGAAAACTGATGGCTACAGTAACAATCATATTAAGTCAGTACACTGGGCAAAGGTTCTCTTACGGTTACAGTCATTTGACCTTTAGCCAGCTCTTAATGCCCCAGCCAACCCTCTAAAGATGGAGATTTGCAGCAGCTTCTTGTCTGAAATAAGCCATGAAAAGATTCTTCTGAACCCACTGTACAAGCATTCATTTAAAATGTCATGAATGTGCATGAAATCAGAGTGCTTCTAACAGCTTACTTTGCAGCTTCTGTTTAAATGCACTAACTCTGAACCACCAGAGGATAAAAGGACTCAAACCTTCCAGTCTGGCACTCATGGACCTAAAATATACACAAGCACCTCTTCACAGGTGTGTTTACCTAGTTTAAACCTTATTTAAATAGACTCTCGATGCACACACTTTCCACAAACACCTGCTTCTCCCACTGCAGTGCTGACTTGTACAAGGCAGTTGCATTCAGTCATTTTCTGTCCTAAAGCCATCCTACACACCAGTAAGCTGTACTTCAGTCACGAAAATCCTGGTTACTGACTCATCCCCCCAGTCAGAGCAAAGCAAAATTCTACAATGAGGAAAATGACTACAGAAGTACCTGCTCTTACCTCTACATCATACTGGAATGGTCTGAAGACTTCAACAGCCATGGCAAGATTTAAGGAAACCCAATCCTCATCAGATCATGGAAAAGCAAGCTTATAATTAATTCGTATTTCCAGCCATTTGTGGTTATAAAACCTCTCCTTAGTGAGCTCAAGAGCATCTTAAGTTGGAAACGCTCATGAAAGAGAACATGCTCAGTTATTACTGGATGTCGAAAAGAAACTTCCTTTTGTTGACCTAAATCCATAACAAAACTGATGAAATGAACAAATATTTCAACATTCAGACACATTTTCTGGATAGTAAGCTTACTTTAAAAAGCAGTCAAATGAAAGTTGTGGTGACAGTGACCCTAGATCCAAACTTGTATCAATACTAAGGCTTCCATCAGTTTTAAAATAACCTTTGAAGATGTAGTTGTACTTTAATTTTGCATGCATGGACAAAGCTTGATAGTCACTGCTTCCATATGATCATAACTCAGGACACTGATTTTTGCTTTTTCTAAGCACTGGAAACATGAGATGCCACATCAAACTTAGGCTTATGGTGCTTATCTTAGTACAGCAAGCATTCAACTATTAAATTTATTGTGGAGTAACTTATGCATCACCCAAGATGACAGAATGCCTCTTTTTCCTTTCTGTTTTTCATGCAACTAGTATCAAAAGCAATTAAAATATATGCAGCCCATAAAAATGTAAAAATAGCATACAATAAACCAAATTATAGTGGATCAGAGCAGCCATGCAGTTCATTTTCAAATTATTAAACTGTTTTTATAAATCTACATAAAATTGCCACAGAAATTAAGTTTCTCCGTCAGAATTTTAAAGAGCAACATAATTCAGGTCCAAGGCCCTTAGCTAGATATGCTGAACTGTAGAAGTGAAGTTACTCTTACCATAATCATGGGATTGTTTGTGCTGAGCAACAGCATCTTCTCTAGATGCTTCTTTCAAGAGCCCATTTAGACATTACAGTGGGATGGGATACCACTATTTAGTTGCAGGCAAGCTTTGAAATGGGAATCTTTAGCTGCTGGAGGCATATGGTGCATCTTTATACCCTTGACCAGGGTATTTCAGCACCACAGTCATGACAGAGTTAATACCCACTAGCTCAGAGGAGAACAAAAGGTACTCCACTGCAACATGCCTAACATTTACATTGCCTCTCTTTGCTCATTAAACAGGTTTTGGTTAAATAATGAACAAACTGTATTACAGACTCCGATGAGAATTCCAAAATTATAAATCAACTGGTAAAGCCCAGAGGAGAATGAAGGGAGTGGGAGGGAAGGAAGGATAATATTGACTAATATAAAGGGCGCAGCTTGACAGTGGATATTCCTGCCACACCTGATCAAACATGCTCCATGGGGGAGGGGAAGGGAGGGCGAGAGCAAGAGGGGAGATGGGACAAGGCAGCCTGAAATTTGCATCCGGAACAGATTAAAATGGGTTCTTGGGGGATTGAGAAAATACATAATATATATTACTATAAATGCAAAATTGTACTAAAAGCTAACTCAAATGTCAAAGATTACAGCTTGAATAAATTTAAATATAAAAGCAATGCGTTTCCATGAGCTAATGAAAGAGACATGAAAGGAAGGTCTAGGCAAAAAAAAAAAAAAACCACAAAAAAAAACCCACAAAAAAAAACCACAAACCCACCCCCAAAAAACCCTAAGCTTGGACTTTTCATTGCCTGGAAGATGAGGCAGGAGACTCTATATTGTTGAAGGTATTGCTTGGGAACTGGTCCATGCCTAAAACTGAAAAAAAAAAAAAAACCAAAAACAAAAACAAAAACAAAAAAACACCGAAGCATCGCAATGATGTCCTATCTTAAGACACTAGTCGGCAAATAGCAGTCACTGAAGCTGAAATTACCGGTTTAAAAGAACCCCATGTAGTCAAACCAACACACTATCATCATCATATATAAGCAATTATTATCTCAGCACGAACCACACTTGCGTGATGACTAATACTCCCAGGGAGTCTCTGAATCTCTCAGTACATTAAACTTTGCTTTCTCTAACACAAGCAGATAGTTGGCTTGCATTTTTTCCCCAACAAGTCAACAGCACATTGTATCTAGCTACTCTAGATAAATGGCCAGTCCCTGACATTTACTCATACTGCATTTATTTGAGCGTCCTGACATTCCCTGCTCTTGTTGATGAGAAGAGATATTTGCAATAATGGCAAAGAACTTCAGGAGTCTTATTTTAAAGAAATTTTTATCTCATAGAAGGGAGAGAAGGAAAATTTCCTCCCAAAACACTTTTGGTGACGGTATGCATGTCCTACAGAAGATGAGTGAGCTTACCAAAAAACCCACAAATCCAGACTGTCATGTAGTCTGGGTACAAGCATAACATCCAGAACAAAAATACTACCCAGAAATGCAAGCTGTGCAGGAGTTCCCTAAGATGTCATGATCTGACAGAAGAATCCTGCTCACGGCAAAGGAAAGTTCACCTGGCAAAGAAAAGTAAAGCATTACACTTACAGGCAGCCACAAAAAAGGAAGGAATAAGGGCTTAGAACTGGCACGTGTCCTCAGCACCTCTCATCAGCACCTGGAAGTGGCACAACTGTACTTCTAGGGAACATACTTTTTATGGGATTCCAGGCTCAGTGCTGACACAATAATAGGCATACTTCGCAACTAGAAATGCAAAAAGTCCATCTCAAACTTAGGTTCTGAACACTCACTGTAATAAAGGGACCAGAAATAAACCTTACTTTCAAATATTGCAATCAGTAAGACAAATCCCAGGAAGAACCAGCAGAATGCCACATGCAGCTCAGAATTAGCCTCACTTCCAGGCTCTCAACACATATTTAGGTTACACTTAAACAATCACTCCTGAAACTAAAAAAGAGAAAATGTGGGGGAAATGGGAGAAAGATGGGCTGGGAGAAAAAACATGCTCAGAATGCGCATCACAGCCTTGTGTTCTACTTCTGTAATCCATACAGACTTCCAGTTCCTCTCAGTGCAACTGGTCACAAAGTAAGCCTTTCAATTCAAGATTCAAGAGACCCAAAGGGAAAGTGAAGTCTGTGCTTCACTTATTACTGATAAGAGATGATGAAAACCAACAAATCAAAGAATGTGAGGAGAAAACAGGTAATGGGAGGCTACTTTCTAAGCAGATTTTTCCCATCATTCACAGATCAGAAAGCATAAACAAAGCACAGAAAGACTATGTGTAATAATACACCAGATTTCACATATTACTACAGCTTTGGTATACTGAAGAAACATGCATATTTATATATAAAAATGTCTGTGTGTGTATACACACACACAAAAAAAAATATATATACACACACACATATATATATATATCTCCAGATAGCGGCAGCAGTGGCATTTGTGTAATAGTTTACATTGGTATTATTTGTCTAAAAGTATATACGTATTTGCTCTTTTCTTCTTACTCAATATATGACCTCTGGATAGTAAATAAGACAAACAAGTACACCTGTACATTTATTTGCATATACCCTAGCAGGTACACATTCCTGCTCATTTCTGTATAAGCTTACCTGTTATATTATTCAGCACTTCTTTTAAGAGGCTAAAGCTATGCAGCAGGGGATCCCTTTCTTCATCCTATAGGTTATATATAAGAAGGAAGTCATTAATGAGGCAGACATATTCCTGAAGACAAATCTTAATAATGGGTCTGTAAAGACCTCACCTTCATATTCACAGAAGTACTGTGGGTTGAGTTTATCACTTTCAGCGCATTTACTCCATTAAAATCTTGAGAAGCATTTTTATTTTCCTGCCAGTGCTCCCCAATGTAATACAGCTCAAACGTCAAAGCATAGGTTCAAGACTGAGCATTCTGGGTTGGTTTCATTGTCCTTAGAAGTATTTCTGAATAGCCTTCCACTGTTCAATAAATTTCAGAGCAAGTCTACCTCATACCATATTGAAATAGATCATCTGGATTTGCTATAATGTTAATCTATGCAGATTGTAATGGGAACAGAAATACAATGACATTTGGTGCCATTAAAATAACTGAAGAAAGAATCATAGTGCAAAATTTATATGAATAGCTCCATCCTTTAGCCTTAGTCTATCTTTACAGTATTAAAATAAGGAGGAACAGCAGTTTCTCCAAGCTGTGTACATCTGCAGCCACACCCCTTACTGGGTGGTAGTGACCTGCAATGAAGAAATGCCTGTTAGAAAGAAAAAGGGCCCTGCCCTTTGACAAACTGAAACCCCTTGTGCTGGATGACAGCCATCTGCTATTCATGTGACATTCTGAAGCACACCACAGATACAGTAGGACGCATGCATACATTTACACTGTGGAAGCCGTAAACTGACCAATGCATCATTAGACTTGGAAACATTGTATTAATGACTTTTAACAAAACAGGTTTGAAACTATTAACAGGTTTCAGTCAGGAATACAGCTAGCAGTCACAAAACAGAGCTAAAAAATACTATGCCTATGAAAAATTTAAAAATACCCTATATATAATGACTTCCCCAATCTTCATTTCATGGCTTTCATGATGAAGACTGTCTTCTCTAAGAGGGCACAAAAAATATATAAAAATGTTGTGCTAAATAAAATACCATATATTCAAAATCCCTGACATACCAGGTGATAAAAGTCTAAGGGAGGTGATTCCCATGTGGAACACAATGTGGGATTTTTTGTTTGTTTACAGGGTATATAGGTAGAAGATTTCCAGCTTTGTACCTCTAACAGTCACTGGCACACAAGAAGCCAAAACTGCTAAGCATGAAACAATATAAAAAGTTACTCCAACTTTACTTACAAAAGTACTATAACGAGTGCTAAAAAAAAAAAATGGAGGTACTTTTCTAAAACCAGGTAGTTTCTGCCATAGCATGAACAGGTAGTTACAATTCAAGGTAACTTACCAGATGTGTGTGAGTGCTCCATCGGGCATTACGCTTTATGGCTCCCACCACCGCGTTGATTTCACCCTGTACAATGTAAATGTTCTTATCCACCATCCTGACAATCCTGAAAATAAAGGTAATTCATATTAATCCCCAGCCCCTCAGAATTATTCTCTTCCTCAGATGAAACATCATGTTGGCCCTAGTCAAGCAGTAGGCCTGCAGAGATGCAAGAAACTCTTTCAGATCTTCGTTTTGTGCATGCAGACAAATACAGTTACTTTGTCAAAAGGAAGATGCTTTTCCACAGAGTGCATTTTCAAGACCATGAGAGCAGACAGTTATAACAGGGCATCTGTGAAGCAAGAGACAACTTTGCCAAGGCATATTCCTTGGTTTTTTCCAGTCTATGTAAGTTCACCAAAAGATAAAGTGTTAGGGTACCAGGACAGACATCCATGACAATGCAATAACACATGCATCTCCAGCACTTTATGCAAAGTCCTGCAGCTCTACACAGAACACAAAGCCAATCTTGTACTCTGTTAAGTAAGCATCAGTGACTTGAATAAGCTGGCCGGAGCAAAACTGTTTGGGATTTTAAACTTTGACAAAATGAAGTAATTTATAACAGATGTTGATTTCACACTTGCTCCTTGAAAAAAGCTTTCAAGAAAGCAGTCAAGTAAAAGAGTCATGGGTAAGACCCCACAAAGAAATGAGCAAAACTAGAGACAAAATTGGATGGAACATAGGAAGAAAAAGTGAGAAAGCTAAAGGCAGACACTTACTCTCATGTAGCCTAAGGTCTTAGAGGGAAAAACTTAAACTGATGTACCCAGAGAGAAAGACAGAAGAGGGGAAAAAATTTTACAAGCAAGAAATATTTTTAATGGTCTGAGAAAAAGCAACAAAGAGTGGATGACTACAGGATTGTTCTCTCTATACTAGCTGTAGCCCAGATACAGTCAAGCATAAAGAAATAAGAATGGAGGGGAATAAACAGCCACAACTGTTTATAAAGAATAAACAGGACTTATAAAGCAGCCAGAGTCAGATGATACCATGTCTGCAAATGAGAAGGATTTAGTGAAATAGTAGCCAAATAATGAGACTTTTTCAGAAGATATGAAAGGAAAATGAGGAATCCAGCTTGAAATCACAACAGGCCATCCACAGGACAGCAAAAGACTAAAAACAGATGAAACATTGATTATAACACTTCAAATCAGGCAGGCTCATTTAAAGGACTCCATTGGGGAGGGAGGGTGGGGGGTAATAAAACACAGAGAATATGAGAATGATTTTTACCCATGTAGCAAAAGCAAAGCTGGAAGCAAGCAGTTTTGGCGTATTACTCCAGAGGTCAGAAACACTACCACAGAAATTTCAGAACATACATCCTGGATCTGTCAGGCTTCACATTAACTAACATGTTTGAATTATCAACAATACTTCAAGTATACAAATACTCTCTGAGTGAAAGACTAATTTGCTTCAGGACTCTATAAATAATGGAAAGAAAGCAAAATATAAAAAGATACCTTATCAAGGGAGAACATCAGATTTGTTGTTTCTTATCTTTTTTATACGTTTGCAATAGGATGAACAATCTAATGGCAAAACTGTTTCTTACTTCATTAGATTAATTATACATAATGGCATTCCTAAGTGTTACACAATAAATTAGGGCCAAAGACAAAAGTATTTTATAATATAGGCACTGCTGTGACAGACCAGATCAATAGTTTATCTCATTCACTACTAGATGATTCAAAAAAAATAAACAAATAGTTCTGCCAAGTAGTTTGCTTGTGCCCTAAAGAACAAAGGTTCATATCCTCCCTCCACAGCTGTTATAAAAGAACCACGGATATTCTTCCTATTCATGTGTTTAATGCTCGAGAGATGTTCCCATTCTCAATAGTAACTTATTTCATATATTATTTATATGACTGCATTACAATATTGTATAAAAATATCCTTGACCTCAATTTTTTCTACTTCAGTATGTTGTCTTTGTTTTAGTGCAAGGCACTAACAGGAGACTGTCTCCTCCACGTAAAATTCCTCACTTACTTATTTCTTCTTTCAGTAATTCCAATATTTTCCATATTTCTACACAGGCAGTTTCTCGGATCAAAACTCTGGTCCATAGACCAGAAATACTTTCGAGGAAATACTTTACACATTCAAATTTTCAAAATTCAAGTTTTTCCTGTCTTCACTATTACAAAACAACATTGAGCCTGTAAACTTTGTAGTGCCATGCTAGGCGTTTAGCAAACTGACATGGAAACAAAGGCTCCCCCAACCTGATTTGGAAAACCATGTAAAGAAATACCAGATATATGTATCATGTGCCCTGCACATACACAGATACTCAATAGTTCTGCCAATATTTAAAGTGATGCTAAAGCTTAAATGCTATTCTGCATACTACTGAATCTGCCTGTAGGACTCTTCCTATTTCTTCTCCTCTACTTCTAACCTAAAAGAATCAAGATGGAAAAGTTTGTTAAACTCAGTCCTTCGTGAATGTAGGAAACTTAGAATGCTCAGCTGTTCCTAAACCTGGTGCTATCTCCAAGCAGCAAAACATGAAGAGAAGATAGACACAAACCTCCAACACATACCTCTTCCTCTCAACCTGCTGGGAAACTGAATGTGCTGATCCTTTCAAGCAAGAGTGCAAAAAAATCCCTGTTGCTTGGCAGGGCTCTCCTGACATATTAAAATCCCGCAAAACTTACAGGGTTTTTTTTGCAATTACATCCTTTCATTGCTAGCTATTTGAGAAGACTTGATAAGAATGCACTCCTTTCCTCACTGCAGATTCCATTAAATGTAACTTTATTCAAAAGTACAAAAACTCACTTTACACATGCCAAAAAGCTTACTGGCCCAATGCAACTGAAATAACCTGTCATGCTGGAGACACAAATTCACTCTCAGATCTCTGAACATCACACATACAGCCCACTTCGCCACAAACACTGGGTAAAGATGGGGGAAAATCCTTCTTTATATTTAAGCTTGCAGTTAACCAAGCAATAGTGCACACACATTCCAAAGTAAACCACAGCCAACTATCTTCATTCACGCAAAGAACCTTTGCAACTGTGTGCTGGAGAAGGAAAGAGAAAACAATTACAGGGTGGGGGAGAAAGCCAGACAACTATTTTCAGAGAGATGTACCTTGTAAGCTAAACCCACCAAAAGCACCATCCATCCCTGTAAAAGTTTAAAAGTTTATTTCAAGCAATGGAAATAGCTTCTCTAAACTCTGCACTTCCCAAAGCCTACCCCTTTTAAACTATCAGATAATTTCAGTATGCATTCCTCCAACTATAACCTCATCACAAGCAACAACTGCTCACACTTTAGAGCTCAGTATAGATGTATTATATCAAAAGAAGTTTTAAGATTGAAATTAATGCTCTGAAGCTGCAGAGAAACGATTACAAGATTTACCAGACCAGCACTGAATGATCAGTTGGGTTTACAAGAGCATGGTAGTAGTCAAGCAAAACCATTAAATGTTTGTTCAACATACAAAAAAAATTGCTAACATGAATTCAGGCTTAATGTTACAAAGGTATGGTCTGAAGAGTGGGATATTGTATAACTGTTGGTTGGACAGGCTAACATAACTAGTAATGCTGAAGATCATTAAAAAAGTTGAAACAACCTCCTTAGCAAAGCCATGGTTCTGACACCTCTTGCTGTCTTCAGATCAAGACTTGCCTTTCTTGAAAGCAATCTTTAATCAAACACATGATAGTGGACTCAGTAGAGAAACACATGGATTAAGTTCCGTGGTCTTGAGTTATACAGAAAAAACAGGATAGGTACCTATTAAATTCCAAATGCTTTTTAGCTCCTTATGTCTTCAGTTAATCCTACATAAACTACTGTTTCTTTCTCATGATAGGTTCATACATCTGCTTACAATCTGCAGACCAGTCCTCAGATTTCACTCGTGTGCAGAACTTCAACAGGCAGCACAGTGAAAATGACAACTCCAAACAAAGGCAACACAGCTGCCCAGCCCACCACGAGAAACCAGGAAGCTGTTAGCATTCACAGCCTCACTGCTAACAAGGTTAGGAACACTGTGAGTGGAAAAAGGTAGATGCCTGAGCATGTCATAAAAGAACAAAATCTAACATTCACATGCTTCTCAAAGCCTTCAGCAATGTTCTGTAAGCAGTAATTATCACTATTCTGAGGCTCTTGAAATAGTATCAGACATGAAATCTTCATATAAAAACACTGACAAGATTGACATCTGCAGATGTTATCTCACACATGCACCGAACACTCCACTGCTCAACCTTGGAAGACACTACCCCAAAACATCCCAGTGCACAGGAACCCAAACTTTTCCTGGACAATACCACAAGTTTCAGGTACACTTTTAGGAAACGCTCCCTCCCCTGCAGGGAAATGTCTGCAACTCTTCTGGAAACAAGCAAGAGTTAGCATCAGAAGTGATGAAGTCTGGCAGACTTCCATCAAGTCACTTCTTGCTAACACAAACTTGAGCCTTCAGCTATGGCAACCAACCCAAACCCAGTGAAACTACTCCAATAAATAGCAAAATAAACAACAACATAATCACTACATATGCAAGAAAAGTAGTATTACAAAGTAAGCTCCCCTGACCTAAATTTGCAGTGTTTATGATAATGCATGAATAATCTATGTAGTCTCTGACTTAGATTTGGCCACTTCAGTCCTGATACAATACACTGCTACCAAAACAGAACACACAACACCCTTCAGTCCATGAATCACAAAGAATTCCTGCCTAACTCAGAGATAGCTAGGTTACCCAGAAGCCCAGCTGACAACGAAAAAGCTCCTTTCCTTCCTTCTAAACTGCACAGGGAAGGTACATGGATCTCCATCAGTAAATTTAACTTGCTTGGGTTTTTCACGGGGTAACTACTCTGCAATAAACATCACAGACAGTAAAAGTTCAGAGAAGCCAGGATGTATCTCCAAAGGCTAGCTCCTAATGCCTGGACAAAAGTAATAGAAAAGTATTAATTTATAAGTATGGCAAAGAATTGTGCAGTCCAGTGATGCCAAAATTCTGGGTAATTAAGAACGCCCTTTAAAAGATAAGCAGCAGTAACGTGACAGTGGCGGCACATCAGAAGGGAAGGTGGAAGGCACCTGGGAATCAAGATGAGAAGGCAACTCACATTTACCTGTCAAAACTGCAGAGTAAAAATGAAACCTAAGGTAAATATGGAAAGGGGGATTTTCTTTCTTCCAATTACTTCATACTGTTGAAACTAAGAAACATGGCACCAGCTGAACTCACAATGTATGCCCTAAGTTCGCTCTGAGCCTTCCTCCTGCAACAGCTAAGAAGCTGTCCATATGCTGGGAGAACTCTCTGCTTCCACCAATTTTTAAGCCAGCCAACTTCGCGCACGGCCAGCGGGTGCGCGTGCAGGCGCAGGCACAGCCGGCACCTCCCTCCCCGGCCCGGCTCGGCCACCCCGGTGCGGCTCTGAGTCCTGACCGGGCTCTTCTCTTACGCGTCCGGCCCGCGGACGGTGGTTGCCCAGAGCCGGGCAGCCGCCCCCCCTCCAACCCCCCTGGCCCTGCCCGGCCGTGTCCCGTCCCGTCCCCCCCGCCCCGTGCGGCACGCCGGGCAGGACGTCGCGCCCGCCACGTCACGGACCGGGGGCGGAGGGGGCGGCTGCCAACCCCCGCCGCGGTCCCCCGTCCCCCCGCCCCGGGCCGCTATACACCCCGCAGCGGCCTTCTCCCGGCCCCCTGCCCGCCCCCGGGGCTGCCGCGGCTCCGTCCACGCCCCCCGTCGGCACCGCACGGTTCCCCTGCCGCAGCCTCCCTCCTGCCCGCCCCCGCGTCGTGACAGTATCGCGACAGGCACTCGCCGCCCAGCACTGACCCCCGCATCCAAAATGGCGGCGCCTGCTCCCCGCGGCGGCGGCGGCCGCTTCACATATCGGTCAGGCGGGCGACGCCGCGAGCGGGAGGACTCGGCCCTCCCTCTTTCCGCCCGCCCCTCCCTCCCTCCCGGCGGCGGCGGCGGCGGGAGGCGGCGGCAGTCCCGGCGAGGCCGCCGAGCGCGGGGTCCTCCCGAGCACGGGCAAGCGAAACCGGCCCCGCACCGCTCTCACTGACGTGGAAACAGGCGCACCCCAACCCGCTGCCTGGTTACTGCGCCGACGGACAGCCTGGAGAGCCAACCCGCGCGCGACGCGGCGGGCGGCTCCCTAAGGTGCCCAATGGAGTCGCGGTCTGTAACCGGAGGAGCCGTACCCTCCCGTGACAAGCGGAAGAGAGCCAATGGGAGGAGAGAGGGTAGAACTAGCAGAACCGCTGGCCAATCGCGAAGGAGCCCTGCCGCCGCGGGGCGCGGCCTCGCCTGAACGGGCGCAGCAAGGGTGGTTGAGCGGAAGCCGGAGGAAGGGCTGCCCTCGCAAAGTATTGTGGGCCGGGCCGCCCGTCCCCGCTGCGCTCCGGGGCCTGCGCCGGGCCGCCCCCGGGCCTGGTCGCCGAGTGCCTGGGGCTGCGGCTCCTCGCCAGCCCGCCTGGACACCTGGGTGGGGTGGGTGACCGCGAAAGGGCCCTTCAGGCGCGTGCCGGTGGGTCTTCTGGGGGAGAAACACAGCGAGTGAAGGCTCGCCAGGGACCCAGGGCCTGTAAAGCAATGCTTGGACCAGCCGCCTTTTGTTAGCAAGGCGGAGCAGTGGCCCTCCTCCGTGCTTTGCAAGTATTTCCCAACTTGCCCCTACAGCCTCTCCTACCACCTTCTCTGGAACCAGTTGGCAGGTGGTGCCCAGCAAGCAGCTTGTTTCCTCCTGGATACCTCCCTAGGAAAATTCAAATGGATGAAACACGGCATGCAGCTCTTAGGAGAGTAGACACAACAGTGCCCAGAGGGGCACATGTTGCTTTTTCTTCCTCTGCGGTCCTGCTCGCCTGGTAACTTTCCTCAAACCTGAACACAACTGATGCTTTGCTCAAGTTGGGCTACAAGCCGTGTGCTACAGCCTCAGTTCATCTGCCCAGGTAGCCTGGCAGCCAGAGGCCACAACTTGGTTTTACTGCTCTTTGAAACTGGTTTATTGGCCAACTCTTTGTGGCAAGAGCAATCACAGCTGTGCAAGCGTGCAGCACTTACCACAATGAATTCTTGGTGCTGGTCCAACCTTCTCAGCCACTTTCTGTGTCTGTGCCCCAGTGTTGAAGCAGTGTACTTTAATGGCAGTAAGTTGCAGGGGTCGCTCTGCTTGTTCAAGCCTCTGCCCATTGAACTTGGGGCAGAGGACAGAAGGTCCTTGCAGTTACCTAACAGTTCATAGCGCTAGCATCTGCAGCGAGGTCAGCCTGGGGTTCTGTTGTGGCAGGTGTTAGAGTGGTCAAAGCAGCAGCTACCCCAAAATCTTACACTCTGTCTGTAGGGCAAACACAAATCAAACTGAAGGTGAAGGAAAGCTGAAAGGGTCAAAAAGTATTCATTCACTGTCCTAATCACAACTTCATCTGCTCCAGCATGGCTGAAGGAGGGAAGTTCTCGGACAAAGGCCCAAGGGAATGGGCAACAGGCCTCTTCCCTGGCCACCCAAACCAAAATCTGAGGCTGCCTTCAATGCCACCCTAAAAGATGGCCAGATATCGTGAGGGCACAACCTCCAGAGAGGGTGTTGTGGGATGGGGCACTCTAGAAATGGTGGTCACCATATCCTTCCCTCTCCACATGAATAGCTGCCTGAATATTGCCTGATCAAGAATCAATGTATCTTTGGCTGAAACTGCTGTTATCTCCCACCTCTGACAGCTGGAGGCCAAGGGACCTGCTTCAGCTGGGCTTTACCCAATAATATGTAGGAACTCTTTGGAGTTGGAAGTTTAAGCTGTAATTGCATTGATTTCCCAAAAGTAGAACAAGAAACGGCATGTTGCAGTGGCCTAACCATGGGCTTGGAAGCTAAAATGTATCACCTCAGCCTCTGCTGCAGCCATGGTACATGCAGTTTTTAGCTTGAGTTCCTCAGCTATAAAACAGGCGGTCAAACACTCACCCAGCACATAGAGACTGCAAAAGCCACCTAAGCAATGAGTGAAGGTTTGCAGAACAAGCAGATTAGTTGCTAGTGCTTTCTCCTTTCCTTCTGCCCTGCTCCAACAGCTGCTAAAGCCCCTGTGGTATCTGCCAGGCATTTGGAAATTCACAGGAGTTTGTCCTTGCCACTCTGTCCATCTGCTCCTTGCTTGGGGAAGGGGATTTCAGGTGCTGGCTTGGCTGTTGCACACAGCACAGCTCAGTCTAGGTCAGCCAAGCCTGCCTGCCCTCCCAGGGAAGGGGCTAGAGCCCTCTCTATGCCTTCTTGCCCCTTCCAGTGGCAGCTGCGCAGCTCAGGCTCCCACCCAGTCCAATCTGGTGAATCGGACCCAGCTAAGGTGTTATTTATGGAAGCCTGTCACGGAGCTTGAAACTGAGCCAGCCAGGAGCCTTCTGCTTCACCCGAATGCATCTTAGTGCATTAATAAAGAGCAAACATTGCAATGTGCTTTGCATTTTTACTTACAATCCAGCACTGCATTGTCTGGAGAGAAAAACAATATGGTACGGCCCCGCGCTGCCTGGAGAGAAGAGAGTTCACTTGCACGCACTACGGCACTGCGTTAGTCAGCCCTCAGACAGCCCAGCACCGCCCTGGCTGCACAGAAAATCCTGCTGATGTGACAGTGCGGCACCAATGCCCCCAGCTCTGCAGCAGCAGGGAAACCTGGGTTGCGTGGACTGCCTGATCCAGCAGCAGTGCACAGCTGTGTACGGATCATGTGTGGGCAAGTTGGAACACTCTGTTTGCACCAAAAGATCTAGGTGTAGGACCAGGACACAGGACAGTCCCTTGTCACTTTATTCCCAAGATAATGCACTAGTTCTTACACACAGCGAGGCACAATGAAACCAAAGATCAGACAAGCACAGTCTCTGCAAATCCCTCAGGTTCCTGCTGTCTGGACAGGAAAGCTGGGCTTTATCCTCACTGCAAAGATGCAGCTTTTCAGCAGAGTTTCTGTTGTGAGTATTCCTCCTCAGCTGACAAAAAGCATATGGAGGAGCTGCATACTCACTGACAATCATCCCCTCAGGCCTTGCCCGGCTACCTGGTCAGCTCACCTGCTTTCATCCGAGACACCTGAGCAGCCAGCTCCTTGCAAAGAGCAGTGTCTCCACAGGGCACACCAACTGCCTTCATTTGGGTCCAGACTGCCAGTGGACTCCCCACAAGCCTTTGATGAGACTGTCACAAATCCGCATTGCCAACCACCTCTGCCTCTGCAATCTGCACCGATGGACAGGACCGACTTTGCACGGTCCATTACTCTTGCTCAGCCCCTGCCAGTTCACGGTCATCCGCAGAGCCCAGATATCAGACCCCTGGGCACATGCAACACAGAAATTTTCCAGCAGGTTAAATAGTTTGAGAGAGGTTGAACTTCCATCCCCTCCTCTTGGAGGCTTTTGCTGTTTCCCAGAGGCTTAGTAAGGTCTCCAGAAAAAGGGCAGGAAGAGGTACTTGACTCAGAAGGTACAAGCAGTTGTCACAGCTAGAAACTACTTGCAGCTACTCTCCCCAAAGCTGAGCATCCTCAAAATGCTACTGAATGTTGAACACAGTGGCTCTAAGCAGCTGCTCCTTTCCAGAGCAAGCTCAGGCAGAGGCTAGCCCAAAGCCAGCTGAAGGCTCTCCAAAGAAAAACTGATGTGCTGCATCTGGTGCAACCTGCACTCAGGCCAGGAGCTACAACTGAAGCGACAGAGCCAAATTGAGACACTCAAAAATATTAAAACCCTTCTCTGGAAACTACACAAAGTAGTGAATACTGAAGCTGCAGAGCAGCCTCCTCAGGCTAAAATACCCTGACAGCTGTTCTACTTAGCCCATGTCGCAGGAACACTCCTGCACTTCCCAGTGACATGAAACTCTCCTGATGAACATTGCAATGTAGTGTTTTCCATTGTCTCCTCTTGGCCAAGGCAAGCCACGCCTTTTTGGCAGGAGCAACCCGGGCTCAGTTAGTCATATCTTCGTCACCTCTTGGCTAGACTACAGCTACGTGATACACCTGGGCATGAAGCCCACAGCAGTTGGCAAATGCCAACCAGAAGAGCATGCTGCAGTGGGAGCCCTGGCTACCACAAACGCATCAAACCTACCCTCTGCTCCCTAGGCCACCTTTTGGCTCGGAAGCTAAGCCAAATTCAAGTCCTGATCTTCAAGGCATTTGATGACATGGACCCAGTGAGGCTAAAAGGTCATTTAAGACACAAAGATGGAAACCGTGATCAACATTCAACAACTCTGCCACTCTCCAAGAGCAGTGGACCCATCCAGAATGAGGACTGGGTTTGCCTGTGACAGAGATGGGGTTTTCTCGGAGGACAAGCTCTTCTCAGCTGGTGAAAATGAAGTATGTCTAAGATGCTGAGTAATTCCCTCCTTTTGCATATCCCACCTCTCTGCCAAGGCGTGAGTCAGGTTCACTCTGGGTTTAGTTTGACTGTGCTTTTTTTTTTTTTTCTCTTTTCTTTTTTATGTTATATAAAACAGTAACATCTCTCTCCTCCTGAACCCAGGTGAAGTTCTTGGTCTCTTCCCCAGCAATGAATTCTCCAGCTGGTAGGACAAGATGCACTACAGCTGAGAGGTCTTGGCAGTAACCAGCAAGATCTGCTCCTACATTTCAACAACAAAGGCTAGAGCACGCCCTCCCAAAGAGACCCTTCAGGGGTCAGTCCAGCAGTTGCAGCAAGGTTGCCCTAATGAAAGTGTAGGTCTCTGGATGGTCTAATCCAGTAGTCTTCACACTGCGCTCCACAGGGAACAAGCTTCTGACATAGTGCAGGTTTGTATTTCCAGTTGCCCAAGGGAAATAGCTAAAAATACTTTTGTTTCATTATTACTTGAAAGCGTAAGCACTAACTGTATTTGCTGCAGGCTGCTGATGGTGAAAGGTTTGGAGGGAGCGGGAGGCAATTCAAAATAAGGTCCCTTCATTGCTGCAGACCTTGAGTAGGGTTTTCAGCTTCCCTGTGGCATGTGGTGATAGAGACACACTGCCCCATGGAAAGTGCTAGTGCTGTTATACTGTGTCTGCTCCTCTTGACGGAGACAAGCCTATGCTGGGGTGGATTCAAATCTGGGCCGAAAAAAGATGTGGTCTAGCTTGCAGTCATTTTTGGCAGGCAAAAAAGCAGTAAGGCAAACACAAACCCCAGATTACTACCATTAAAAAAACACAGTAATTTCTCATAAGCGTGTCAACAGTGTGACTCCTTTTAAACTCTCTGTGTTTCTACTGAATTAACATGTTTGTGCATGTTTTTGAACTGTAATCCATAAAGCTTTGGTCTACTTAACCTGTCTTTACATCCTGTGCTTCTTCGTGTGCATTTGTCTTCCCATGCATATCTATATGCCATGTTATGCATTTAGCAGGCTCCCTAAGTATGGCTCATAAATCACCCAGGGTTAAAATTCACTCCTATTCTCACAACATTATTTCCTAATCTCTAAAATATGTCAGTGTAAGAGCTTGAGGGTGACC
This sequence comes from Buteo buteo, assembly GCF_964188355.1. Classification (NCBI taxonomy): domain Eukaryota; kingdom Metazoa; phylum Chordata; class Aves; order Accipitriformes; family Accipitridae; genus Buteo; species Buteo buteo. The sequence continues at coordinate 47,335,507 of NC_134174.1, read as the reverse complement.
TTTGGCATCATAAATCGGGGAGCAGGTTGACATGGAAATGACCTCAAGAAAATCAGAGCGTAGAATCACACATCCAGCTCCGTAAGAGCCTAGCAGAGATAAACCTCTCCCCTGGGCTCAGGCATCCCAGGGCAGGACGGAGAGGCTAAGCCGACTTCTGCAAACCTCTCTCCCTGCAAGCACACACCGGGACGTGTCTGCTGGGAGTGAAATGTGTGTGCAAACACGTCTGACATGTCCAAGGCTTGCTCTAGGGGGGGCGAGCATTTGGGGACATTTCAGGGAGGGACTGGGCCCTGTACCACTGCACCGGGATTTTGCCATGAACTTCGGCAGGAGCCAGGCTGGAGCCTGAACTACACACAAGCAGCATGTGGGTTCCCAGCCAGCCATTTGCGGGTGGGAGCGCGGTGTTTCCCGCACAGCCGGCAGCCCCCGCGTCCCGGCAGAAGCGGCATGGTATTGCAAGAGAAACGCTTCTCGGTACGGCCGAGAGCCGGAACGGTGCTTGCAGTAATTAGCCCGTAATTAGCATCCTCTGCAACCGCTGCTCCGTCGCGCAGGGGAACGCTTCCAGCAGCCGACTACAGACTTGGCTCCCCCAGCAACCTCTGCCTGGCTGGTGGCTCTAACTTGTAAAGCCCGAACAGGCTCGCGGCGCGGATGCCCAGCACCGGCTCCAGAGCACCGGATCGCCGAACAGTGAACGACGCCCGCAGGCAACGGTAACGGCAGCGATAACAACAATATGTAAGTGTACATATACATATATATATATACATGGACACCTCCTATGTGCCCCCGGGGCTGGCAGAGCAGGGAGCCCAGCGGCCGGCTGATGCCCCCTGCCCGCCGCTCAACGGGCCCCGGCGCGGCAGAGGCGGCGGCCCCCCTGCGGAGGGGCGGGGGCGGGGCCAGGGTCGAGGGGGCGGGGCCTACCGCCCTCCTCGGCGAGTCCTGGGGCCGGGATCCGGCGGGATGTAAATGAGTCGCGGGGCGATTGGGCGGTGGGAGCGCGGGGCGGGGCCGGGGCGGGCGGTGCTGGACGGGGCGGGCGGCGGCGGGCGCGCAGCTGGAATGGGGCGGGCGGGAGCGGGGCGCCCGGTGCAGCTGGCGGGGGGCGCCGGCCGCCCGCCATAAAGTGAATGGCCAGGGTGAATGGGAGGCAGTCGGCCGGCGCCCTCCGCCTCCGCCCTCCCCGTGAGCCGCTGGCCGGCAGCGAGGCGCAGAGTGCCCGAGGAGCCGGGGGGATTTACTTTCTGACAGCGGCAGAGCAGCCAGGGCCGCGGGGCGGGGGCCGGCTTCGCCCCTCTCGCAGGATTAAGGCCGCCCAGCCGAGCCCGCATCTGGAGCCGCTGTAAGTGCCCCTCCGTCCCCGGCCTCCCGGGCGGGGTTCTCCCCTTCTTTCCCCGTGAGCCCCTCCGTGCCAGCACAGGCAACCCCTCCCCGCAGCCCTTCCGACGCTGGCGCAGGGTAAGAGCATCCCCGGCGGGGGCGGATCGGCGCGCTCTGCCCGGCGGCGCGGGGGCAGCGCCTGTCCCGACCGGGGCCCGCTTTCCGCCGCCTCCCACGGGGCGAGGGGCGGCAGCCGGGGGGCAGGGGGAGAGCGGGCGGATCGAGCCTTGCCCTGCCATCCCGAAGAGGTCCCGGGGCCGTGTGCGGCGGAGCTGCCCCCCCCCCCTCCGGCGCTGCCGGGACCGCCGCCCGCCCGGCGGCGGGGCGCGGCGCCTCCCCCGCTCTGCCCTTGCAGGGCCCGGCGGCCCCCTGCCCGCCGCCGCCGAGGTGCCGCAGCCCCGGCCGCCCCCTCGGGGCCGCCGCGGGCCCCTCACGGCAAGCGCTGCCGGAGCCTCTCGCCGTTGCTAAACTTAGTCATTTTCCACTCGGGCGAGCGGGGCAGGGGCTGTTTAAATTAGCCGGGGCTCGCTGTAAATAACGGCGCTGCGGGCTGCGGCTCAGCTGTCTGCGGGGTCCGAGGGAGAAGGGCGCGGGCAGACGTCGCCGGGGAAAAGGAAGGCAGCCCGACGGCTTTTGGACAGTTGGATAAATGATATTTATGTAACGGGCTGGCTCCTGTTTACAGCAGAGCCGACCTCCCTGCAGCGTCGGGGAGAGGGCGAGCCGGCCCCCGCGGACGGGGCGAACCTGCCCCGGGACGCCGCAGGCTGCCGCGCCCCGGCGGCCGGGACTCCCGGGGGCCCGACCGGGAATAACAGACCTGGCCGGGCTGCGGGGGAAGTAGCGGCGGCGAGCGCCGACCCCTGCGGCGGCTCCGCCGGGACTTCCGAGCCGCCGCGGCGGAGCACGGCCGCCCGGGGCTGGGAGGCTGCGGGCAGAGCCGGCCGCCGGACCTCCGGGCGCTTGCACGGGGCTCCGCCGGCTCCCCGGCGCCGGGGGCACTGTGCAAACCGGCGACCCGCCGTGTGCCCGAGAAGCCCGGAAGACCGCAGCGGGCGCCCGACGGAGCCCGGTACCGGCCGCTCCCTCGGCTATTTCCCGCTCAACGAGTGCGGCCCCGGGGAAGGGGCTAGCCCACCAGGGCGGCACCCCTTTCTCCTCCCCCCCGTCCTCCTCCTCGGAGCGGGAGAGAGGGACGGCTTCGCCCCGGCTGGCCGCGGCTCTGGCGGGGGAGGGCGGACGGGGCGGGGGCCGCCGCAGCTGCTGCTGGAGCGGGCTCGGGGTGGGGGGGGGGGGTGGGCCCGGTGCCGCCGAGCGGGGCACACCTGTCGGCCCCTCTCCCGGCGCCCCCGCGGCTGGACAGCTGAGGCGACGGGCTGGGAGTGTGCCGGCTTCCCCCCGCCCCCAGCAGCGCCAAGGGCCCTGCAGAGGCGCTGGCGGGGGTCGGTGCAGCCCCCTCATCCCCGTCGGGTCTGGGCAGCCCGGAGCAGGGAGCTCCCGGGGCTCCGCACACCTTTCCCAGCCGGCTCCGCAGGGGTGGCCGCGAAGGGGCACGCTGCTGCAGGACCCCGGGTATGAGCCCCCAGCCATCGCGCCGGGCTGATGCTCGAGCTGGCGGTGCAGCAGTCAAAACCAGTCCCTCGTCTGCCTCCCCGTTCCCTCACCTTAGAGGGAGGCAGCCTCCCAACGGATGGGCCCATGATCTGTGCACGTTCTAAGTGGAGACTAGGGCTGAAGGCAAAGAGGGGAATTCGGCATCCGCCAGACAAGCTTGTGGGTCCTCCTCGCCTGGCCTGTGGCCTGGAGGATGCTAGGGATGAAATGGCTCTATCCCCTCTGCAATTTTGGGAGATGCTAAAAGCAACACCTCAGGAAGGTGCCTTTCAGGAGCGTCACCCCTGTTCCGCCTTCCAAAGACAGGGAAAGGACCACCTTTCTGGCGATGGAATCACGGTCTCCCTGGCTCCCCGCACTCCCTCCCAGCCCCTCTGCCTGTCGGTGAGCTGGAGGGATGGGTGTTTGTGCAGGCTTCGATGGTGCCTTGTTGTGAGGGACAAAGAGCTGCTTGCTGGCTCCTGAGGAACCAGCAGAGCACGGTAGCTGCTTTCAGTCTCCACAAATGTCCGCAGAAGCGGAGCAGGGTTTGATGTTTCATCAGCAAATGGTCGCACCATGCCCGGTACTCCTTACAGGGACCCCTCACGGGGAAATGTCTTTCCCTGACAGTCTGGAGAGGGGTCTGGGGAAGGGCAGTGTTTTTCTTGGTGTTACTGGGTTTGCGTGACCTGCAGCCCAGGCTCCCCTCATGAATACCCGTCTATATTCCTGAGTTGTCTCCTGTCCAAGGCACTGGTTTAAAAACCAGTATCTCTCTCTGGCAGAGGAACCACTGCAAGCCTCGCTTAGTATCTATTACATTTCTATAAGGGCTTAATTCAGGCAATTAATAGATCTGCAAATTGTGACTGGATTGCAAAAGTATTGGTTAATGTACCCTACGGAGAATTGGCAAAAAAGCGTGGATCTTTTCTCTCTGTCAGATGCTACCCAAAACCTTGAGATTGAGAGGTGAGGCTGACTTTGGAGACTGCCAAAAAGAAAAAGCCAGAAACCCGATCTAGGAGACTGCTCCAAAAGGAAGACGAGATGAGCTGGGGACATGAGGTCTGTCTCGTGACCTGGCACATGTGCTCCAGCTCGGGGGACAGGGGGGGTACCTGGGCTAGGAACAAAGTCCCTGATGGGGAGAACCGGTGTTTTCATGCTGTGTGCCCTGTGTCAGAAAGGCAGCGGGATGAGACTGTGGGGCCGTGGAAGGTCAGAAATGGGAGGCTGTGGTGTCTCCATGCAGGCTCAGTGATTATCTGGCTGTTTGAAAATGGGAGATTGCTATTTACTTAGGGCCTCATGGCAGAGGGGGCAAAGCTCTCCCTCTTGCCATGGGCTGCTGGGGCTGAGGGCATCGGGCTGTGCCAAGCCCGGGCAGTTGCTGTTGGCAGGGGGACAGCCTCCACCAACTGTCATCGAAGTTAGTGCTGAGGCCATAGGAAAAACCCTCTCTTGTTAACACCCGGCTGAAACGGGCTGGGGTTTCAGATGGCTGGAGAAGGAGGATTTCTGAGGCCAGCCCGCTGCGCTTCCCTTCCTCCCCTTTGTGTGCTGCTCCCCCCCTTCGCCAGCACCCCTGCCCTCCTCCCGCCTCACCTCTGAATATTAATGCCTCTGGCAGATTGGATAATAATGTGACTGGGAATTGAATGAAGCTGGTTATTAGCTCTGGGCTTCCTTGGGGCATTTAAGGGAGTCCACAGGCTGTTCCTGGAGCCTTGGCAGCATAAGGGACCGGGGCCGGACTCAGCGCAGAGGGGGTTGCTTCTGTTGGAAAAGATTTGCTCGAAATCCTCATCTCCCTCCGACCCTGGAGGAGGACAGGTATGGCAGCCTGGCCAGAGCCGCAAATTCCCGTGGGATGGTTAGTGATGGATCTGCTGTTTTTCAGCAACAATTAAATATTAAATGTTGTTTTCAGGAAGGAACTAGGAGATCTAGCTGGGCAGAAGCTGAGAAACGTTTCTGTTATTATTAGGCTTTAAAAAGAGATGGGGAGTGAGCGAGTGAGATCCCCCCCTTCCCTCCCCACTGGTGTCGGAGTACTGCCCCAGCAGATTCAGGAAGAGGGCCAACTCTCCACACGCTGAACATGAAATTTCCTGCTGATTTGCAGGGTACAAGTTCAAGCTTAGAGCCCTCATTTATTGGAGAGCTGCACCTTAACGATGTCTCTCCTTGGGAGCTACCTAGCCTCTCCATAGGCGGATCTCTGGATGCTTCCGCATGAAGGGAAATATCCCTGTTGTGCAGAGGAGAAACTGAGCTCTGGTAGAATTACCTGAGCTGAGCCAGAAATACAAGCTCTGTTCCTTGACCATCAATCCAATGATCTTTGCTATCTCCCAAACCGCAGCTCCACCAGAAAATAAACGTTTACACCCTGTTAACAGTGCAAAAGAGGAGGGAAACTAGAGCTGAATTTGCAGAAGCTGCTATTAATTTTGTCCATCTGATTCTTCAACTGTTCAAAGTGTTCAGAGATGCATTAATGGAGCTGTAGCTGCTGGGGATCTCAGCTGATGTGGGGAGCTGGGTCCTGCCTGCATTAAATTAACCCCTCAAAATCACCATCAGAGCTACTGTGATTGAAACACCTGTTTGTAAACCCCTATCAAACAAGTTCCACAATCCCAAACCTGAGAGCCTAAGAAATACTTCTGTCTGTAGGATATAGCACATACGCTGCTCTATTTCACATAGCCCTGATCCTGCAGACTACTCTTCTTAAATAAACACATTTATTCGCTACTTGGGGATCTTCAGTGGGATGGCATGCCCTGGAAGGCTCAGTGCCTGAAGAGCTGCCTGCAAAAACTGAAAAAGTACAAAGATGAAATAAAACGAATGACCAGAGAGTTTGCAGTTACTTTTGCCTCTCTTTCTTCCTCTTTGTTCCTTCTTTACCCCATCCTCATTTCAAGCAGAAGCATTCCACACACCCCATTGCCTTTTCTCCCCCTTCCAATGCTGCCATTTATGCAAGTCTAATTTTTTTTAAAAAAGCTTATTATAAATGACGAGCGAGAAGTATGAGGATTTAACTGTAAATCAAGTTGACCTGTCTGTGTGTGGACATTTTTATTTACTCCTCTTTCTGAAAAACAAATAAACAGAGAATCCCTCCCAAATAAAGCAGTTCCCCACTTAGATTTGAACACACTTTAAAAGAAATCTCTTTTGTTTTAGCCATTTTTATTTCCTGTTTGTTTCTGAGCTTAGACTTGACAATGAAAACCACATGAAATTCCCTTTTTGTTCCATCAGTTTTATTTTTGGTGCCGCAATATCCCAACTTCCAGTTCTACAAGTTGGGGTTGCTTTTCTTTTTTTGTATGCATTTATTGCAAGGTTATTTTTTTAAAGTAAATTCGTGGAAGTTTTCCTGCAAAATAAGTAAGACTTTCTAGAGGACTGGGCGTACCAGGATGATTAAAAAAAATAAAATCTAGATCTTTAAGCTAAATCAGTCAAGTCATAAAGGTCAGTCTGGGTATGGATCCGTACCTAACCAGGGAGAAATGCCAAAGTGACAAACAACACGCACTTTTGTGTCCCATTTATAAAAGTTTTGCTTAATTTTTGTTGGGTGGGTTTTAATACCAGTGTTTAGAAAACCCAGTGCTTGAGCTCAGATGTGCCCCTAGTCCCAGGCCACGATGGGAGGCTGGAGGGGCCGTTCCTGCTGCCCTGGAGCCGCAGGTGGGGTTTGCTGGCAGGCTGTCACAGCAGGCTGGGTGAGGCGGAGGTGTTCCAGGGTGTAAGGTCCCTGTCCCCAGAGCAGGCAGGCTGTCCAGCCGGTTGAAGGGAGGTGGTGTCACCCAAGCAGCAGTGTTTTGAGACAGCTCAATTCCCTCTGTCCTGTCCCTTTTCTCTCTGAACCACTTTGATGGGATTGCCCGAGGGCCAGACTGGATGAGTAATTAGGGCTCTCTAGCTTGCTTTAGTACCCACCCAAACTGCCTACCTCCCAAGGCTCTGCATGGGATGCAGCCTCTAGCAGATGGAAAAACTAAGGAATTGGGGGGGAGGGGGAAGAGACAGACTCTATGCAGTCTTTGGGCAGTACAGTGCATTAGTGCATTTCAGGATCCTGAAATTCAAACCTCTTGTTTTGCTGCTTGTGATGTCTGTTGTGCCCCCGAATTTAGGGACACGGGGCGGTTTGCCACAGCCCTGAGCGGGGCACCTGGGCGAGAGGCTGCGGGGATGGAGGGCTGCCAGCCCTCCCTGCTCGCCCACCCGCCATTCCTCCTCCTCGTTACCCCCGACATACACAATTTAACCGTCTGCTGTGGGCACACAGCACGAATACCAGGCGGTCTGTGGGCCTGATCCTGCCAGCACAGGCCGCTTGCGAAAATGCTGCAGGATCGGACCCAGCAGTGTTTGCAGTGGGGAAGGCTAATCACCTCCCTCAGCCCCCTTCAGACAACGTCTGGGTAAACAGGCTGACCTTCAGGGCATGTTGCAAGGTCCATAAAGGCAGAGTCGGGGGAGCGAGCTCCAGCATCTCTCCCGGAGTCACCCTCCCCCTGCCCCAGCCCTACCAGCCGCAGGATCCCGAGGAAGAGGGGAGGGATACTGCGGGCTGAGATCATCCGCTTGTTTTATTCACGGCAGCCTGTGTCCTGCAAGGGTTTTCCTGCCAGAGCGCTTTAAAAAAAAATTTAAATATAAATTGCTGGGGGGCGGGGGGGGGAGGAAAAAAAAAAGACAAATCATCAGGAAACCTTACAGCCAGGCGCAGCAGACATCGGCTTCCTCCAGCGCTGTGGGTTTGCACTGTGAGACAACACGTCCCTCAGAGCGAGCCAGCCGCTTCTGGGCTCTCATTGCCTTAACCAACAGAGCCGCTCTTTGGCCATGGCGGCTGGTGGGGCCGTCACGGCACCCTTAGCAGTCACTACTTTTCCCTTTGCAGCCCTGCAACCCTCTGGGCTCCGCCAGGTTGTTTTAAAACAACGATCCAGCAACGTCCCCCCAAAAAGCTCCTTTATAGCTGCTGGTTTTGCCAAGTTTTGTCACAGAACAAATGATCATGATCAAGTAGAACTTCTCCAGAAAGGATTTCTAGCAGAAGTGCTGATGGATGGCAGCCACGGGCAGCTCTACAGTGCATCGAGGTCTGCCAGCCGTAAGGGTATGACGTGCCGACGGCACGGCGGCATCCTTCCTGACCTTCAACCCCCTGCATCACCCACTTGATTAGGGGCTTTCTTGAGCTTGTTTACTAATTGTGAGAATCATTTACATCTTCGGTAATGTCTGAGTCATCTGTTGCCCTCCATCTGCATACAAAACTCCTGACAGCAGCTGGAGTCAGAGTTCCAGTCCTTGATCTCGCTATCTAAACCTCCCTAAAATGGGCCAACTTTACAGCGGCAGAGATACAGAAATGACCCTGCCATGCTGCTGCAAGCACAGCCCCCATGGGAATCAGGCCAGTTCCCTTTGACTGCCGGAATAATTAGTCAAATTCATACAATCACCCAAATAAATACAGCAACGCATACCGATCTGCTGATGCCAGGCCCTGCTGCCCTTTGCTGCTGTGCGAGCAGCGCGTGTCTGGCCCCTGAGCTGCAGGCAGGCTGCCTGCGCCTCTCACTCCTGCCCCGGATCCTGGTTTGCAACTGTCTCATCTTGCTCCCGGCTCTGCTCCTGCTCAGCTTGTAGGTGCAAGAGGAGATCATAGTCCCTCATAAACTGTGGCTGTGCAAGTATTTCTCCCGTGTGGACACAGGCAGATTCCACAGTGCTGGCGTGGGTCGCTTTGAAGCCAGCCAGGGCTGTGGGAGCAGGCAAGGGCAGGCAGGGACGAGCGGGGTCGGTACGTCTGGGCCAGGCCGATGCCAATGCTCTGCTTTAGTGGGTCCTTTGTTTCGGTTGCGAGATTCTCCCCAGGCAGAATTTCTTACTGAAATTGGTCTCTTTTCTCCCTTCGTCAAAGCAAAGGGATTAATTTCCCTGAAGGACTTTTCTTCCCCCATAATTGCAGACCACACTCTCACTCCCAGCACTCCTGCACCGTGGAGCCTCACCATGCCAGCAACTTTGTGCGATTGCCATTTGTTTGGGCAAAACTGAGCCTTTGCCGATTTATTTTGTTCCAGATGCCTAACAAACAAAATAAGCCATAACAAAGCATGGCTTTATTAATATAACTGCATAGTCTGTCAGAAAGAAAATCCCAGTCCTGGCTGATGGAGCTAAGGTGCTGAAAGCTCCACTGAGGCTGAGCATCCAAGGGATACCAGAAACCCAGCCGGACACAGCGAGACCTGCAGTGCAATGCTTACAAGAATGCAAGAAGTACAAACATTTAGTTTAGGGAAAAACCCCCAACTTTACAGAAAGTCTGGCAAGACTTTCCTTCTGTGTTAGGATTAGCTCTTCATTTCCAAATTTTGGGCGCCATTTCAAAAACTATCCAGGAGGGCTAAGGGCAGCACTGGGTTCCAAAGAAACTAATGCAAATAGCTTGCTTTAAGCCAAGCCCAAGCACGTCACCCTGTCTCTGCAGACCCCCACGCTTTAGCTCAGCGAGGTCTGCACCGGTCTGGTCCAGGGGCCGCAGATGCACCCATCGGGGAGGATGGTGCATTATGTACAGGGCATGGTTACATCAGGGCGCTTCCCCAGCACAGGGACATGGTGCGGCCCATCAAATAAGCGAACGGGACACATTCCATTGTGGGCTTTTTTTGCTGTGGACATGGGTATGGAGCTGTCAATCCTTGGGACATTTCCATTGTGATAATCCTCCGGAATACGAGCGATTTATTAACCCTGTGCTGCCCAGAGCAGAGGTTTCAGCTGTCACCCTCCTCCGCAGCTGGAGGCTCCTGTCAAAGTGGAGGAAGCAAGCGGCTTGCTTTCACCTTGCAGGCTGCCGCCAGCGCCTGGGGAATGCATTAGGCAGTGTCCAGCAAGGCTGGGCATTTCCCTAGCACCTCTTATCTGAGGATCTGGAAGCACTTAAAGGAATTTTGCTTCATTGCCTCTACCAGCTCAGATAGGCTCATTAACATCATTTTCTGAGATGAAGGATGGAGTCTCAGAACAGCCAAGTGGTTTTACCTACATCATAAGCCAAGTAAGTGACAGTGCCTTATCTCCCCATCCTCTTCCTGCCTCACATTATCAGGAACTTCTCCGTAGAGCCATGCACAAAAGGAGTGGAAACAGCCTGAATGCCCTCCTCAAAGCCAGCCTATGCAGTTGGCTGCAGGCAGGAAGCCCAGCAGCCATGGCCCAGGCTGCTGCGCTTAGTGTGGCATCACACACTGCTGGTGATGCTCTTGCAGCCCACACGTTGTGCAGGGCAGTGCCAGCCAACTTGCTCTGACAGCAGTAAGATACCAAGCGCCTCAGGGAGCTTTGGCAATTCCTACTGATGGGAGGAAAAAAACCCCAAACCATGGTCCAGGCTTCAAAGCAGCACATACCGCTACAAAACAACCCACCATCGGAGCTTAGGAGTTAGTGCCCAACTGCAAGGACTAAATCGAGAAATAAAGTTTATTATAATGTGTGACTCAGCCCTTGCTGGAGGTCCATGATCCATTTCTGAGAATGCACCCAAAAGCACTGCTCAGCTAGCCTGGGGCTGTGCACAGCCTAAAGTTTTTGGGAGGCAGGCAGCTTGCTCTCCTGTCCTGTAATGGCTCTGTGCTCTGGGTCACCGTTTGGCTGCTGCTGTTTATCTTCCAGTGATTAATGGTCACTCTTGGTTCCTGCTGCAATTCCATTAAGATTAGAGACTTCAAGCTACACTGAGATGTTTAGCAGTGGGTGACCCTGGTTTCCCCATAGCTGTATTTCTGTAGTCTTGAGGAAAGAAAGATGAGCTCGTCTTGTGTCCCATCCTTTTTTCTTTCTAGTTGCAGGGAAAGAGCCTGTTGCAGGCAGCACTCATGTCAGCTAGCAAAGAGAGCCTGGCTCTCAGGTTGCAGTGCGATTCATGTGCGGTGCACGCTGTGGCACTTGAAATCCCAGCCCACAGGCACTCTGATGGCACCATCCCCTGAACAAACACGTGTATCCAGAGAACAAAATACTGTTCCAGGATTGAACAGGCACAGCCTCAGCCTCTTTCCCTTTGACATGGGGCAGAGGAAGAGGCAGGGGCTGGTCCACCTTAGCTCAGCTCCTCCTGGGGACCAAAGTATGGAGGCAGATCGCCTTCCTGAAAATGCACAGTTAAATAGAGTCCAAAATGTTTATCTCTGCTAAAAGTAAAGCAGCACACAGGGAACACGAGCACGAGAGGAGTGAAGCAATCGGCCAGACTCCATCAGGAATCTAGTTACTCCCAGCAGTTTGACTTCTGGGATTGATGGAGCAGGAAGAGACAGCTCTGACCCCAAGACAGCTAGTGTAACATCATACCTTCACCTCAGGGGATGGAAGAAAGAAAAGACACCACCCCCCCAACCAATCGCAGAGCACCTTTCAGCCTGAGGGATAACCCTGAACCCTTTGTGGAGATCAGCAATCCCAAGCAGAGGCTGCAGCTACCGTGGCCCTGGCCGGAGGCACAGGCAGTGGGGGAAGCTCACAGGTCTGTGGGGCTGTGCCGATCTGTGGGAGGGAGCCCAGCCAGTTGGGCTTCCCTCCTACCTGTGGGTCACCAGTGGTCCGTATGCTGCTGCTGCCTAGGTCCTCAAGTATCAGGTCCCCTGCATGTCTATGAGAAGCCAAATAACATCAAAACAACCCGAGACAGCTTTTCCCCTCCAGATCAACCTGCCAAAGCAGGTTCAGCAGGTAGCCTGCTTGCCGACAGTAGCGCAGGGAGTTGAGCAGCACGCACTTGTCAATCTGAAGGCAGCTCTCAGCAGGCAACATCCACTTCACAAAAGCCACCACTATAATTAGCCTTACTTGGCTCACGGTCAGCCTTTATGTTTCCTTCCTGCCCCTCCAAAAAAACCAAGCAAAGGCATCTTTGCTCCTGACTGATAGAGCAGTGTGTTACTGAGAACCAGGAGAGAGGTCACAGGGGCCCTCACTTGCTCTTTTTGGGTAAACAAGGTTTCCCTCCTCACGTAGAAGTGCGCTTCTGCTCCAGTGGCCCCAACTTGGGCAGCCTGACACTGATGCAGAAAGGGGGTGAATTTGAAACGAGAAAAGGCCCAGAACCAGAGCTGGTCTCTTCCCCCTGCCCTCCACCGTGCCCACGGGGCAGGGACAGCAGCTCCCAGTTGCACGGGAGCCAGGGAGAGGATGCACATGGGTAGCAACTGGAAGAAAGGGTGTGTTTGTTACAGAGTTGGGAACCTTTACCTTGGGAGCAATTACGTACATTGATGGAGGGAGTCACAGGTGCTGGAGCAGGCTAGGAGCTGGAGCTAGTTTTACAAAACTGAAACCACTGAGCAAGCCTGGCTGCATATTGCTAATACAGGAGCTGTGCCTAAAGAAACTGTTCTTTTATGTTAAAAGTGAGGTGAAGACTCAGATGGAGATAAATTTGGTTTTGTCTAAAGGTGTTTTTGAGGTGCAAATTTCAGTAACTCCCTGAGACCAGGCAAACAACTTGATAGAAATGCCATGAAGGTTTAGTGCTGACTTTCTTAATGCCTCTGCCTATAGCAAGATCTAGCCAATGTGGAAGAAAGCTCCTTTAATTAAATCCAAAAGGGCTAGCATAATACCTACAGCCTTTTGTGTCAGTGGCATGGGGTTGCCTTTGGGTAAATACATTGGTACAGAGCTCACGTGCTGTCCCCATTGCAGACTTTTCCTGTGGTCCTTCATAATCATGCTGAGCAGATCCCCCTCTCCCTTTGCTTTTGCTTCTCCGTGACCTGCTCAGTGAGCTGAGGCGGCCTTCCTTGATGCCACCATATAGGGCACATGCAATAGGTATGTAATTACATATATACATACAAAATCTCCTCTCTGAAATCCTCCTAGTTTTAAGTTCAGTTCAAAAAGCAAACTTGTTCTGAGCCGCAAGTCCCAGTTTCAACTTGAATATGGGCCACACTTTAAAACCAGTTTTAATCTAGGTGCCCACTGCATCTCTGAGGCAGGCCAGGCATGCTGCATTGTGCCCAGCAGCTTGGATCAACCTCATAACCACTGCACTGGTGCGGTTCAGGATGGGGCATGAATTTTCAATCTGGGACTGGGTGCCCCTGAGCCTTGTACCTTGTGTGGTTATTTACACCTATGGAACCAGCTGTAAAATACTCCTCCCTGATTTTCCCATCTTTGCTCTATTTTACACAGATGAAAGCAATGCAAGATGTGCAAAAAGAGTATCAAAGCAAACAGGACCCTGCGCAGGAGGACAGTGTCCTTCAGTTACAGCAAGGCAGGTCTGAATTCCTCCTTAAATCTGGTCCAGTACAGAGTCAAGCCCTAGAAGAGAGGAAATTGTGCTTGACAGATGCAATCATATGCAAATGGCTGTAGAAGAGGGGAAATTATCATCTACAAACATTGGGCAGAAATTCCATCTGCTGCCACCTCAAGAAGGGCTCTTAATAAATTCTGAGACAGCAAAGTGACACACATCTTAATCAAGACTTAATCCATGGAATTAATTCACTGCGCGTTTCTGCATAATTCCGAGAGTAATGCTAAAAGCCATGGCAATATCAGCAGCAGATGGACTCCCCCTACTCCATGCAAAGGTATTAAAGAAAACACAGCCCCTGTCACATCACTTCATGTACATACACATGGCAAAAAGCAACAGGGCTGTGCCCTGCTGCTGCCAGGAGCTTACACAGCCGGCAGACATCAAAGGTCAGGCTTGCTGCGAGGTGGAAATGGAAACCAACCTCACGGCAAAGATGGAGCCCCTGCCACTTCTCTCCCACAGGAGAGGAGCAGCCCAGAGTGAGGCAAAGGTCTGGGAAACAGACACCAGGTCCCTTCATTAGATGCTGCTTTAGGAGAGCACTGATTGAGGCCGGTGTCGAGACAGATTTGTCAGCACCCAGGAAAGGCTAGGGATGGAGGTCAAGCGAAGGGGAGAGCCAGGGAAACTGCTGGTGATTTTGTGAGCAAGATCTGCTGCAGAAACTGGGCAGGTAACCATTAGAAATGGCTCCTTGCCCTCTTACCACAGTCTGGGAAGCACGCTGCAGGTATGGGGGTCAGCCTTGCCAAGGGCCCTGGCAGCAGCCCTGCTCAAATTGGTGGGAGGTTTTAGACAGCTCTGAAAATACATTCTTAGTCACTGTCATCCACCTCCAAAGGAGGTGCAACAGCTATGTGATTAATCTCTTGTTTACATGTCTAAAAGCTAGTGCAGTCCAGACGAAATACTGCCTTCAGCAGGCTCCCTCCCTGACACGCATGAATTTGAGGGGCTGGGCAATCGTTTACCAGCTAGAATCCAGTCTTCACAACTGACCTCCATCTGCAGTTTGGAAATTCCAAACATCTGGTCCAAACCCCCCTAACCCCAGGGGTCCCAGATCCTGGCACAGTGCATCAGCTGCTGTTATGTTTTAGAGTGAGAGGCTCCCTAGATGGGAAGGTGAGCTATTAGCTGGAGTGACTAGAGTTTTAGGGACTATGGCCCCCTCAAAGCAGTCCAGCCTTCAGAAACCATTACACCTGCATTGGTGGCATTAGTCCTGCATACAGCAGGGTTATAACCCGAAACTCAGATTAAGGGCTAATGCAGGGCCAGCTCACCTTTCCAAGGTGATGTGGCTGGGCTTGTAGCCCTTACTGCTTCATGCCTGCCTCTTCATGAGTGTCCAGGGTGGTCCAGAACAAAGTGGTGCTCTCAGCTGAGCTCTTCTGGGCAACACAGGTGGAGGATGCAGGGGCCCCAAGGAAGAGCATGATGAAAGTAATTGATCCTGGGACAGAGGTGTGGAAAGAGGTGGTAGAGAAATCCCAGTGGTGCCTGCAGTTGTGGGAGCAGCACCGCCAGCTTCCCAGTTGGGATGCTTTCAGCCAGGGGAGGTGGCTCACAGGCACGGGACAGTCACTTGGGAGGACACGGGGAGCCTTCAGCCAGGACGACCCAAGGCTGGAAGCGAGCTGCTGCTGCAGCCAGGATCACTCATTCCCAGGCACCCAAGGGTGCGTAATGTGATTCCCATGTTGATTCAGGCTACAGAGGTCCTTATGTACCCCAGAGGACTCCACTTGCACTGTCTGGGTCCCTGCTTGCGGCAGCAGCTGTGCAGGCAGACATGCCTTCCTATCAGTTCCATGCACAGGGGTACTCTTCTTTTGCAATTGTGTGTGTGTACGTCTGTGTTAGTGCTATCTGAACAGCTTTACTTGGGCTTGACCAGTTTGTGGAGAAGCAAGGGAGAAAGAGGAGGGAAGCTGGGCAGGGAGGATGGGAGAGGTGAGATGTCTGGAGAAGGTGCTAACAGCCCTTGGCTGGTCCAGAACCACTTCCTCAGATCTCCGTTACACAGCATGCTCCCAGTGTTGCTATTTCAGTCTGAATGTCACCTATAAATTGGAGGCTCTTTCTCTGAAGGCTGCAAATAGAAGTGTCACTAGATGATCTTTGATTTATAGGGAAGCTCAGCAGAAAGCCTGGCATGTCCATTTTCCAGCCAGGAAACTCAAAGGGGTCCAAGGATCACAGATGGATCCTTTGCTTTTCCTAGGCCTTTCCTCAAGGGTTGGCAAGTCCCTCCCAGAAGGGGTGGGGAGATGTCACATACACAGATTCATCTCTCTAATCACCCTGTGCCTGCTGCTTTTTCAGATTCCTTGTCCTCTGCCACCCATCCCTGCCCCATGGATTTCAACCTGCTGGCAGACGCGGAGGCTCGCAGCCCAGCCTTGTCTCTTTCAGACTCCGGAACCTCTCAACACGAGCACAGCTGCAAAGGGCAGGACCACAGCGGTGAGTGCAAGGCTCAAGATGCAAGAGAGGCCCTGACCTGTCCTTGCGGGTGGATCCGGGTGGCCAGTGGCTTGCAGGAGTTAGCTGCGGTGCTCCCAGGGACACGCTGAGCTTCCTCTCGTACCACAAGCCAGCACAGTGCCTAAGCAGCACAGCTGTCCCAGCAAGCAGGGGGAAGGCATAGGGGTGCGTAGCACAATGACAGCCATTGGGAGGGCAAGAGCACCGTCCCGGTGATGTGGTTGCCTGGCCCTGGCTGTGGGAAACCACTGCTGACAGAGGGCACAGCCTGTGACGTGCAGGAATCAGGCAAGCTGGGTCACTGCCCAACCATGATTTTATTGTATTCACCTAAACTGGGTCCCCAGAGCAGGAGAGCTCTGCCTACAACATGGGAAATCTCATCTAAGGCAGAGAAGGCTACACCTAGTTATAAGTTGCCCCCCCCCTTTTTTTTTAAACTTCATTTAAGTTGCTTAGGTTGAAACTTTCCATGCTATGGGTTAACCTTGGGCTGAACTTTCCAGGTTCAGGCAATAAGAAGGAAGAGAAGTACTGTCTTGCCCCTGCTTTAACTGAAAAAGCCTGGTCACCTGTGTCTTGGTGCAAGGCTCCGCAGTGAGCTGCTCCTGTCCCAAGGAGGTGCCTCTGACCATTCCCAAAGGCTGAACCAACCCCAAGCCTACTGCATTCTTTATCAGGCTCTGAAGAAGAAACATCACCATTCACGCCTGCTCAGAAATCAGCTACCAAATGCTATGGCTTCCCTGGATTTTGCATCTGTCCTGTGGCCATTCCATCCCTTGTTGCTCTCGATGTGGCAGGACAATACAAAGCTGCTCCTGCCAGTGCCAGCATGAGGGAAGGCAAGGGCCAGGGACAGCCTGCTGCTCCCTGCGTAAAGCCTCCAGGCTCACCCGCATGCAAAAGCTAATAAGCATAATGATGCAGATTAAAATTCCCCGGAGTAAGTATCATGAAGGGAGTTACGCTAGGATAACTATGGTCAGAGAATCCACCCACCGAATTCCCTGCTGCACGCGTACCTTAGTTGGGCACATCCCCAAGCTCAGTGGCTCCTCGTCAGCTGCTTTGGATGCACGGCGGTTCTCTCCATTCAAGTGGCCTTCCTGATCGAGCCCACCCTGGCATGCCGCAGAACTGCCAATTTAGGAGCTGACTTTTTTTTTTTCCATTAGGCATGAGCAGCTAATTCCAGCTATGACCACAGTTGTTTCATTGAGTGGGCAAACGTGCACGAGATATATTTCACAACCTATTTTGGGTTGACAATAAACACCGGGTGCCTGGCTACGTCACTCCCCACCGTCTTAAACGGTCTAGAAATAAAATGGTTCTGGGAGGTGGGTGTTTGCCAGCACTACCTGCATGCAGAGGCCAGCAGCTTGTACATTCACACCAGAGAGGCCAATGGCAGCCACACATCACCAGTGTCAGGCAGAGCAGAGCATGCCACTGAGGGCTGCCCCACGGTGGGGCAGGGCTGCATGTCTGGCACTTCTTGCCTGTCCTCAAGAGAGCAGCCTGCCTACTCCTCCTCGACTCTGCTTCCTTCATCTGCAAAATAAGAGTTCCTGAGGAAGGGAACACAAACCTTGCTTGTCTGGGCTCAGCTCTCAGACATCCCAAGCGTCCTCTGATGGTGTGGCATGGTTTGTGACACCCCTTTCCGTTTGGTTTCATCAGGCAGCACAAGTCAGGGGGAGAGCAAGGATAAGGTGACGAACTACCCTGCATCTCCCTATATTCTGCTCCTTAGCATGGATTCAGGGCACCCACAGGGTCTGTCCTTCCTGCGGGGTCTCTTGTTTCCCTGTATTGCCATGCTTTTGGTCTCCACTGCAACATCCAAGCTCTGCACCATTTACAGAGGGCACTTTTCCCCTGCCTAGAGAAGCAGCAGAAACAGAGATGACACTCCCTATAAGCAATGCTCAGGAAGAGCCACAGGTAGCAGGTACAGAAGCGGAGAGAACAATAAGAGGAACGTGTAGCTGCAGAGATTTTTCCAGGCTCAAAGTCAGGACTCCTACATCTCCTTGGACTTCTGAAGACTTATAGGAAGTTCTATACCAGAAGGTATGGAGAAGTCAAATACCAAAGCAAGATACTTGGTGAGCTCTTCCACCCAGGTGCAGCTGATAAGCCAGTGGTACCTTTGCTCCATTGTTCTTCCTTCTTGGTATAGTTTCTTCCTGCATGAAGGGCGGACATGAGCAGGAACTCCCGATCAGGGCACAGCCTCCAGCTTGGCAGCAGCCCCTTTGGAAATCCACATTTGTCAGGGACTCCTATGGGAACATATGCCCTGTATGCCTCGGGCTCTTAACCCAGACTTAGCAGATGAACAAACAAACCAAATGTCCCTTCATCTGTACTAAGCCGTTCCTAATAACTAGGTCAGATGTGGTGGCATCGCTCCCCTTTTAATCCATTTTTGAGATGGATAATGCAGGAATCTACCTCTTCCAACACTGGCTTAGAGCACTGAGCTAGAGAAATCAGATTTATCTCCTTGGCAAGAACCACTATAAAAAATCCACATTAAAAGCATGCCTCCAAGAGTTCTGCTGAACGTGGGATTCCCACATGAAGATGCTCATGGGAACGAGGAGAGTACCAGAAGACGTCAGACAGCTCCTACCGTTCCACTTTTCAGATCCTATGGCTTTGTCTGTTTCAAGAGTGCACTGGGAAAGTTCTCATGTGGGTACACCTTGGATGGAACTGTGAGCTGGTCCTGGCACTGGGAACAGGAGACAGCACCTTCCTGCTCAGTGGAACCAGCTTGTGCCCTGCTGTCATGAGCAATAGCCAGCTTGCTCTCTTTGCATGAGCTTTCCTGTTGGTGGATAGCATTAAACATGCCACAGAAGCAGAGGCGGCTGGTGGGGAGCCTGCAGAGAACCCACGTGGCTTCAGTCAGTGCAACACGTACCCATAGAAGGAAATCTTTTCTGACTGCACCCAGGTTTTCCTCCATGAAGGGCAAGTGCCTCTCCTGCAACTGCTCTCCATGACTCCAGCATTCCTCCCTTTGGACGAAGGCAGGTGCAAGGAGGGTTTTCCCAGGAACAGCAAGTAGAGATTTCTGAATTAACATGCTGCTACAGGAATGGGGTAGTGGCACCAGGTTCATGGGACTGAAGTGTCTCCCAGGGCCGGGCTCCATTGAAGCACCTGCTATTGGGTACAGCACTGCCTGGCAGCAGAGTCCTTTCTCTGTTGGGGCTCAGATGCTTTTCAGCTTCTCTCTTAGGCTCTCTCTTTTCCATTTAGGTTCTATGGGGTACATTTTTCCAGAGCACATCCATCTGACTTGAGGAATCCTTTTTTTCCCTCACTCACCTGAATTCCAGGTTACTGTTTTCTTGCCTCTTCGCTTTTTAAGGGGCTGTACAAGACACCTTCCATGTTAGGATTTTTCTGGACTTTGAAGTCTTTTAAGCTAGTTTCCACTTAAAAACCACAACCAAACAAAAAGTCCTTTTAATATGAATCTTAGCAGAGTGATGCCAGGATTTTTAAAGGTTCTTCTCCCAGATACAGCAGTTTGGCAACTGTTTGCAATAATTTCTACTTAGTTTAGCTGAGTATTTCCCACTGTAAAAGAACATATCCCCTCCCTGCTGAAAACCTGATTTTCAGTTGGAACTGCTTCACCTTGCTTATAGATTAGAGGAAGGAGGTGGTGAACATCAGAAATTATTTTCGCTGGAATAATTTTCTTCTATGGTGGCTTGTCTTGATTCCCAGCAGAATTAAACATGAGCTGTAGCTTTCCTCCCTGTGGTTGTCCTCCATAGATTGCCCAAGTGCTCAAATGTGATATTTTCTTTTGATGGTGAAAGATATTTCTATTTGCATTCTGCCCCTGTTTGCAGAGTACTGACAGCCCCAGGAGTGGCTGTGGCACAGGCAAGTACCTGACTGCCCACCTCCAGCCACAGGAGCCCAAAGCTCAGTGTTAAAGCCTGGGCTTAATGCCTAGGAGGAGGCTGAGCAGTACTTTTCAGTTAGATACCAGTGTGAACACTGGAGAGTTTCAAGATGTTCATTTAAGGGGCAACAAAATGAAAGACGCTGCCTCTAGGAGAGAGATCTTCCAGTGACGAGGAGGGCAGGGGTGGAAGGATGCGGAGATGCTGGAGTAGTTCATGGTAAGGTCTAAGAGAAGCCACCTCTTACTTTTTAAAAATAAAAACATGTGCACCTAAGTAAGAAGGTAGAGGAGTAAGAAGGGAAGAAGGATAAAAATTTGTGCTCCTCAAATTTAGTTAATTTAAGAGCCTCAACTCACTATCATTG
This sequence comes from Buteo buteo, assembly GCF_964188355.1. Classification (NCBI taxonomy): domain Eukaryota; kingdom Metazoa; phylum Chordata; class Aves; order Accipitriformes; family Accipitridae; genus Buteo; species Buteo buteo. Next base: position 47,315,328 of record NC_134174.1, on the reverse strand, counting down.
GCAATTTGCCCTTTCCCATCACTTGCCCACAAAAACACTACTGGGTATCTTTTGCTGTGTTGTAAGTGGCAATTTCTCTTCAGTTTTTTTAAAGGGCACCTTAGGCAGAGACTTTTAAGCAGAGCAGGAAACTGCTGGCCTGGGTAAGTTCTGCCACTATCACCCATTTTAACTGTGACAAATGAAAATCAGAGATTAAAAGTCTGGAAAATCCAAGTCCAGTCACTTGGAAGCTGACATACATTACAGCAGTTAAATGAGGGCAAGCCATGCTGCATCAAGGGGCCGTTAGTTGTGATGCAGGGTGGACGCCTGCTCAGAAGGGCGAGGGAGGAAGATGAGACCACTCCTGTGGGTGCAGCTGGAGCTGCTGGTGGCTGCAGCAGAGGGGGACCTCACTGAGCATGCACTGGTTGCTCCAAGGACACGCTCCCCAAATACATCCAAGCCCCTGAGTTAACTCAGGGAATCTATCCCATCTTTCTGTTTCTTGCACAGACACCGAGAAGTCCCAGCAAAACCAAACGGACGACTCCAACCCTGAAGACAGCTCACTCAAGAAGAAGCAACGGAGGCAGAGGACACACTTCACCAGCCAGCAGCTCCAGGAGCTGGAAGCCACTTTCCAGAGAAACCGTTATCCAGACATGAGCACCAGAGAGGAGATTGCAGTCTGGACCAACCTGACGGAGGCACGAGTCCGGGTAGGACTGCAGCCCTCCCACCTTCCCAGGCCCAAGCTTGTGGGGAGGAAGCTGGCTGTAATACAAGCCACCAAGCTGTCCCCAACCACAGAAGGAATTAGGGGCCCTAGAAAATTTCCCTGTCTTGAAAACAGCTCACCAGGCTCTACACCAGAGATTTGACACACCCAGCCACACACATACCCCATGCTGGTGGTGTCTTCCCCATCCAGTGCCACCTTGCAACAACACAGGGAGATGCAAAGCCCAGGCTCTGCCACGCAGAACCCCACCAGCTGGCTGCCCCAACCCAGAAGACCCCTTCCTTGCAGTACCATTGTCCCCCAGTCTTAGCCTTGCTGGAGGGCACTCTTTGGGGTTCCCAAACCACTGTGCAGTCACAGGCATAGTGTGGCAGGGCTCCAGCTGGAATGAGAGCTTCTCTCCTCTACTAGAAATATGAGTTAGCAGCACCATGAATAGCCTTCCAGCAGCTTCCACGCTCTAGGAAGTTATATTGTTTGAGTCCCTTCAATGCTAACAGATTTTCCTGTTAGAAGACAGACTTCTAACACTCCACCCTAAGCTGGTCCTGAGGTGGTCAAAACAAGAGAGTTATCTCCTCCACTCAGCAGCTCTCAAACCGCATCACCCAAATACTTTGCTCCCAAGTCACACAACCCCAACCCCTCCTCTTGGGCTGTGGTCACCTGGAAATATAGCAAATATTTTCTTCCCTTTTCCCTGTATAAAGGGCGTCCATTTGTTGAGTGACATGGGTTATTCTGTATGTTGTAAAATGGCAGTAGCTGAGTTTTGATTTAGGTGGTGACTCTTACTGGGTGATAACCCTACAGCCCAGACCTCTTGCTGCAAACCTTTCCTGATGCTCAGCCTCCCAGCTGCCTGGGAGCATCCCCAGCCCTTCAACAGCTCTCACCTTCCTGGGCAAAGAGACTGGGACAAAGCCCCTTCCAGAGACAGCCCAGAGTAATTCCCATCCCCTCCCACTCTCTCTCTTGCAGGTCTGGTTCAAAAACCGCAGAGCTAAGTGGAGGAAACGGGAGAGGAACCAACAGGCCGAACTGTGCAAGAACAGCTTTGGAGCCCAGTTCAACGGACTGATGCAGCCTTATGACGACATGTATTCCAGCTATTCCTACAACAACTGGGCCACCAAGGGTCTTGCCACCAGCCCGCTCTCGGCCAAGAGTTTCCCATTCTTCAACTCCATGAATGTCAGTCCCCTCTCCTCCCAGCCCATGTTCTCCCCACCCAGCTCCATTGCCTCGATGACCATGCCTTCATCCATGGTCCCTTCTGCGGTGACCGGAGTACCAGCCTCCAGCCTCAACAACCTGGGAAACATCAACAACCTGAACAGCCCAAGCCTCAACTCTGCTGTCTCATCCAGTGCCTGTCCTTACGCCTCAACAGCCAGCCCCTACATGTACAGGGACACATGCAACTCCAGCCTGGCCAGCCTGCGGCTGAAGGCCAAGCAGCATGCTAACTTCACCTACCCAGCGGTGCAGACAGCGGCTTCCAATCTGAGTCCTTGCCAATACGCCGTGGACAGGCCCGTATGAAGGGCTGCCCTCCACCAACCATGGACTTGACCTTAGCCTGACAAAAGGAGACCTTTAGCCCTACAACAGCGTACGTCCTGCAGAGAATGAGAGTGAACGCGAGAGAGCAAGAGACAGCAAGCACGGTGAGCAGGCAGATGGACCTCTATGAAGATTTGTCTAACTATTGTATGGTGAATTTTGACTGTCTTTCCCCTCCCAAACCCCTTCCCCTCTTGCCCACCAAACCTCCTCCTTCGTGGTAAAGAAACCAAAACAGTCTTCTGGAAGCCCCGCGGGGAAATAGGAGCCCCAACATGCAGGGTGCCTGACCCACAGGCAGCAGAACCAAGTGTGTTTCAGTCTGCCTCTCTGAGCCCCACAGGAGGGAGCTCCCCAAATCCATGGGACAGCACAGGCAGCCAGATGCCACCCCTGCAGGGAACAGCCAGGGACAAGGCAACGTGGGGGCTGCCATTCAGTGCTCGGCTGACCCCTTCTCCCTGCGCGCATGCGAGATTTCAGTTAAAGACGTCTTGCCCACTTATTTATCACACAGCCAGTGAGGAAAGCCTTGTCTCAGTCGATTGGCATCTCTCTTTATAATGCATATATATGCATGGCCCTTCAGACTCGAAGCCTTTAGGAACTGGGAGTCGCAAGGATATGAAATATGTGTGTGTATATATATCATATATATACAAATACATATATTGACATTAAAATATGCTTTTTTGTTTTGTACGTGAAATAACCCACAAAGTAGACCTTAAAACCAAAAACCCTGTAAAGCAAGCACATCCACCGAGGTGGCATCCAGCCTGTCATGCTTTACTGCTTCAGTCATTTCCAGTCAGACAGGAACACCTTTGCCAGTGTACATCCAAAGCATCTCCTTTTGCAACAATCAGCTCCCCCTTGCACTTCTCCTTCCCTTCCCTTCTCCAAATCCCATTTCCAAAAAAGATAATGAAATAAAAGTTGGCACAATCCCTTTGAGGCTTCTGCCTGTCTGGTTATTGAGAGCACAAACCTGCATCTGCAGACTCAGAAATCGAGCACCAGCAGTCCAGGTGAGAGCAAGCATCCTTGGGAGCCCTGGCACAAGGCAGCCCAAGTTGGAAGAGGGGCCTCAGGTCTGGAGGAACTATCTCTGTTCCTCACAAATTAATCACCTGGCTCCTCAGGACAGCAAAAGCCCATGGACACAGTATGAAGGGGAAAACAAGCCTTCTGCTCCCTGTCTGCATGCATGCACTGTGGCAGGAAGGTGGAGCCTCTCCAGGCTCAGGCTTCCCCGCCATGCTGGATGGGGGCCAGGGGAGAGGCTGACTTGCATCAACCTGCCCTGTTTCTGTTGGGAAAGCCGTGAAACAGAGGTGGCTCTCCTGAGATGTACATGCACCAGGGGGACCTGCTGCTTCAACCAATGCAGAGGGATGCAGTGGGTTCCTCCAAGAGCCCAAGGGAGCTCCATATGCAACAGGGGAGCAGGACATCCCTGCCCCATGCAGCCTCCTCTCCCTTCATCAGGCACATGCTCCAAGGTGAAAGCACAACCAGGATATTTTACTTTTCTCTCAGAGAAAAAAAGCAACAAACACATCACCACAACAAACTGTCTTACTTGGATGAATGGGACAGGCAAACCTTGCATAAATAACATTTCTGCAATGTTACTAGCATGCAGAGAGGAAGCAAGTTCTTTGCTGAGAAGGGATCCTCACTAGAACACAGTAAGAGGTCCCTCACAAGCAAAGTGTATGAGCCACTCCGTCTTTGCCAAAGCCTGTTCCCCAGGGAGCAGCTGCTGCTGAACGTATTGGTGAGCAGATGCTGAAAGCAGTCACAGACGTCAGCCCAATTTCACTGTAGCAAAATTATTCTTTGCTCTGAGCTAATCCAGAAGGAGGGAGCCAAGTTACCCTGCACTGAAACAGTTACTGCTGGAAGCACAACCCTATCCACAACATGCATTCAAAGATCAAGCATAAACATCTAAAACATAGATGTAGTGCATCCAAGATGAGACCATTCATTGTAACCTGGATCCTACCTCGCTGCTGGGCACCAGTGCTGCTGAGATAGCTTCAGTGGTTAGTCTCCATTCTGTGCTGGAGCCTCCATCCAGCAGTCTTCCCACCAAATCACACACCTCATCTTGGTGCTATTGTGTTTAACTCCCTTCTCTTCCCTTTCCCCCTAAGGGAAAAAAGAAGGGCCTAGGCTTCTCTCTAATATCTTGTCCTCCACTGGGCCTGGCTCACAGCTGAATCCAACTCCTCTCACTGATATAACCCAAGCCAGGTTGTGCCATAATCCTCTCCCACTCCTTGATGAAGGAGCTGAGCTCTTCACACACCTGGTCCTTCCCCTACAACCTTTCCACACACCCTGCTCCTCCACCCCCTGTTGATTTCAAGCACAGGTGGGAACACGGCTATGCCAGAACCAGCCTCTCTTGTAAAGACACAGCTTTGCCTGGAGAAGAAATTGAAGGGAGACCCAGCTTCCCTTTCACTTGAGTGATGTGTCTATAGAGGGAAAGAAAATTCTCCCTTCTCTTCTCCCCAGCTGAAGCCAAGAGCAACATGAGCTCCTCCTTCCCTTTTAACCTGCTCTAGTGGCTGCACTTTGCCTTGAGCAGTTTCTGTGCAGGTTTGGTTGTCCATGTTGCTATGATGCTTGTGAAGATCCGCTACTTGTCTCACAGAGCAGATGAGGTTCAGTTGGGGTGGGGGTGTACAAGCCTGGCTGCTGCTGACCATTGCAGGATTCAGCTGATGAAAGATACGCCCAAATATACACAGCAGAAGGCCAACTCCAGCACACGGTTCTCATGATCTCCTGTTGGAGCCAGTGGGGAAAAGTCAAGACCTAGTTTAGGTACTGATTTTTCAGCCTGAGGTTTTCCATGCAGTCAGTTCAATTAATGTTACGGCAGACCAGTCTGATTTCTGAGCAGGACAGACTCAATCAGTACCCACACAAGGCAACTGGTGCATACAAGTGTGTGGCCAGGGGCTCTGCAGGCTGGCTAGTTTGTCCAAGTTTCTCCTTCCAGATCCTGTATGGAGAAGATGGTGGGGTCTGTTTCTGCAGTCAGAGGTATTGTACCATGTAGGATCCAGATGGCAAACCACACACCAGGTCTGAGCTGAGAGCACTTTGTACAATGGCACCAAGTAACTAACACAACCTCGGGAAAACCTTAAAATCTGCAGACACCAGAGATGGCCAACAGTAAATAACAAAGTGAGCAAGTTGGCAGCAGAGAGCTCTGGGAGACATCCCCTGCTTTCCAAATGCCACCTGCCTTCCTGATGCAGCTGAGCCAGTACAACCTCCCACATTTGGCTCCCTTCTCGTGGGGCCAGGACATGGACATCATGCTCTCTGATCCAGCACAAATACAGCAGGTGTCCTACAGACCTTCTCCAGGATGTCTCTCTCTCACAAGTCCCCAGTACCTCCCTAGCTGTATTGCCTTGGTACTGCAACCCAAGCAGGGTCCTGCTTATTCTAAAGACCTGTTAGGCAAGTAATTTTGTCACTGGATACTTCCCAATCTGCAGATTTAGCAAGTGCACATTCTCCTCCATCATCCAGGGCATTAATGGAAATGCTGAACAAAGCCAGACCCAGAACAGATGTCCCTGAACTTCATTCGGCAGACCCCTTCCTTTTCAATAGTGAACTGCAGATAACCCTCTGAGTGTAATTATCCAGTGGGTTTTGTACCTACCCAACATCCCACCTACATCATCCTTAAAAGCCACTTAAATGGCAGCCAGGGCTCTTCTTCACCATGCCCTTACCCTTTCATGGAGAAAAATCAGATTATTTTGACCAGATTCTGGTTTTGACAGGTCCGTATAGCTCCTGCTCATCTCTGCTGCTTACAAGTAGTGAGATTATTTGTTCCAGCATCTTTCTGGTGGTCAGTGGGTGAGGGGATTTAACTGTCAGCAGTTCCTGGCTTTTGACCCCTTTTTTGACCCCTGGCTTTGACCTCCATTTTGAAGGGGGGATACAAAACTTGCATTTTACAGTCTTCCCGTGCCTCACTGTCCCCCAGGAGTTCTCATAGATAACAGCAAATATTTCTGGGATCGCTTTGCATGAAGTTCACCATGCCCAGATGGTCTAAAAACTTCCCTTTTATCTAAATACTCTCTTCCTTGCACTTTCCTTATTCAAGGCCAGGCTTTTAGCCCCCATCACTGGCATGGCTTGTGCTATCCATTTCCCCGTAGCGGTCATTATCTGAAGGCTAACGCAAAGTGCACCAAACAGTTGGGTCTCCTCAGCGGCTGCCGTCAGTGTTTCCCCTCTCTACTGACAAGCAGCACAATGCCGTCCTTGGCTAGTCTCTGACTGTTAAGATGGTGGAGACTTGTTTTCTGACACCTCTTGCTTGGGGCACGCTAGGTTTTACCACGGTCTCTCAGCGGAGCTCCAAACCACAGGCTGGACGGGAACATCCCAGCTCCTGCCGGAGATAACCAAAACCTGGGCTCAGGCAGATAGGTAGCTGTAAGAGGGGGATCTAATATCTATCGTAATTGCCTTTTAGGACCTGGGTGCAGCCAGGCACGGGGAAGGCTGGGCTGGGGCAACCTTCCTTGCCGCCCGCGGCAGCGCTGAGGCCAGAGCCCCGCGGGACCAGCCGGGCTGCGGCGCCGGCAGCGGGCAGCGGGCAGCCGGCAGCGGGCAGCGGGAGGCGTCCCCCGCCGACCGGGCTGGCCGGGCCAACGGCGACAGCGGGCGAGGTGGTGGCACCTAGCGGCTGCTGGCACCCAGGGCGGCCCGGGGCTGGACCCGCCGGCGGCAGCCCCCGGGCAGCGCGGGGATGGGAGGGTGCCGCGCTCCTGGAGCCCGCGCCCGGAGGACGGGAAAAGCCTCCGGCAAAACCCTTCGCCTCTGCCGGTCCCCGCCGGCTCTCCAGCCCCGCTTCGCCGCCTCCTGCAGCCCGGGGCTCTGTCTGCTCCTGCCCTTCAAGGCTTCCTCTCTGCAGCACGTCCCCTGCCTGGTTCCCTGCACCCCGCATCCTCCCCGCATCCCTCTGGCCACCCCTAAGCCGAGCTGCTCCGGCTGCCCAGGGATCCCCAAAGGCGCCTTCAGCAGGGACCGCGGCTCCCCCTGAGCAACGGCTCCCACATGAGAGAGGCAACTAATTGCTGTCTGTGCCCTCAAAGTAAAAAAGAACTAAAATAGACAAAAACTCAAGAGACGTCCTCTCCGAAAGTGGTCTGTTGGCTATTTCAGCTCCCCAGCAACACAGAAGGACTTTTCTTCACAGAGTACCAGGAGGAGTCATTTCCACAAAGCTTCAGGGAAATAGCACTGACCTGGGGAAGGGGGACACCATTATTAGCTCCCTGAGTCCCAGCAAACACCACCGCATTCCTCACACCCACAGCTCAGCACTCCAGACAATTTGCCAAACAGCAGCAGCAGCAGCAGCAGCAGCAATATAAAACACAGGAGAAATCAAAGTCTTCCCCTGCCTAGGTCTGGGCAATTTATTATTATTTCCTGGTTAGCCAGGGAGAATGGCAATGTGAAGGTGCTGATGTGGGCCCCATGGCGTGCATTCCCTGGGGTGGGCATAGGGCAGGTGGGATAAGGCAAGCCCTCCTGACAGCATTGGAAAGAGGGGTACCCTCATTCTGGGAGGAGGGATGCGGCTGTTTGAAAAGCTGCAATGCCTCTCAGAGGGGGAGAAAGGGTCCCTACAAGACACTCTAAGCAAACCCTCCTTCTTCTGGGGTGATTGCTGCCCCATCAAAGATACTTCCTACCTCAGAAGCCTGCATGGATGGACCAGCAGCAAAGAGCTCTTCAGAGGTGAAGCTGTCTGGAGATCCAGAGCCCTGCCTCCAGTGCCCTGCTCTGCACCGAGTGAGGCAGTGATTGGGCAGCTGACCTCATCCCGCAGAGCATCACCTCTGAAGCACCAAGAGCACGTCAGGCAGTTTAGATGGAAAAGAGCAACTGTGGAAACACACCACTTCTTCAGTGCTCTTGCGCTTGTAGGGATGCCTGGTGCAGCTGAGGGAGTGCTGCTGGGGCAGCTGTAGGCACGTGCGAGGAGGCCGGAGAGCTAGCTGCTGCCTCACTGGGACCACGGCTGTCACAGAAAGTGCCCCAAATAATGCCCTGCAGGAGAGAGGTCACCCCATTACTCCCACATGTTCACAATCCCCTCCTCTCTAAAGAGAGCTCCCAAACATGGAGGCCAGTTTATCCCTCTTCCCCAAATACCATCACCTCAGCTGCCTGCTTCTGTGTTTCCTGAAGCCAGGGAAGGTGCTGCTCTGCTCCTACCCACCATGCTGGGAAGTCCAGAGCAGGGGCTGTGCTCATCAGGGGAGGCTGGGCAGGGCACAGGCTGCTGCCGTCTCCCAGGGTGGGAAGCACAGTCCGCAGTCCTGCGGTAGTTTTCCAGCCCACTGCCCCAAGGGCCAAATCCCATCCACCCAGAGGCTCAAACACTGGGGTGCTCCAGGCCCAGCTCAGGCACCAGGGTGTCTTGGCTTTATCAAGCACAGTGCCTTTGAGCAGCCACATGCTCAGTTCAGATGGTAAAACAAAAGCCTGATTTTTTTTTAATCATCTCCCTCTCATTTCTAGTTCCCTGGTGGTGAGCAAAGGGGCTTGGGCAGCAGGACCAGCTGTTGATGACTGTGGAAGGGGGAAGCACAGAGTGACAGAGCCTGCCGGACACCTTGCTGTTGCTAACCCTCAGGAAGACACAGGATTGAGACGGAGAAAGCAACACTTCTCTCACAGTTCAGAGCAAAGGTCAGGTATGAAAAAGGCATCAAACAAATCAATCCATACATGACAGCATTTATTAGTAATTTTTACACATCACACAGTGGCAGATGCACCCTGGAAGGAGCTGGCTCTAAAGAGCCTTCTGCCCCCAGCCCGTGGGGCTGGCCTTGGGCTGGGAATGTAGGCAATGTCTCATACACTCTGCAGGGCAGAGCTGGGCCCTGCTCAGCTCCCAGGGTCTGAGGCTGTCAGGTTAAATCGATTGCTTAATATCATACAAGGGGCACACACAGGACAACAGCCATTAAAGTTCATAGGATTCAGTTCCCTGCACTGCAGAAGAGTAGGGAGAGCCCGGGCAGGGACCCTCACATCTCACTGGATAAGCCCATTGCCCAGAAGCTCCTTTCAGCTGGATCACCAGTACGGGGAGTAACATTTAAACCTGTGTCTGCCAGTTCAGCATTTACAGTGGATTAGGTAAGACATTAGTCAGGTCATTGCTTGGGCACAGTTCACAGTCTTGGTGTTGCTTTTCCAGCTGTATGTTTTGTGCTCCTATGAGCAGTGCCTGGGATTTGGCTGCAGGAGGCACCACAGCTCATCTCCTCACCCAGGGCCCTCCTGGGGAGCTCCAGGGAGTGCGTGGCATTTGGGAAGGGCCCCACTGAGCCCCTCCTGGGGCTATGGGTCACAAGCCCCCCCCAAGGATCCTGCCAGCCTCCTGCTACCAGCTCAGCCCAAGCAGATGCCAGTGGGGACAGCACTTAACCCAGCCCCAGGGGAAAGAAACTGAGGGAGGGGCAGGAACTGGGGGTCAACATCACTGCTACACTGGTAAAGCCCGAATTGGTGTAAACTGGGGAAGCATCCCGACAGGGTTTCACCTGCTAGACAACAAGCTTGAGACTCACATGCTCTGTTTCCCTGTTTGAGGACACAGGTTGCTTTTGGGGTTGGAAGATGACACAAGGGGGAAGGTGTCACCCCTCTGGCTTGGGTGGAAAAAGGACATGCAGCCAGCTCAGGCTTTGCCTGAGTGCTAAATGTGCACTCACTGCCCCATGTGCAGCATGGGGCCACAAAATGCTCTTTAAGCAGCCCCTGTCCCAACAGATTGGTACAAAGCAGTCAGCGCTACTCCAATGTAAGAGGAGAAGCTGAGGCACAGAGGTGGAAGGACTTGTGCAAGGCCATGGTACAAATGTGTGACGAGGTTGGTCCCAGGACAGGTGAGTGCCTTGACCCACATCCTGCCCTCCTAGTACCGGCATACAGAGGCAGAGTGGGATCCTCATCATGGCCCAGGACAGAACGGAGAGGGGAATCAGATGAGGTAGGGAATGGTTCCTCCTCTCCCTGTGTTAGCCATGTGAGCCTAAAACTAGGCAGAATCATATTGGCCAGAAGAAGCTGCCGTTTTGAAGGGGAAGAGCAGCTCTGAAGGAGCCTTACAAGTTTGGTTCCAGGATGAAAAAGACATTGCTGTTTCCCCTCCCTACACAACCTTAAAAAAACAGCAGGATTTCCCAGTTCAGTGCTTTTCCCACCAGCAACCTACTGGGGCTGCCTGGCACACAGAGTAGCAGCGGGTTTGGGCTCTGCTCTCTTGCTCACCTCCGGAACTGGGGACCATGAAGTGGGCAGTGCTGTTTTGAGAGGGGTTTCCCTACTTTTTCCCAAGGAGAGACTTGGTGCATGCAGGATCTAAGCAGTCCCTGGGAAGGAAGCGAGGCACAAGGCAAACCTGAGTGATGCAGAGAAGAGGAAAAAGCAGAATCACGGCTCTGAGGCCTCCAGCCCCCAGCCACCTGCCCTCTCCTCCTGCTATCAGCCTGCGACAACCCACACCTCACTCTGGCATGCCACCCGCTGCAAGGCAGACACACCAGAGGCCAATGCGCAAGTTAATCTGAAGGCTGTTATCCAGAGTGACCTCCTCTTAACCCCCATCACACCCATCCCATCAGGCACCTGAGCTCCAGACAAGAGTAAAAAGTTTCCCCTTTCCCTCTCCCCCCCTCCACCCCTGTCTCTTCTTCCATCCCTGGTTTTATTCCCCCTTCGATTTCGGGGTGTTCCTCAGATAAGTCTTGAAAAAGAAGTTGCAGAACAGAATCAGGAGACTGGTATACATAATGAATGAAAGGAAAAGCATTGTCCAGGTGGTGTGGCAGACCTTATCCTCCTTCCAGTAGAAGATAAATATGTTAATTACTGCATATGTCAGCATCTGCAGCATCTGTATAAGGGTGATTGTTATGGCGATGAGGCGGGATAGCTGGAAGCCTGCAGCTCGCACAGCATAGTAGGAGTACATGATAGCATGGACACTGTAGTTCAAGACTCCAAGCCAGCCGCCGCCAGCTACCATATCATTATAGGCGTACCAGGTGATGATCAGCGCGGTGGTGTGGTGGTACCAGTGGAGGAAGATGAGCTTCTTTTTCCGGAGAACAATGAACACGGTGTCACCTTGTGTTGGGGGAGACATGCATTGTTAGTCAGGTAGAAGCACAGCCGTTGCATAAGTTTTCCTGTGAGGCAGAATGAGCGAGCTGCAGTGCTGAACCCATTATGTGGCTTGATCCCACCAAAACCTAGGTTCCCATTGGAATTGTCTGTATCAATAATGCCCATGTAGGCACTTACCTGCTGGCACGTTTGTGGTACAAAAACCCCTTGCCCCAGGCTTGCTTACCTAGCTCTACCTACACAGCACTTCAGACCAGCTCTTCTGTACTTTTTCGTATGGAAACTGGGTGGAAAGCCCAGCCCTGCCCTGCCTGCCTACCGCTCCCTCACTGCAGTTATCGCAGTGCAGAATTGTCTAGTCCAGGCACTGGCCTGGGGATCAAACCAGAGCAATAACATCAGGCTGCAACCCTGTGGAGAGCGAACATGTCATCTGGGTTGAGCGACAGGGAGCGAGAAAATGAGTGACACGTGCAAGGCTAGACAGCCCTGTTCTCCAAATAACATTTGGACAGAGACCTGTAAAAAAAAACCTGCTTGTAAAAGCAAAGGAGTTATGAACACATGGGAAAAGGAGAAGCATCAGACTCACCCAGTTCCAGGAGTTTGCTCAGCAAAAATATATAGGCCCAAAGCTTGGAGGTGGGATGGATGTAGAAGGATTGACTACACACCGATTGCTTAAATCCCTTGGTAGAGAGGATGAAGATCATTAGCTTCCAGAACCGACAGGCCCCAGCGGCACTGCAAGAAAAACAGAGGAGAGCTGAACACTGTGCCCAGGGCCCTACCAGAGCCTTCGACAGCACCCGAGAATATTCAGCTAACTCCATCTCGATGCCCAGGACAGTCTCGGGGACATCTAAACAAACTGTCGTCTTCTTAGACTTCCAAGCAGGTTTCAGCCCCCCATTTGCTGGGCACAGGCTTGCCCAGGACCTCTTGGCCAGGATTTCAAACACACATATTTCTGCAAGGCAGAGCAGGGAAGGGCTGCTGCTCACACCAGAACAAGAGCAAGGCACAAGGAGTAAGTTGTGAGCCACCAACACAGCCCTTTGGCTTGCCTGGTGCCAATGCAGCAGCTCCTGGAGGATGGCAGCAGCAGCCGAGGTCCGAGCAGCGAACAATGCTCCCTCATTACACCCTCTGCTTCCACTGCTTGAAGAGGCACTCAAGAGTAAGAGCTGCCATGTCTGGTCTGAAAAGGGGGACAGTCGTCCTGGTATCCCATCTCCTGACAGGGGCCAACAGTGCATGCCCAGGGAGCATTTACAACCTTCTGTGGCAGGCAGTTCCTACAGCTTTTTCCTTGTTATCAACCTATACGTTTCATTCACATGAGCTCGTCTCCAAACAGACTGTGAACAGTCATCCGCTGGCCCCCCCTCTTGCACAACTTGTGATTTTACAGACCACTGCCATGCCCTACCCTCACAGAGGGCACGCAGCGTCCCTTAGACTTGACCAAAGTCAACTTGTGTGGGTAGGCAGAGACACTCCTCTGGAATTACAGAGGCAGTAGTCTAGTTTTTCTCTCTCCCACCAAACAGACTGAAAAGGTATAGAGATGAATGTTGGGAAAATTACACCTGCTTGTTTAATTACAGAGCATGGTCTGAATCATTCTCACGGTCACAGCAGGAAACCAGTGCTATAAGACTGGACAGTTTGAAAACAGATATTTTAGATTGATCTTCACGTCTTGCATGTCTTGAAGGGGGTGGAAATCAGAGCTAGAACTTGGCAGTAGTACCAGGCTGTTCTTAAAAGGCGTCTTTAAAAAATGGGCAGCAAAATAACCCTGTCTTTGTACCATCATTCTCCTACCATTGCAACTACTCATACTTTTTTCTTTTTTCCCCTGTATCAAAGTATACTGGAAAGACAACCCAAGGACTGGTGATTGTCAGCAACTTTGATACGTTCAGCCAATTTATGCTACTGACCAGAGAGGACCTTCCAGCTTCTTTAATGCTCTTCTTTAGGTTCACAATAAGAAAGGGGCTTCTGTGAGTGTACCAGAATTTTCCCCACATCCTACGCAACAGGATTAGAAAAAGGTGGAGGTAAAAAAAATATCACCTCCATTTTTAAGCGTAATAGACCTCCAATCAAACTTATAATTGTCAGGCACCTTTTGAACGAGGATCTCTTCTCTTGTAGACTTCACATTCAAATCTACCCACTAATGATTTTCAAGCACAGTCCCCAGTGGTCCTTCCGCAACACATTTGGCTTGCTGGAGTATTTCTGGTGGAGAACTAATGACCTGTATGAGCAGCTCACTTGCCCTTGAGGGAGAGGGCCTCCAAGGGGAAAAAAACATTTATTTCCCTAATGACATATTGGATACCCAGAACTTCCCATCAATCCAGTCCTGAGAGAAGGTCTACAGCTGTCTCCATCTTTAGCAAAGGCTCTTACCTGAGCAAGGCCAGACTGAGGGACCACAGGGTCAGTGATGGGCGCAGGCTATAGGCTCTCAATCCTTTCATGAAATGCTGGATTCCAAAGATCAGGATCACATAGGCTGCAGCAAGAAATAGAGACTTGTGCCTGCAAGTATAGGAGAGGCAGCAGTCAGGAAAAGACCCAGACTGACCTATTTCCAACTGGACTTCTGTAGCCCCAGCAGAGCACTCTCACCAAGAAACAAAAGATCTCCCATTCTTGTGTTAAGGTTGGGCTTGGTCACAAGAAGCCTGCCATGACAGTGAGCAGAGCTGGTGAGGAAAAACCCTGGGGACTGCAGAAAAGAAAGTGAGCTGTTACATTGTGGAGATTTCCATGGGACATTGATGGAATGGGGTGGCATCTGATAACCTGTGAACAGGATCCCAAGCAAACACATCAATGCATTTTATCCACTTACACATGAGACCCTACAGGCAGAGGGTGCTCTTTGCCTAAAGAGGCCAGTTGCACCAGAAAGCTAGAGTCTCAAGGGCCATGTGTTACGTCCCACTCCTTTCCAAGGCTTTAGGGCAGCATGGCAGGGCTGAGCGCCCTGTTTGCCGGTGCAAAGGCTGCAGTGGCCATCTGCAGCTGCTCCTTGCCGTCTTGCCACATCACAACCTCCCTGCACACTGCGGCACAACTTCGACCACCGTTTGCTCTGCTCCGTGTGCTGCCACAGCCCTTCCCCAACAGAGAGCCGCAGGCGTGCAGCCGGCACCTGCACCATCACTGCAACAAAAGCCCCCGAACCTCCTCCTCCTCGGGGCTGAGGACCCCACACCCACCGCGTTAGAAACAGCAGGACCCAACGGGGCTACCCGGGATGCACCGGAGCCACAACCTCCTCTCCTCTTACCAATTCTCCCGCATCCATTCCCTGGCTTCCCGGTCGTTGAAGTTCTTCTCGAAGTCATACTCCCCCAGCGACTGCAGCTCCGACGGGTCAACGATCGGTTCCATGTCGAGCATCCCTGGGACCAGCCAAAACCAACCTTTCTCCCACCCCGCACCGGCGGATACGGTCCCGGGGAAGCGCTGTGCCCAGGCATCACCCCCGGGGGGGCGGGACCGGGAACCGCCCCCAGCCCGACGGGGCCACCGGGGACTCTCCCTCCGTGCCCACACCACCCCCCCCCCCCCCGCCTCGGTGGGGCGGTGGGCACGGAGGGAGAGTCCCCGGTGGCCCCGTCGGGCTGGGGGCGGTCCTGCTGCCTGCTGGGTACAAGTCCCATCCAGCCCAGCTAGCCCCCCAGTAGATGGGCAGGGTGTTTCCAACACTGTCATCAACAGCAGGCAGAAATACCCTTACCCTGGATGCAGTTAGCTGTTGCGTCTTCTTCACCGTAGGCTGAAGCATCTGGCTGCTGCTGCTGGAGACTTAGACGGGCTCTGGGTAATTCCCTACTTAAGTTCCTGTAGCTGAAAATGGCTACGGCATAGTTAAAATCCCCTGAACACAGCATAGCATATCTCATTGCACCCTCCGGTCGCTTCACTCAACTTAGTGTTTTGCTCAAGTATCATGTCTTTACATGTGTGCGACAGGAACGTGCTACAAAGCTCACAGACTTGGGGAGGGCTTTGCCTCGTGCAGACTTCACTGCACCTGTACACAAGTACTTGCTTAACTGCTGCCTCTGCAAAGAGGAGGCAAACATTTGCCTGGATGAGACATTTGCTCTGTATTTGACAATGCAGCAGTGGGAGATAATTGGGAAAGAGTTTGACATATGGCAATGAAAATCCCTTGGTGATTTTTGCACTGTCCCTAACTTACACTCCTCCTTTTCCAGAGCACTTCAAGTTTCTCCAGAAAGGCCAGCTTATATGTTTCTTAACAGCAGTGGTTTTGTCATACCCTGCACAGGGACAACACCCTGTATATAGGCTCCCATTGTGCCTTGCATGGATCTCACGTTAGTGTTCGCAGCTCCCAGGATGTCCTGCCCTGACTGGAGGACTGCATCTTGAGGACTGCATCTCAAGGACTGTACAGAGTGTCTTTCCCATTGCTCTTTCCTTACCCTCCTGCCTGCATCCTTGGCAGAACCAAGCTCCAATGCTTTGCGGAGTTTTCCTGCACTCCAATCTTTAGCTGCCCTGGTAAAAAAAAAAAAAAAATATTGGGACGGGGTGGTCGTGGTTATACTACCATATTCAGTGAAAAAGCCTTTGCTAGTGTGTGATATGCTGTCCATTAATTTGCTGCTCCACAGGGCCTATGCTGGAATCACTGCATCCTTTATGTTCCTCCACTCCACATAGGTCACTCCAAGATCATTTCCCTCTAACTGTAGTGACCTTAATCATCCTTAAAGGAAGTACTGGTGATGAGATTGCAGTCACACATTTCTAAAAGGCTTCTCTTTGACCTGAAAAGGGAACGGTTACACTAGGACAGGGCCAATATTATCTTTCAGGTCTGGTGATTTCCAAGTCTGTTTCCTGTAGTTTCTTAAAACTTGAGGGAAAAAGCGTAAGGCTTTTTTTTCATTTTACCATTCCTGCCATATAACACAAAATGGCAACTTTCTTTAACATATCACCTGAGGAAGAGTATTTCCAAGATTACACCCTCCATCCTTGATAGTATATTTTAAGATAATACCTTTCCTGCTTATCAGCAGACACTTTTCTAATTTATTAATTATGAACTATTAATACCTTTACTATCTATCTCTGACTACAGTCAGCTACTCTCAAAGGGCAATTCCTGTAGATTCAGGGAAGCTTGTTCCCTGGGCTAAGCAAAAGCTTTCTAGAAAGGGTCTGCTGTACATTACAGCAGTTTTGCAGCCAGAGTGTCTTTGTCATGACCTACAAACAATCAGAGAAAATGCCATGTTTGTTTCAGCAACAGACTTTACAGAATGGAATTTATAACAGGGATCAGCCAGCATGTGAAAGATGCACACAAAGACTGCATTAGTAGACTCACAAAAAAGAAACTGTAGAGAGTAACAAGTGTTTGAAGATCTCACATTCCCACCTGCACTCCCTGCAGCTCAGCAGCCATCCAGCATAAGTTAGAGAACTTTCTGGAAAAGCTGGGCCACTTGTATTTCATCTTTCATCCCCCACTTTGGGCAGTAGCACCATCAAGCAGAACACCAACAGCACAGATATGTGCTGAAGGCAGCTTTCATCTGTTGCAAGGGCCTCTACACACTTAAAGGCTAGGTACAACCACCAATAAAGCCAAGGATAAGGGCAGAACACAGGCAACACAGTAACACAAGCAGGTTATTTTTTGCTCCAGCTTCTAATGCACACAAGTTGACATTCAGTCTCATTAGTCAACAGCAAAGCCATGTTGGACACCTTATAAATTTATCCCTTCCCATACTCTGGACAATGGTTTTACTGTTGCTGACTCCCTTGCCTGCATATTCCCTGTGGATTTGCTGTTCTTAGATGGAGTACACTGGTTAGCTGCTTGATGGACTACAAGTACAAAATACCTGCGTGTCTCACCTATTCTTTAGCAATTGTTAAACAAAACCTCCTTTATGTAAGACACCATATAGCAAGAGGAAAAGTCTCTAAATTCCCCTTGGGAGATGGAAGAGTGAGTTGGATTAGTTGAGTAGAAAAGGTGCTGATGTTGACATAATTTCTTATTCTTAACCTAGTCCTGGGATCAGTAGTGAAATTTTTCATTTTGAAATTGCTTCATGCCACATGAACAAGAACCAGCCCTCTCCTAGAGCAGGTCTGTCCATCCACCTCTTAGGTGGTGTGGCACGTTCAGTTAAGATGCAGGAGGAGCTTGTGACTGGAGCTGTTTGGTACCACCTGAGCAGGCAGCTGGCAGCCCTCCCCAGGTGCCTCCTTGGCAGATGGGAACAAGAGCAACACATGCAAAGAACAGAAGCAGACAGCAGGGATGAGGCCCTCAGCATCCTCTGAGACACCTGTCTTGACTAGTAAGACAGGACTTTCTCTCTGACAGGCTGAAAGCTCACCTGAGCAATCCAGATATAACTGTGACATTGCCATTATCCCCTTTCCTCCCTGGTACCAAATACACCTGTCTGCACTCCCAACTCTGGGTGGGCTAGCATGCAGACAGCTGCCAAGGCCAGTGCCTGGTCACTGGCACCGTGCTTAGAACCACTGTTGGACTCAGGATTGTTTAGAAGCTGACGTGCAATGTAGACATCTAAGTGATTTGTAAATAAACACTGGAACTTATTTCCACACATCACAGTGAGTTGCACAGAGCTCAGCTGCTGCAGGTGAGGAAGCAGACCCCCAGCAACACTTCACACACAACTGTTCTCATTCAGGAACATCAGGGCTGCATTCCTGAATCAGTGGGAGAGGACTTTATCCTTCTGTCCTCCAGATGAGTGGGGAGGAGACAGGGACCCTATGGAGTAGAAGGCTCCATGCCTTTAATCTGAGCCCATGATGGCTAGGTAGGACCTGAAAGAGAAAGGACAATTTCCTGAGGACCATCAAATAAGGCTGTGGATCCTGCTGGAGAGAGGGTTTCCCATTAGATTGATTCTACAGTGTTCCAGAAAGAAATCTTATTTGAGGTAGCCCTAAATACATTAAATGCTCATTTAAAGCTCAAATTGTTATTTGCAACAAGACTTTCAGTTTTCTGGTAAAGATTCACTTTTTCACACGTATGTATGGAGGGAGGACTAGTTTCTGATACGGTGACTGAGCATCACCTATAGTCTCATTTGCCCTGTGGACAAAGTTACAGGAAAATTGACTTTTGGCCAAATATCACATTTTATACCCCAACTCTTAAACAATTCCCTATATCAGGACAGTAAGCAACAAATGGACTACTTTGCTGGTAGATAGCATGTTTGACTTCCACCAAGTCTGAAGAGCACACGAAAAAACTGTGAAAGACTCCAGGTACCACCCAGGACGAGTACCAGCATGCCAAATCCTGGTGGATCCAAAGTGCAGGAGATGGTTTCTAGGAAGATAGAGTAGGTAATCTATTTCCTAAGAATCTCACAGACAAATTAACAAAAAGTAGACTTTGGGAAAGGTAAAGAACAACAAGCATCTATGGTTCCCTGGCCTCACAGATCACTCACTTCCATAGCAAGTAGCACAAAAGAAGCTGTACAGAGCAGTCTGCAGAAGGACTTAACTACGCTGGGTGTGTAGTGGAAGCCAAGAAAGCAGCTACACCAACTAGGGCAGTGGCAAAACATTATCAATGTGGGGGACAGGGGCAGTGTGGCCACCAAATTCTTCACTTGCTCGTTGGCTAGCTGACTCTGTACTGTCACCAATTACCTACCTGCTCCACACAGGTGGTGACATGGAAACAAGGAGGCAGAGATTTTTAAAAATTATTTAATTCATTTATTTTAATTCCAGGTAGGATATGCCAGTTCAGGCTGGCCTTAAATAAGAGAGCCCTGACAGTCTCTGCAGGACAAGAGAGAGCACACACAGAGCCAGCCTCGCTCGGACAGACCCATGCTGGTCTGAGCTACGCTGCCAGCTCCACCAGCACAGAGAACAGCCAGTTTTTTGCACAGGAGGCCAGGATGGCACAGAACCACCTCCAAATCAGCTTGTCATACTGCCTGTGATTGTTACTTGTGGTTTACACATCAGAGCACAGTGGAAGCCTTTGAAGGATTTCCTTGCACAAGCAGTGCAAGCTTTCATTAAAGCTTAGGATAATGCCCGGATTCCATATGTCCTGCTTGACTGCAGAGAATATGATTTCATACATGGGCCCTCCCAGGGGCAGCTTCTCCACCACACTGACCACACTACAAAAACAAAGAACAATCTTTGTGTTCCTGATCAAAATATCTTTTAACCGTTTTGACGCCAACAGAAGTAGCATGGCAGGTAAGCCATGATTTTGTTACACATACTGCAGTTTGGTTTAAGTAGGTTTAAGAGGTGAGAAGAAATGGTATGGATAAGAAAACAAACTTTCTTTCCTGACTGAATCCCTAACTTTGGAAAGCAACTTAGGTTTAACACATTGCAGCAAAGAGCTTGACAGAAGATGCTGGAGGAATTACCCTGGGCTGTTAGGCTTACATTCAGCTAATGCAAAGCTTATGCCTACATAAGTGGTGAAACACTGGAACAATTTGCCCAGAGAGGTGGTAGATGGCCCATCCCTGGAAACTTTCAAGGTCAGGTTGGACGGGGCTCTGAGCAACCTGATCTGGTTGAGGATGTCCCTGCTCATTGCAGGGGGGTTGGAACCTTTAAAAGTTCCTTCCAACCTAAACTATTTTATGATTCTATGACAATCCCTAGATGCAAAAGCTGACACGAAACAAGGTATTATTTACATTTTCTGGCACTTCAAATGTGGGCAGCTCCAAAGAGCTTTTTTCAAAAAGAGCAACAGCAGGTAATGCAACAAAATAAATAGCAGCTGTTTGAAAGCCAAAGCTTCGAGCACATGAACACACACATTTTTGCATAGATTGAGGCCTCATGAGCACCAGTCTGCAAACGGCTGTTTATAGCTGGTTTGGGTAAAACCCAGGCAGTGGGCATAACTTGTTCCAACAAGAGGGAAAAGCTGCAGTGCAACTGTCAAAGGCCGAGAGCTTCAGTTAGTGGTGTAGGCAGGAGGAGGCACTGACTCAGGGAAGGCTCCGATCTGTGCAGATTTACCAATTTGCCTGCATTGCCTCTCTTTCCCAAGTTTAGCTGTAACCCTTCCTCCCAGCCACCACGACACAGGTGCCTTTCTTGGGAGGTGGAGCAGAAAACAAGGAAGGTAAAATCCAGCTATTGGAGCTGCAGGAAGAGCTGGGGAAGATCCCAGCCCCATCCCCAGTGCAGTGCTGGATAACCGTGAGTTTGCCTGGAGCTGAAGTCAGCTCGGTGCCGCACAGGTCTGCTAACACAGGGGCAGCCTCTGGCACCAGTCACCAGAGCCTGTGACACAATGGTCTCCAGCAAAGGGGGTCTCAGCTCTTTGGCCATTAGAGGGGAGCAAAAGCCTGCAAAAGCACAGACAGAGAGGCATCACCCTCTGAGCAGACCCTTTTACTCCCTAAAAGCAAGAGCAGGCAGGAGGCTGGCTGTGCTCCTTCCTGAGACTCCTGAGCTCTTAGCTGTCCTCTCCTGGAAAAGCAGGGCCCTCAGGCCCAGGGAGAAGAGAGGATCCCCTGCTCCTTGCAAGTAGTCCATCTGTCGTCCTTCTGCTTCCCCAGTCTCAGGTCAGCTGCATTGCCTTGCAAGAGTCACCCAAATAGGCTGATACAGACAGTTTAGGGTTTAACATCTGCACAGTACCAGAGGAAATAGTCCTTCCTTGCAGCTCCCTGAATGGTATTCAACTGGCAGTCATTAAGAGAAACAGGTCAGCAATAATGTCTCTTCTTTACCCTGGCAAGATACAGCCATAAGCAGCCCTCATGTCTGTACCAAACCCTCATTGTATGGCATTTGGGCATGGTCCTTCTTAGGGATCTGCGTGATGATGGAGAAAAGTTGGGCATTTGAGAACAATTTTGCATACAGCTAGCCAAAGTATTGTCCCTTGATGCGTACATACTCTGAAAGAGAGTTTCTGGGGAACATGCTGGATGGGACTGCCTTCCCTCTGCCAGGCAAGACAGTATTTCCCAAACAGGACAAAACCAAAGCAGACCCACTGAATGGGAATATGAGACCTCTCAGAAGGGACTACTTGGAGTCTACTAGTGCTCCAAGTTATTTCTTGCTCTCTGACCTAGTTGCTCTTACCACTGTGAAACATCTCCAAGGAGAAAAATAACATAAGAGATAGCTAATGTCCTAAGGGTTAAACAAAATGATAGTGACATCAACAGTTATTAACCCAAAGATGTCATAATCTGCAATCACCCTTTGGATGAATGCTATCACGGCTCTAAGCTAAGGTTTACAAATCCCATATGAAACATCAATGATGAAAATCACCTCTAAGGAGCTTTCTTGTTGGTTTTGTGGTAGCATGTACCATTTACAAAGCCTTTTGTTCTTTAAAGCCTCTAAGTAGACCTACTGGTGTTTGGAAACAGTGATTATGACAAGCGCATTAAGAGGGCAGCTGGGCTTTTGCCTAGAGTTGCTATGTCTTCAAACTTTGTTCTGAAAACAACAGTTGAATACACATGCAGGATCTGGAGAACCTGAGATTAGCAGAGAATTTGTCAATTTAACTCATCAGTGTCTGTTTTCACAGTTGAAAATTTAGAGGCTAAAGGAGACCAGTCTCACTACCTAACAAGTTTTTGAATAAATGCATGTACAAAAATCCTGCTGAAGGACTTCTTAAGATCAAAGGTGTCCTTTAAACAACCTGATCAGCTACATCGTTATCACAGAAGTCTCAAAGCTCAGGCTGACTTTAAGAACATCTACAGGCATTCATGCATGTACCTACCTGTGTTTTCTGAACTGTTCATTAAAGAGAGACTTTGTACAAAACAGCACTCAGAATTTCTCAGCCAGAACAGATCTGGTGCTTTGAACAAGAGTAAAATAAACCACAGCACAGTAACAACATTATTGTGTTAACCAAATTGCCATTGTGAGCTCTTGCCTATGTTGGTTATGGTGTGTAAGAGCTCTCCACCCTGCATTCTCAAACATACAAAGCACCTTCTCCTTTGCTAAGCCAAACAGAATAGCCCCAGGGTCATTCAAGCAGCCAGACCTTGCCAATGGCTCTATGTTGGCCCCTCTCTTTCATCATTCTCTTGCTCCAAAGTCCAATTAAGTCATCTGCACTTATAGTTAGCAGAAGTTACAACAGCACCAGACACATACAAAACATCACCTCTTTCCTCCAGTTGAAGTCTATCAGGACTGCAGAGTCTTGGTCTATTTGCTAATCCCAGGCAAAGTTGAGAGAGCAAAATGAAAGTTCAGCACTTTGCTTTGTAAAACCCACTGGCTACAGAAGTGGGACTAAAATGCTTTTCCTGTAACCAGAGGAGAAAGTGCTCATTTCTGCCTTTTCACAAAAGAAAGAGAAAAAAAAAAATCATCATTCATCCTCCTTGTTTCTGTCTCGAGACTATTTTGATCCCTGGTAAAGCTTTGCTTACCACCGCCAGCTACTTGCCTTCTTTTTTGCAACTTTTTGGAGAACGCCTCGTGAAACATCTTTGGAAAGCGCTGGTAAAGAGACCCCACACTTCTTTATCCAGCACTGAACTGATAGAGCCAGGGGATTCCTTGGCTGGCAAGGTATGACCTGTGGAGGAGGACAGTCTTCAAGCCTTTGGTTCAGCATATGGGGTTTTTTTCAGCCCATTCAGTGCAAGATTTACTGTAATACAACTTCCCTGCTCAGACTCAACTTCTTCTTACAATATAGGTGCTCCATTTGCTGCTGGGCAGCCCTGACAAACTGTGGATAGGTTGTAATCCAAACACTGAACTGTGAAAGGTGTCTGTGTGCTGCCCAAAATATCTGCAATTGTTTCTTCACCTCCTCCCTGCTTCCTAACCCAAACTACAGGCAGGGAAAGGATGGACCATTGGACTGAGAGGATGTAAGGTTGAATGAGAAAGCAGCTTTGCATCCAGAGCCAAGGCCTGAGGGAATGCACACAGGTCTGGCAGTAGGGGTATTATAAAAACATGTTTCTTCTGAAACAAGAACATGGCCCTGAAGGCCACCTCAGCCAGACTTGGGAGAAGAAGGGGGATTTTTTTTACAGGTAGGCAGTTGCGGGCAGGGGAGGGCAGCAACAGCAGCACAGCACACAGGCTCATGCACAGCTTGAAGGGCTCTCCTCCCCGCTGGCTCCAGCCCTGTGCTACTTGTAACTTCCCACCCCAGCCACACTACTTACAAATAATTATTTCAGACTTCCTCTGAGATGCCTCCAGGCCTGATCCTAATTCAGCCAATTTTTTACTATCTGTAGTTACTCTCAGCTTTGTTAATTCATCTCCTGCCAAAATATGTGTTTAGCACCATCCCTCACTCTGCTGATCCAAGGGGCAAGTGCAAGAGAGAAGAGAGCAAAGCAATTCATTTTTAAGATCGCCTTTTACCAATCTCTGTCTTTTGTTTTTGCTGAGGCCCTCAGCTTCTTGCCAGTTTAGTTTTAATGAAAATTAACCGTTCAACCCTTCTTCCCGGTTAGTTTAGATTTTAATAAGACTGGCCTTAATAGCAGTCCATGTATGTCATTAGCAGGTTCAGGTCACAGCCATTAATATTTCCCTGCCTAGAGTCCAAAATCCAGCATTACCACTGCTTGAACTGACAGATCACATCACCTGAAGCTTTACACGAAAGGCACTGAAGTTCACCTCCAGCCAAAACCTCTGTTGAACTCATATCATTGGGATTATAACACTGAGTTTACCACTTGCAGACCATGTAATGTTTTTTCTACTTTTTTTCCCTCTTTTTTGGCAAGATGCACATGTTAATCTGTGTTGCTTTCAAGAATGGTTTAGCTATGATTGTTCTATTACTTGACATACTTTTCTAAGAGCAAACGTTAGATATATGGGGCTGCCCTTACCCTTGTGAACACTACCATTCTGTTTTCAGTAACTCCTCCAACCTTCCTTGTTCTCTTGGATTTCATAAAAACAAAAAGTCATTTTGTTTCCTTTGAACAAATGCTAAATGGTTCTACGTATCACTTTGAGCACACTCACCTCTTCACAATCAAGCAGGATCACTCTAGTTTTCCAGGATTACCAATAACAGAAGAAAACTCAACTCTGCAAAGCTCTTTACTGAGATTGCTGAGTTTTACTTCAGCACATAGTGCGATCTCAGAAGAGCTTGCCTTACAGGAACACATATAACTGAATTCAAAGGAGGCGGGGTTAGGTTAGTCAACAGCATCACTACCATAGCACTTGTACAAATTTATTATTAAATAATAATTCAAAGGTTTTCCTTAAGAAGGTTGCTACACAGCCATTCCTGCTACAGACACCACTGAGGGTAAGAAGCTGAGAAGAAACTAGCCCCAGCTGCATCCGACCTAGAGTACCAGCAGGTAGAGTGGCCTTGCTGGGGGTAAACAGGCTCCGCTGGAGGGTGAGAAGCATCTTACTCAGCAGCAGTCCCTGAGCAAGAGGGAAGAGGCTGAGAGGGGAAGGAGGAGCTTCCTGAACCCCAATAGACCCATCAGCTATTTGGAGCAGTTGGCTGCCTTCAGCTGTCCTGAAAGGCATGCTGCCCAGCTCTTAGCCAGCTGGGAGGTGCAGGAGCATCTATGGCATGATACACATCCCTGGCGTTTGCAAGCCTTTGGGGAGCCCTTCCAAAGCACAGCTTGGGAGCAACCATGGGTCTTTCTGTTGTTTGAGATCATGCCTTGCCTGAGTGTGCAGGAGAAGAGCTGTTTTCCATTGCACTGCCTTTGGGACTCACTTTGCTCTCCAGGCAAGCAGCGGCTGCTGTGAGTGTCAGGACCCTGCACAAGCCCCCCCATCATGCAGTTTGGCTGACCCTGGCAAGGAGGTGCTGCCCTGCTGACCTTGCCATCACACTGGGCTCCCTGAGCCTTGCAGAGCAGCTGGTCCTTCCTGTGCCCCAACAAGTAGTAGCCCAAGTAGTGAACACACACACCCCCTGCCCCCCAGGATGATGCACATTGTGACCTGTAATTTATGCTACAATCCTCCTCTCTGAAAGGCATCAAATCTGATTTACAAACTCTAAAGTGTCAGTGCATCCAATAAAGCCTGCCAAAAATTCATCACCTCACTGTCCAAAAGTTTTGCCCTATTTGCAGCTGAAATTTCTCTCACTTCCACCACCAGGAGAGGGCACAGACCACCCAAGGAGCTGCTGCAGCAGGGTACCCACAGAGTGTGACCAAGCAGGCTTTTGCTGTAAGCTAATGACAGAGGACACCCCCCCTCTCCCCCCCGCCCATGCCACCATGCCAGCTGCTGCTCTGCAGCTCACCTCCATCTCCCATCCCTGCCTGACACCACTGCTGAGGTGGGACAGTGGGAGTACTCCTGTTGGGTACCACTGGTGGCTTGTGTTACACTGTCCCTTACGCACCTTGCTGGGAGCTTGTGCCAAGCTTAGCAGCTGGCTTTTCTCTGCTAGGAACGAGGAATAGCCATCTACGTACTGGTGCTGGGGAGAGCGGCGCTTTATTTTGGAATAACTCTTCCCGCATGTTGCCCCTTGGGCTGACACCGCAGCAGCAAATAGCTACTGCCTGGAGATGACTTGTAACTCCAGCAGCTTGAAAGACTCTGGCCCCTGCAACAGAGCTGGTGAGCTGGGTAATCCCCACCACTGAAATACAGCTTGTCTCTCCAAGAAAACCTCCCTCCCCAAATAAATCTGGATTGGGACCTTTGCACCAATCTGATAATTCCCCGCTCCCAGAAACAGGAGTGTTTATAGGTATCAGGAGCAAGCCCTGTTGCGCAGCTCCACCTGCCGTGACAGCCCCAGAGAGGTCCCTGCGGGGAGAGGGGACTTGCCCACTCCAACAGTGGTCTCAGTGGCAAATGGCCACTTCTGGGGACTGGACACCCACAGAACTTGGGCTCATTCCCTTCCTCTGTGGGAAGTATTTGCAATGTGGAAGCATCAGAGGAAGGCATTGCCTATGATGCTCAAGAGCATCAGGGGTGCATAGAGACTGTGAGAGAGACGTCCATGGCCTGCCTGTCAGGGGTGAGTGGCTGGGGCTGAGCCATGCACAGGTCCCTGCATCAGCCAAAGAGAAGAGTTTCCTGGCACAGAGGTGCTCTTTGCTCCTTGTCATTTAATGGTGGGGTGAGTCAAAATCATCACCTTCGAGGAGCCCGTCCTCCTTGAGGCTTTCCTCCCACAGCCGGAGCGATTTCACACTCACCTGCAGAGGGAGCCAGCTCCTCTTCATTAGCCAAATTTTGTTGACACAGTTTGGTGCCGCTACCTCACCGGGCTGGAAAAACCAGCCGCGGAACTGACGTGGCCGTGCTGCAGCCCACGAACCGGCTCTCCGGTGGGGATGCTGCCAAGGGGACGTGTGAGGACCCTCCCACATACAGAAGTGCTGGCGATGAAGCAGCAGTAGCTTATTAGCTGTTTGCAAAGTCCTGCAGGAGAGCAGCGTTTGTGGCAGCACCAGGCCCTGCTGCGTGTTCCAGCAGTGGTACAGCCACTGATGCTGGGCTAAGCGAAGGGTTTTAACAGGAGTGGTGTGAGTGTGTGGCTTCACCCCTTCCCGTCACCAGTAAGCAGCTGCCCCCAGCCCAGGGTTTGGGCAGAGCTGCACGGCCATCACCTGGAAAACGCGCTCATTTGCAAACCCAGGTTGTCTCAAATGCCGGGATGGCTCCTGCTCACAGGGCTGCCATACCTCAGGTGTAGAGCAGGTTTGCGAGGAGCTGCTGGGGCTGGGCAAACCTGAAAAGCTGGCTCATGGGTGCCCCAAATGCCTCCCAGCCGGCAGAGCCACTCGTGGCCCTCGCAGGGAGTTTTGCACGCAGTGACGAGACTGCTGGGGTTTTGCATCCCGCTCAGGCTCCCCCGTGCCTTGCCAATAGCAAGACAGAGGGGCAGAAGGCAGCTTTGCACTGCGCAGGGCTCAGCTGGGGTTGCAGCTCCTGGGTGAGGCTTCTTCAGCCCTCCAAAAAGTATTGACTCATGTCCTACTTTTCCTTGAGGGGGGGAAAGCTTGTTCCCTGCTTGCTGCCTCATAAACCACAGTTTTATTTTCCTAAGTTACGCCACAGCCCTACCTGCCTGGCTTCATGCCTGTGACAGGGGAGTGCCCACGGTAGCTGAGAGGCACCTTGCCCAGAGATCGGGTACCAAACTGAAAGCAGAGCTGTCTGAAGGATAAAGCTCACCTACATCCCTTCCCCCACCAAGGCTTTTAATATGTGACAGGCTACTCATTATTCATAATTGAACTTAATAACTAGGTTAAGGCTTTGTTATACTTTCCTTCTGTATTCTATACTGAAAGAATAACAAGGAGAAAAATAAAGAGAGAAAGCTATGCATTTAATAGGAAAAGAAAAGGTTTACAGAAAACAGGAATAAAGCTGGAAAAGCTAGAGGAGCCCTCACCTTTAATGAGCATATCCAAATACTTCCAGAAAACTACCCCATAACTCAAAGAATGGCTCCTGACGGTTTCTAAGCCCATACACAGCTTTTCCTGGGAAGACTCTTTTCACTTCAGTGGTGTTTTTTGAATGTCCACTTCTTACTCACAGGATCCTTGGGCAGGTTTGTGCTTTACTCCATTAGAAGTAGTTCTCACCAAATTGTTGAATCACTTTTTAATACACTATATATATATTTTGACTCCCTGGATAGACATGCCTCCTAACTCTGCTATACATTTAGAAATGAAACTAGTCATGAAAAGCTCAAGGAGTTAAGGACTTATCTAATAGGAGATAACATGCTAATGCTGCATGTGGTGCTGGCTTCAACTTCTTTCTGAAATTGTGAACAGCAAGAAGGTAGCGTCCTCAGAAAGCTGGAAAACAGACTCACATTTTTGCAAGCCCACACAGGCTCCTGGGGTCTCAAACATTTCTCTCTACTCTTTCACTTGCAAGCAAAACAATGGGCAGGTCTCTGGCCCCATCAGGCCATGGTGCCCCTGTTTCCTCTGTAATGCCAGCACTGGTGATCTGCATCTGGCCTGGAGGATTTTACTGGGCAAGGTTGGTGCTGGTACCCTCTCCTGCAGCTCCTCCGAGGCCACAGGTGACTGCTGCGGGGCACAGCCAAACTGAAGCAGCTCTTCACCTCCACTGTGTTTTGCCACACAGCTGGGCTGCGGGGGATGGAGATAAGTCACTCCATTGGAGCATCAGTTTGCAAACATGGTGCATTTGTCATCTTGCTCTTTTTTCTTCTGTTTAAGGTCAAAGCAACCCAATGCTGTCACCAAGCCACAAGCTTCCCAACTCACTTGCTATATCCAGCTTAATCTAAATAGCGAAACTCTCATGTAGGCAGCAGTAATGATCTCCCTTTTCCACCCCAGAGATGACAAAGAACTGAGCATAATGCCCCACCTCCACCCCCTTGTCCACACTCATCTGCTAGGATATGCCAACAAAGCCACCATAGTGGAACTGGCAGGCATGCT
This sequence comes from Buteo buteo, assembly GCF_964188355.1. Lineage (NCBI taxonomy): Eukaryota > Metazoa > Chordata > Aves > Accipitriformes > Accipitridae > Buteo > Buteo buteo. The sequence goes on along the minus strand of NC_134174.1, from coordinate 47,286,318 downwards.
GCAAAACTTGTGGCAATATCTTTTTTTCCCCTCAAACCCCAAACCCCATGAACCTTTAAATTTCAACTCACAGGCAGAAAGGTGCCAGGTAGCCAGTGTTTCTACCACTTAACTACAATCCCTGTTTTTCCCCTACTACCTGTTAGCAGCTCACCTTGCTCTGATCTCTCTCCAACCCCCACTGGGGACAATTAGACTCCACATCCTCAGCTCAGGGGGCATGAAGCCACATAGGGCTGCTACAGAGCAAGACCAATAGGTTGCCATGCCCACCACTGACCATGGTCAGGCTTGGGCATCCCAGAATGCAGCAGGAAACTCCAGGAAGAGCAGCTTCTGCCATGGGATAGTTACAGGTCACAGCTTAGGTCTATGGGCTCTTCTCATCTGTCCTTGATGGCAAATGAGATTCTCATCCAAAGCCTTCTTCACCACAGCCCCTCTGCAAGCTGAGGGTTGGGGAGGGAAGGCAGCAGTGCCTGGCCTCAGAGGAGCCCAGCTAAACTGCTGTTTGCTAGATTGTACATGACAACACACCCTTCATCTGGAAAAAGAAACACATGCAATAGCAAGCAAGAGCAGAGCCTGGAAACACCAGTGAGGGCAGCAGTGGCAATAAGGTTACTCTCCAGCTTGTGCCAGTGCTGCAATGGCCCCAGGTGAGAGCATGGAGCACAGCCCTTGACCATCAGCCAAAGCTGCGGGTGGGCTGTGCAATTGTACTGAAGTGTGGGTTTGCCTTAGAGCCCAGGGTGAGTAGAAACACATAGGTATTGCTCCATACCATGTCACCAAGTGGGGCAACAGTATGCCTGTTCACATTGAAATGAGCAGACAGTTCTGTTTTCTTCAGGAAGAGCAGAGGTTGTTGCTTCTATAAACATGCTGTATGGCCCATTGCCTGTGTCCAGCTCTCCAAGCTACTGGCTGCTTTTCCTGTGGTCCTGGCACTTGCATCTGTTCCAAATTCTTTTATCACAGGTTTGGAGACTCCATGGGCATGGCTGTGTGTCACACACTGGCAGAGGAGGGAAGGCACTGCCTGAAACCCTGTGGGAAGACCAAAAGGAATTGCTGATGGAGGTTTGTAGGGATCCAGAGGTATGTGGAGACCATAGCAGCAGTAACGAGAAGGAAAAAGCACTTTAATCCTGCCTGAACAACATCCTGTTACAAGGATCACAGGTTCACATTAAACCAAGACCAGAGAACTGCCACACAGGAGAAAGAATGTAACTTTATTTTAAAAAATAATAATTTAGCTCAAACACAGACAGGATTGCAGAGGGTTGATCGAAGGAGGAAGAACAGTATTTACCCACAGAACTTAAACCAGATCAATTTCATTCTTTTGTAGATGATACTTTCAGTGCCCTTCCCTGTCCACAGCTCTACTTCAGGTCCTCACTTGTATGTAAAGGAATCCTGACTCCTGAGGTTCTTGGTAACAAGGCAGAAGAGAAACAATCTCTGCCACACATGAAATGCTATTCCTACCTCCAGAGCCTCCACAGAAGATCCAGAAAGCCAGAAGAGCAACACCAGCATCTAAACCAAAGTGCGATAAAAAGGGAACAACTTGCAGTCCTCCCTGGAAGTCTACCTACCCATGCCCCATTCCCAGCGTCCCAGCCAAGTGCTTCCACCCACGCCTGAATCTGCGCCCCCACCCACAGGTGCTGTACACAGAGGTGTGCACACAGGCCTTTGCAATACTCCTCCCTCCCCACTCTCTTCTCATCCAGACCTGCTGATCTTTCACCTCTCTCTGTGCCTGCGTGCTGCACATTTCTTGGCACAGCAGCAGTTTGTTTCACAGTGACGGGATGTGTCCTGGAACATACTGAGCCACTACTGCAATTTCTTCTCTTCTGTGAAGTGGCCTTTCATGCAATTGCCGTTCTGATACACAGGGCTGGCCTTCTTCCTTCTGCACCACACCACAGACTTGTAGAGGATGAATCCAATACTGGTCAGACACAACAAGAGAAGAGCCAAAATGTCCAGGCAGAAGTACTCGTATAAGGAGAGGTCGTAGACAGCAGGGCGAAGATATGGTGCCCCATCGTGACGAAGGATGTACTCGAGCCAATACACTGTCCTATTGAGAGCATGCATCGGTCTGTCCAGGTGCAGAGCAGAGATGATCTTGGCTGCTTTTCTGTAGCTGCAAGGGAAGAAGACAAGAAGTTATCCTTCTGACAGGAGCTTCATGGCTGAGAAGTTGTCTGAGGTGACCAGTGGTGCTTTCAAGTCCCAAATAATACCTTGAAAAAGTGGCAAATTTCTTCCATGATTCTCTTCATATATGCCTCTGAAAGCCACTCTGATGGCAATCGTTAGCCATGGCAGCATAAGCCAGAGAGTATCTTACTTTGCGGTTTGTTAACAAGACTGGCAGTTCAGCTCACAAGTACCTGCTCAGTGGGTTTGTGTGGATTGTTGCTTTCTGAGGGGAGTTTGCACCCAAAGACCTCACCCAGCATCAAGCAACAGTTGCACACTTGATAACTGGCCAAATCCTTCAAGGTACTGAGTTGCAACACCTTAACAACTTACACTGAGGTCAGTAGTTGAGAGCTCCTAACAGGCAACAACAACAACAACAAAATCAAGCCCTCAGACAGCATTTCAAACTCTAGCAGTTGCACGTGCCCTGTTAGAAAGCAGGAGCCCTGTGTCACTGTGCTGCAGCAGATCTAGGAAAGGGCAGAGTATCTGGTTGTCAGAAGGAACAGTTGGAGCATTACCTGATGTCCATTCTCTGCGCTGTTTCTACAGAAAGCTGTTTGGACAAGACCAGGGAGATCCCAAAGTGAGGTTGCAATCTCATTTTCCCTGATAACAGGCTGGCATTAAAAGGAGAAATTTGTGCCTCAGCATCTTGGAAAGCTTTCTAAGAAAATTACAGTAAAAGTCAAACAGGACTAGATCATGCTCTCTGACAGCAAATGCTGGAGTATCTCCTCCTGGACCTGATCTCAAGATTTGGAGGCACTAACATGTCTGGCCAGCTGCTTGCAACTCTGCTTGGTCCAAAAGCCACTACAGGTTGTGTAGGGGTCAACACAAAGACACACTGGTCCCTACATACAGTCTGCACCAAGGAAGAGCTCAATGCTTCTGGATACCTCACCTGGGGTCAGAGGTAACTGTGACGACAGCTTGGTAAAGATCCTCTTCTTTCACTCTGCTCCAGTCCATGAGGATACCCATGCCCTTTGCCTGTACTCTGGTCATGATGTCAAACTGGTCCCCATAGAAAGGAAATCCCACCACTGGTACACCATGATAAATTGCCTCAAATACACCATTCATTCCGCAGTGGCTGACAAAGGCTTTCACATTGGGATGGCCTGCAGGCAAAGAAACGGCAGCAGGTCAGTGCCTTCCATGCTGAAACAGGGCTACTGCTGGCTTCTTCAACACACAGCATTGGTATATGTTTAGGGAAAACCAAGCATGCTAAGCAGAGAGGATGTTACCCTTTGGGAACACACCTGGCTTTTGGCAGCCCAAAACTTGCTGAGTAGTGCCTGGAGGAGGAGGGAGATAGGGGCCAAGATGCAGCTTCAAGCAGGCATTAGGTGAGGACCATGTTTTGTACAGATCAGACTCACAACAAGCAACAGACTTAGACCCACACAGGTGCTGTTGTCCTTGTGTGCCTTTGCTGTGGTTTGGGCTAAACTCCAGGGATGTTGCTAGCAGCACACACACACACACAGAGCCCAGCCTTACCTAGCAGGTCATTCTGGGGCAGCCACCCCATCATCAGCGTATTCTCACCCAGGTTTCTTGGCTTCTGCCCAAAGTATCTGTGGGAGGAGATAAAGGAGGGGGAAAAAAGGGAAAAGAAACACACAGAGAACAATTATAAATTCAATCAGATCAAGAAGTGGAAACAAATTCTGTGTTTTGGGATGAATCACCTCTCAATATTGATTTTCATCCAGCTAGAATTAAAAGGAATCCCATTCCCTCCTTACCTCCACACCACCCTCTGTGGGAGGCGAGCAAATGCGCCAGCCATCTTCTCCACCAAATCACTTGGAAGGGCTCGGATCCCAATGCCAAAGGAGACAACAACAACACCCGCATCTGCTGCTTCCACCCAGAGACGCAGACCCTGCGGGAAAAAACACACAGGTGCCTTGAAGTCTTGTGGGAGAAAAGCCCTTCCCACTCTTGTTTCTGCCAGTAGAAAGTTATCCATGAAGGATGATACCAAATCTACCTGGAGCACAAAGCTACGTGGTTTTCACCAGGCAACAAACACTAAAACCGCTGTGATTTCTGCACCCAGCCAGGCAGAAATTATTTGAGTACCTGCTGGGCTTGGGAGCTTGCAGGGAGGTGTCCAAAACTTGCATTTCATGCATTAACTCCTGCTTTGGAGGTAACACAATTGCTCTTTGGCGAGGAGAGCTCTGAAAACATAGGGCCCACATAGGAGCAGCCAGAACAAGAAGGAAATTGGAGTAAAAAGAGGAAGGCTATTTTCCATCAGCACTAAGGCAGGAGGCCTGTCAGGGTCTCCAGCTGTAGGCTGATGCAACAGACAAAACATCAGGCAGGCAGGGCTGGGAAGAACCTCTCACTGGAGATTCCTTGCTAACTCTCCAATGTCAAAGGCTCCTGGAGGTGTCAGAAGGTTTTGCCATCTTGCCAGGAGAGTTATATCCATCCTTGACAGCTACTTGCAGGTAGCAGATTTAGGTTTTGGTCACTAGGCAGAGAGGTAGCTACAGCTCCAGCAAAACCCACAGTTTTTTGTCCTTCCTTTAGAGGCTACCTGTAATGCTACATAAACAGGTGTGTGTCTAGAACAGAGTCTATACTTTTTTCAACTGGTGCCAGAAGGCTGCAGGGAGAAGAAATCAGCCACTACAGCTGCTGTGGAGCAAACACAGACTGTTCCCTTTTATGCCAGGCTAGGCTGAGCCTATTTCTCATTATGGATTCTGTCTTGCTTCAAGTTTCCCATATATCACAGTCAGCAGCATTTTAGGGAAGTTTCATAAAATCTGTCTTTGAATATGAATACTTCCTTGAAATAAACACCATAGAAGAACATGAAGGGCAAAAAAAAAAAAAGTTCTTCCTGTTATTAAAGGAGAGAAATAGGATGATTAATGCAGAACATCTTATTTATAGTGGTCTACAGGTTGGGGGATCATAGTACAGAAGAGTTACAAAGCACATTTTACTGTTACTCTCTGGGGATATTTGTCCTTTGTTTTATGCTTCAGAGACTCAAACCTATCTTTGCAGAAATGCTTAAAAAAGCCCTAAAACAACCCAACAACCAAGAATAAAAAAGTTTTCAACTGAGGGATTTTGGTTTCTCCATTTTCTTGAGTTTCACATCCTTTGAGCAATACAACCACTAAAACTGTTAAAGAAGAGAAAGTGCTAGTTTTACTTTTCTAAATAAAAGTACAATGACTCATAAAATAGATGATTATGTTATCCATTATAATTGGGCCTTAACATCTGACTGTCAGAAACAGTACTGAAGTTGCTAGAAAAGCATGGTTGACAACCAAAAGTTCTCACCATTTCTCAAATACATATCTGTGTTTCCTAATTAGAGGAACTCGCAATCACAGTGTCTCAAATACAAGGAAATAAACACCTTAATTGCATAACTCTGCTCCAGTTCAGATGGGAGATTCCTTAAGCTACAGCTAGACCTACAGAGGCCCTCTCTTCTGCTGGCATCCCACAACCTGGACACAGACACGCCTGCCTGCTAGCATGAAAGCCACCACCTACTGCAGGGTTCCGGACTTATCTCCATCATTCTTCCCTTAGGCGCCCTGGGATCTGTTCTGGAAGCTGTGAAGCACATGAGTAATGCCCTAGCAAACAACTCCCTTCTTTATAAGGCAGGCGTGTATGTGGCCAGATTGGACCAAGCCAGTGTTTTGCAAGAGCTGTGAGGCAGCCACTCTCTGACACAGCTTTTGGAGCACCCTACATGCGTTGTGTTATCTGTATGTCGTGCCACACAGGAAAGGGTGATGTGCAGCCGTACACATCTGGAGAACTTCTGTTCTAAAGCACCTGACCTCACTTTTTCCTTTTAACTGGAAAAAATTGGCACTCACAGTCTCTATTAAAGCTGCCATCAGAGAGCTTGACAGGCCTCTAATCACTTGAAACTCAAATCTTATCTCTATTTCAGTCCCTTAGTCAGGACAGCAGGACAATCTGACTGCCCGAGTGTCATTATCCAGGTTTATTTCCCCCCAGTGTTTGTAAAAGTGGTAAGGCAATGGGAGGAATGGCAGACAGGTCCTGCTCTGTTCCAATATTGTCTTCAGTTGGAGGCTTTAAGAGCTTGTCCCTCCAAATTTATTACTGGGGATAGTGAGGTACAGGCTAAAGAAAGCCTCCTGGATGCCTAGTGGGTTTTCCTTCAGGGCTGGACCATAAGAAAAAGGGGATGACATGCTTCAGTTTTGTACGCTTTGGGATTCCACACTGAATTTGATGAAGGAATAAGCACAGCTCTCTCCTGTAGGTTCTTAAGACTACAGTTTTGAGGGCAGAAACACCCTGCAAGAAATAGGATTAAGGAGGAAATTCTGGATTGACATAAATCAGTGATGAAGCAATGAAGACTAGCTGTTCTTCCCATTTCTGCTTCAAGTATAGGAACAAAATACTTATGATCAAGTCCCAGGGGCAACACTGCCAATTTAGGACTTCCACACACCATTTTACATGGACAGTGAAGCCAAATCCCACTTCAGAGCAGACAACGTAATTCTATATCCTCCCTGCAACCCTACTGTCCTCAGTGTTCCCCGTCTCCCTGCTGCACCCAAGCACTAAAACACAGCTGCCTTCCAGACTCCTAAGGCTTCAGAGCTTTTACAACATTCTTCAAAAGAAGATTTGCACTGAATAACTCCTCAGGTTAATGTGCAATGACAGCTGCCCAGCAGACAAAGACCTGGGGGTGCTGGTTGACAGCCAGTTGAATATGAGCCAGCAGTGTGCCCAGGTGGCCAAGAAGGCCAACGGCATCCTGGCCTGTATCAGAAATAGTGTGGCCAGCAGGAGCAGGGAGGTGATTGTTCCCCTGTATTTGGCACTGGTGAGGCTGCACCTTGAGTGCTGTGTTCAGTTTTGGGCCCCTCACTACAGGAAAGACATTGAGTTGCTGGAACATGTCCAGAGAAGGGCAACCAAGTTGGTGAGGGGCCTGGAGCACAAGTCTTATGAGGAGTGGCTGAGGGAACTGGGGCTGTTTAGACTGGAGAAGAGGAGGCTGAGGGGAGACCCTATAGCTCTCTACAACTACCTGAAGGGGCATTGTAGTGAGGTGGGTGCTGGTCTCTTCTGTCAGGTGGCTGGAGATAGGATGAGAGGAAATGGCCTCAAGTTGTGGCAAGGGAGATTTAGGCTGGATATTAGGAAAAATTTCTTTACTGAGGGGGTTGTCAGACATTGGAATAGGCTGCCCAGGGAAGTGGTTGAGTCACCATCCCTGGAGGTATTCAAAAAGTGCATAGACAAGGTACTCCAGAACACAGTTTAGTGGGCATGGATGATGGTTGGACTCGATGATCTTGAAGGTCTTTTCCAACCTAAATGATTCTATGATTCTCAAAGCATTCCTGCACTTACCACTGGAAGGGGCTTTGCAGGCTCAGCGAGGATCCCACCTGTGAAAATGACGTGGGGGAGTGTCGGACGGGGAAAGTCCAGCACCACATCATTACAGAGGAAAAAGAGACTAGTTCCATGGACAAGGTCCAACATGGATGTCTTGGGCTCCACCCTATGCTTCTCCATGAGACGTTCAAACTTAGGCAGGATGACCAGCTTTGTAGCCACACGAGTGATCATGTAGACTAGGAGATTCCAAGTCCTACCAAAGAAGCCCATCCTGTCTGTCATCAGAGAGTTGAACTCAGGGACATAGGCAATGGGTGAAGTGGCACCAATCTCCGCTGGGAACCAGAAACCAGTGGAGATCACAGCATATTTGATGTGGAGGATGTGGGCCAGGATAAAGCCGCACATCTCATTGGGGTCCACCAACAGCAGGTCAAAGTGCTCACACTGGAGTTTCTGCAGAAGGGTGGAGTTTCCCAGCACTAGGTCACAGTTTTCCAGGTACTTCTCCAAAAAGGAAAACATCTCCAGAGAGGTCATCTTCCCCTGGAAGACCCGCTTTATCTTCTCCTGCACCCAGGCATCTGCACTCTCTGTGCTGAAGATACCCCAGTACCTCTGCACACGGAAGCCAGGCAGGTAGGTTTCCACATCCCGACCCTCATGAAGAAGTAGCACAGGGTCATGGCCCCTGTCAGTCAGTGCCTCTGCCACTCGCATAAAGACTCGCAAGTGGCTGTCAAAGACTATGGTGGGCATGATCAGCACCTTGGCACAGTGCATTGGCTCTGGAGTGAATGCAGCCACTAGGAAGAGAAGAGCAGCAGGGCATGGTAGCACCATCACCTTCATCACTGCAAGGAGAGAAACATGCCATTAATATAGTATTAAATGCTCTGTCATGTACTTGGACAACTAACAACTGGGATTGTAGCTGCCAGCCAGAAGCTCACGAGCTGCTAGAGGAGAGCAGTCTGGAGTTCATCACTGGAGAAAAAAAAACAACCAACAAATCAACAAATACCAAAAACCAACTTTTAAAAAGCCACAAAAGATTAAAAAAAAAAAAAAAAAAAAAAGAGTCAGATATCAGGGTGTATCAGGGGAGATTTCCAGAAATTCAAAACCTCTCCTCTGTAGTCCTAAGCCTCAAAAACTAGCGGACTGACTTGCAGAGAGTTAGAGAGGGAGAGTGGCTGGAGGAGCTCTGCTGGGTCTCAGCACCAGCAGAGACACTTGCTGCTCAATCCCCAGTTACTGCTACAGAACAGGCACAGCTGGATTTCATTTCTATTTCTGCCCAGCCAGAATGGCTGGTTCCCTCTGAGCCCTTGATGTCTGTGCAAGCTCGCTGGGAGGCCTGCAGAGCCTGGTGGAAATGCTGAGAGGCAGACTCCAGCTTTGGCCCTTGCAAGGCTGGCAAACCACCTTGCTCAGCACAGACAGGGTGGGAGTGAGCCCAGGTCACAGCAGGACCCTCCGAGAGGAACCACAATCCCAGAGAGTGCAGCAGGGATCTGGACAGAGAGCTGCTCTGCTACAGATCAGCTGTGGGATGATGGGGAGACTTGGGGGAAAGAGCTGGGAAGGGAAAGCAGGCGCCAGGATGCTGGTGCACTGGAAGAAGGCAAACCCAGAAAGCAGCCCCACAGATAACGTGCAACACCCGTGGCACACTGATGCCCCTTAGTCACACTCCTACGGCTATCATTCCATTCCTGGTTTGGTGAAACACCCAACATTTTTGTTGTGTAAGGGATGTTGCTACATCACTGGAAGCGAACGCGCCTCACCCACACCTTACATTATTTTAGGGGAAGAATTACATGATAATTATTTGGGAATAGTCAGAAGCAGAGCTGTGTCCTGAGGACCCAGTTCAGACATGCTGGGAAGGGTGGGGGGGGAGAAGTTGCGATAGGAACAATTATAAGTGGATTTTGGATGGCCCCACACACTAAGCCCCAGGAGGACTGCATGGATGTGGTAGAGAAGAATTTGGTACAAGATTTTCTGCCAGTCTCTCCACTATTGCTTGATCAATTAAGAGGCAGGAAAGAAAGTCCCAGATAAGATCCTGCTAAATACCATCTTCAGACTCCCCTCAGCAGCTGGATATCTGTGGCCAGAGATAGCATGTGGGGGTGCAGACATGGGAGAGTAAAAGTGCCATACTCCCACCGCATTGCTCTCCTGTGGGGACAGGACATGAGAAAGAAACAGAGCAGTCAGTGGCTGAGACCCTACATTGTTTCACAGGCAACTCCTACTAGTGCTTGGACTCCCACCCTTCCCACCCAGGGCCAACCGGGTGGCTGTGCCTGCAGGAGTGATGAGAAACATGAGAAATGCTAGCAGATACCAAGGGGGTAGTTGGACCCACAGAGCATGAGCTCCAGGAGGATGGACACAAAGGTGATGGGCTGGAGAGAAGAGAGCAGAAGCCCCGCAAGGAAAGTAAGGATCTGCCCCAAATCCTGCCTCCCTGCCAGCAGGAACAGGCTGGCCCATGCCAGCACCGCTGGCCACCAGGGAGCTACAGCCCACAAAGTTGGTCTAGTTCTCTGCTTACTTGAGAGGCCCAAAGGGGATTTATCCTGCTCAACACCAGAGAAGGTAAAGCATTTGGCTGCAACATTGCACAGCAGATTCAGAGCCCATGCAGCTTCCAGGGGAGAAAGGGAGGGATGGCAGCTCTGTACTGCTGGCCTTCTCCAGGACAGTGGGGAGCTCAGGACAGGCTCCATGACAGGAACAGGTGTAGGCTTGTCCTGGGGCACCTGGTAGGTCATACACACGCATAAGTATGCTGAGAAGAGCAGAAAAAAGTGGTTTTATATGTGGGGCGGGGTGTTTTCTCGTTGGGCAACAAGATGAAGAAACAGTGCAAGTTATTTAAAGAAAAAATTTGTCACCCATCTTCAGCAAGGAACATGTCCTGCCATGGACCTACATGCCAGACATTTCTGAGACCCTCAGCTCTGCTGGGACCTGCTGTGTGCTACCAAAATCCAAATGACAAGTAAGCTGTCAATCTCAGCCCTCAGGCCAGGAGCACATGTTGACACAGGAGACCTGCAAACTGCTGTTGGCTGCTTCATCCCTTGTAACATCAGGAGCAATCCCTAAGGGTCCTGGCCCGGGAACCCCTTCTCCCTGGCCAGGCCACAAGGGAGGCTGTAAATCTTCCTAAGTGGTGAGAGGATGCCAGGCTGCAGGAAAGGACCTTTTTTCCTACCCCAGCTCAGTACCACCAGAGCTAATCTCTGCTCTGGCCATGCCCAGAGAGGTACCCTGGTCACAGCTCCAGCCCTAGATCTGTGCTGGATACATCAGGCAGGGTTCCAACCAGGCACATCGCTGCTTTTTAGTGCTCCTGGGATATAATCAAGGCATAACTATCAGCTCAAAGGGCAGTACTCTGCTCTCCATCCCTTGTTCAGCAACTGGTCACTGTTAGAATCTCAGGTTGATAGCAAAGGGGAAAGAAGACCCAGACCTTATGCGCACAAGGGCTAAATGGCCTAGATGAGGGAAAGCTCAAAATCTACCTGCTCGCTTCCCCGCTTTACATCTTACCAACACTGAGCAACAAAGCTGCCCCATAGGTTTGCAGCAGGATCCTCCAGCAAGGGCAGGTGCTGTGGCCAGTGCAGCACCTTCCGCAGCGTGGGGTGCTGGCTGCAGCCCAGCCCTCTGGCTATGGGAGTTCAGAATCCTGCACCCACTGTCGGGCTGCAGGCAGGTGGTCTTCAACAAAAACCTCCAAACCGTTGGGCACAGGAACATGATTCTGCAGGGATGAGAATTCACAGCCTGCACCTTGGCAGAGGTGTGAAATCCAGGTAAACAACAGATCCCACACTAGATCTGAGAGCAGAGCAGGTAGAACCACCTCCTCATTTGTGATCTGGAAGTCCTGGGCTAGGGGCTAAATCATAAATATTGCAAGAAATAACACTGCCACTGCAAGGAGAAGGCTTGTAAAGAGAGAATAGACCCTTCCCTGTTTTCATGACAAGCGCTCAGTAAAGCCACGCTGACTGGCTGATTTACACAGAGCAATCTCCCTAACACCACAGTTAACATTACAGCCAGAAGTCAGGGTTCAAGAAAACTATTAAAAAGGCCCATGCCACAAAGGCTTTAAGCTTCACTGCTGCAGTGGGAAGGGCAGGGCAGGCACCCAGCTAAGAGCCAGGACCAGACCCTGCTGCAGGAGAGGTGGGCAGGGGGAAACCCTCTCATGGCTGCCACTGTGGGCAGCAGCATTCCCCTTCCTGCACGCCTGGCCACCCACAGCTGGTGGGAGTTTGCTTTCAAAGCCATAGCAATGCACTGAAATTGAAATGGGAGGCAGCAGAAAGGAAATAGAGAGAAAACAGCCCTCTGAAACCCCCCTGAGAAATCTCTTAATGGGCTGAAAATTGCCCCTTGATTTTGCCCTATTTAACATGTTTCACAGGGTATGACTTTGATATTGATGGAAAATTACATCAGTTTAACTTAAGTGAAGTAACTGAACAGCTACAGCTCTAAAGATAAACATTTCTTTAATTCGGGTGCCTTTTATTAGGTTGAAGTACTAAAGCCTCTGACAGCAGTCTAGGCAGAGAAGCCCACGAAGAAAGGGCAGCAAACAGACACCAGTGCAAGGACCCTGTCATTTACATCTCTCCCTCTCCTCCGGTATTTTGTATTACCTAGTTACTGCCTAGGACTTGAAAGCCCGTATCCATGGAGCTGAATTATTTCCCCTCCTGCATCCTAGTCTCTATCCAGCTCTTGGTCACAATAAGAAGAGCTGTTTTCACTGTAAACTTCTCAAGAGTTAACAAAGCAGCACAATTAATTTGAAGCTGAAAGGAAAAGGCATCTTCACTTGGATGCTCAAAACTCTTCCTGGAATAAGAGACCAAAGATTGCCTCACCTGTTGAGTATGATCCAGAAAAAACCAGGACCATCTGCTACCATCAGGTTGATGGCAGCCAGCCCAGCTGTGGCTAATTTATGGAAGCCAAAACTCCATACAAGTAGATGGGTATGCAGTTCTGAGACCAATTCTGCCACTGCAGGAAGACATCACACTACAAGCAGGAGATGCCCAGGGGAATCCCTAGTAAAAACCTAGAAGATACAACGCTGTATAAAGTAAACTTAATAGGCATATGTTGAAGCAGGGGACCTCAATCACATCCAACTCAGTGCTTGGTGGGCTTCTGTGCTCTGGTTTTGGATTGTCACAGACTCCTGCTTCACCAGAGTCACCTGGGTAAATAACACTAAACCTAAAATACTAACATTAGTATTACAGTAGACTAATATTAGTATTAGTATTTTAGTGTAGAAAACAATGAGCAAGAAAAAAAGACTCCACTTCAAATATAAGCCTCCCCAGGCAGCCCACAGCCCTGAGTTTCTAAAAATATTGTTCGCACACAGAGTGAACAGTGCACAGATGGTCCACTCAAAACAGCATACCTTTCTAGCATTTTTCTTTTGACATCTTCATGGTGGCCCACAAGAAACACAAAGAATGAAGAAAACCCAGATCCCCAGAAGACCAAAGGGAACAACCACAGCAGTGATCAGGTCAGCATCAGAATAACTCATACTTTACACCACACTCGGTGCTACTGCTTCTACACAACAGCATCAGAAGTGTTCTCTTTATCCTCATCCATTTTGGACAACAGTTGATGTAGTCCCCACTCAGTTCCAAGCTTTTGGGACATTGGCCATCTTCAACACCCTTCCTGGCTCATCAGAGTTTCATGGAGGAAGGTCTACAGGCAAGGTGGGAAACTGTGGGCCAGTGGGAGGCTGGCAGTCCATAGGTCACAGCCAGGGAACCATGGTACTAAAGAAAACACCGGTCCGTAACAACTGAGAAAATAAATAAAGATCTGTACCTCAGCTATCAAGGTATTTGAAACTACACACACCTTCAAGAACTTGAGCTGGGGGATGGTGCCAAATGGGAAAGCAGATCTGCGGTGTTTGACCTCTTGTCATACATTTAATCTGTCCAGGTGGTAAGTGAGCTTCCCCCTACTCCATGTCCACAGGCTTCCTGGTTGTCTTCTGAAAGGGACAGAAGTGATTTGTGACATGACGGTGCTTTGCAACAGCAAGTTGTTCCAGATGGCCTTTTCCCCTCAACTTGCAGCACAGTTGCCAAGACAGAAGTGGCTGATGTGAGGCCATGCTCCTTGTGAGTGGTCTCAGGTCTGCAGTGTGGAAGTACTTAAGAACATAATTTGTAATTCCTGGATGCAAGAGACAGAAAGGCTTGGGGCCATTTCCAAATATTCATGTGAGCCATAGATCTTGAAGTGAGAGCACACAACAGTTCAGTGCACATTTTGGTCTTAAGAAAGGGTTATGTCTGCATGACAACCAAGTTGAACAAGTTCTTGAGACTGCAGAGAAAACTGGAGAGATACAAGTGACCAAACTTTAGAGAAGCGGTCAAGAGGGGTGGAGAGGAAGAGTTTTCCATTTACTGCCCTGTCATTTCAGCTTCTTTCTACAGAGAAGTGTCACATTAAAACAAAAGTCATTAAACATCCCAGAAGGTTGTGAAACCTTGTGTAGCAAGCACTGGGGATTGATAAAGTCCTGACAGACAAGTCTGATCACATTTGACAGAATTACAGAAGTGGAGAAGCTAGAGATGAGTCTTATCTTCAATAAAGCAATTGACACCCTCACGTAAAAAAAAAAAAAACAAAACAAAAAACACAAAAAAACCCCCACAAAACAAAACCAATCCCCCCCCCCCAAAAAAAAAAAACAAACCAAACAGCTCCTTGGCTCTGAGCGCACCGGAGGAATGAGACCTGGCTGAGCGGCCATAAACAAAGGTTGAGGAGGGATGCATAGGAAGAAGAGGCAGAACAAGAGAGGGAAGACACTCCTGAGATCTAATCTCCTAGAGGAAGATGAAGCAAGTCACACGAAAGCGCTTTGAACATTTGTTCAGGTGCCAAGGCTCTGATCCTGCACAGTTAAGCAGATGCTTAACTCGTGCCCTTCAGTAGCCCCGTTGAAGTCACACAGGCTCTTCACACACATCCCGGCAGAGTCAGGGCCAAGCTGACAGCTGGGAGCTCAAACCGTTGCCCTCCCTCCCTTCCTCCCTCCCTCCCAGCAGCAGAGAAGCGTTCAGGCACCTCTGCCATTAGCTCAGAAAGTTCGACCCAGCCCTTCAGCGTTCTGCCGGGGCGCCACCGGCGGCCGTGCAGCACCCGCGGGTGCTCCCACCGCCTGCGCCCGCAGCTCACACTGAGCCAACCCGTCCGCGCAGCCCGCTGACCCCGCTGCCGCCGCGAGCGCCCGGGGGCACAAGGACCCTCCTGCTCGCACGGCAGCCGGGCGGGACGGCCGGCGGCGGGGCGGACGCCGCAGCTCCGGGCCGCGCTCGCACCGGCGGCGGCGGGGCGCTCCCCAGGGCTCGCCGCGGGCGCCCCGACAGGGAGGCGGCGCCGCACCTGCGGGGCCGAGAGCCGCCCCGGCGGGACGGGACGGGACGGGAAGGATGGGGCGGCGGGGGTGAGGAGCACCGGCCGCAGCTGCTCCCGCGCCGGCTACCTCTCGGACCGCCCGTCCCGGACCCCTCCGCCTCGCCCGCCCCGCCGGCAGCCGTGCCGGCACCCACCTGCAGCGAGTCCCGCTGGGAGCGCGGCCCGAGTCGCGGCGGTGAGAAGGGAGCAGCCGCGACCCGCCCGCCTTCCCCTTTCAGGCCGGCCGGCGGCGGGCGCAGGCGGGGCCGGGCGGCGCAGCCCAGGCCCACGGGCCGCACCCACGGGCCGCCCCGCCCGCCTGGGCCGAGGCAGGCGCTCGGCCGCACAGAAGCTGGGCGAGAGGGTCGATGGGGGCAGCACGGAGAGCCGCCCCCGCCCCGCTCCGGCAGCTCGGGCGGCCAGGGAGGCAGTGCCCGGCAGCTCCCGCTTGTGTCTCCTGCCGGGCCGGTGTGTCAAAAGGGCGTCAGAGCACCTCTCCAACTGACCGGGGCTGGACCCCACTCAGTCACTGACAGGGCCAGGACCCCCTCTGCGGGCTCCGTGAGAGCAGGGGGACGGGGGGGGGGGGGGGGGCTGTACGCGCAGTACTCAGGACAGCAAAATGGTAAGGATGGCGCATAGGGGAATTAGGACGCCGGGGACGGTCACCCATACATGTACAGCACGTGTCAGAGGGGGATGTCCTGTTAGTCCAGTTCCAGCCTTAACCGCAGCAGAAACTGCACCAGCGATGCACAGGGAAACTAAGCCGAGGTGCTCCACGAGGTGTGTCGTTTACAGCAGGACAGCAGCAGAGAGCAGAGATGTAGGTTAAGCCTGCTTAGCAGCTGCAAAACCTTGCCAAGGGAGCTGTATTCCCCTAGGAGTGCCAAGCACATGGAAGAGCATGTAGCTTTGAGAGTCTCACAAAGCATTCCCCAACCCAGCACTTGTTGCATGTGCTCAGCCAGCTGCTGATCTCCAGCGAGGCTAACGATATTCTTTGTGTCTGCTGCTGAAACTTCAGACAGCGAGTGTTACACCTTCTCCTACAACATGACATTTGAGGTGGAAGGTGGTGGCAGACAGCGTTGCTTACAGAGCAGTCGACAGCCCAATCCGCCTCGCGATTCATGCCAACCTTTCCACAGAGGTGCAGCACAAGGGGTAAAAATAAGCACTACAGCACACGAGACCTCCACCAGGCCCTACTTATTAGCAAGTTTCTTTTCCTTGCACATATGGTCACATGTCTAAGGGGACACAGAAATTACTTCTTTTAACCAGGTATATACAGAATTTTTCAGTTATGCCTATTGTTTCCTATTCCCATAGGCTGGTGCTACTTAAGTTATATTGCCAGCTGCCATACAGCTAAATTGGTAGCAATATTTGAGAAGAACTAACCAGATATTCTGGTGGGAAGGGACTTGAGCAGCCTCAGTTTGTCTTGGTATAAGCAAATATTATTCTAGAGTTTTATCCAAATTTCTTGCAGTCACTCAACAGCCAGCTGCACAGGCCACCTTTCACTTCTGAAGGCCTGTTACCCGCACATGAGCATGTAACTAAGGAGGCAAGTGGTTGCAGACAGATGTAGAGACAGTGCTGCATTACCCCCAGCACCCATACCCTCCCTGCTATTCCACACCTTTAACTACCAGATCCACTCAGATTACAAAGGCAGCAATCTTTATTTTCCAACACATTAAAATCCTCACACTTAAAATAACCCCAAAACTAAGTTTTTAAAAAGTTCAAGAGTTCCAAATATAAGTTCCTGATAAACAGAAGAAAGAGGGTAAATGAGAAATCACAAGCAAGATGATGTTCAAATCCCCAGGCAGAAAATACTCTCTTCCCACCTTCCTTTGGCCTCTAACCTTTAATCCCTTGTAATAACTGTGGTCTCCTGGGCCACTCTGCACTGTAGCCTAGAATTCAGGCACCAGAGTGATTGTGCAAACCAGAGAGGAAGTCCTCAAAAATGCTCACTGGAACAAGCTGCAGCTCATGTATATCGGGGTGGCTCATCAAGTCTCATCCAACCCTCAATTAAGTGACACTGCTTTGCACACAAATGTAGCTTCCTATAACAACAGGACTCTTCTCATTGTCACCCTTTGGGGAGGAAATGGAAACATGGAAATCTGGCGCTGCATAAACCTCTCTTGGTGGCTGGCAGTGTCATGAGATGGGTGAGCAGTTCTCACAGCCCATGACCCTGCTTCCCAAACATGTGCTACCACTGCTTAATTCATACTGGCTGTGGCCTCAGCAGACTGCTCCACGAACTAAAATTAAACCACCTAATAGGGGGAAAAAAAATAGTCAGGGGAATCATTTTCTACCAGATGCGAGTTGCACCAGAAACAAGGAGGCAGTAACACAACTGGAGGTAAAGTAAGCCCTCCTCTCAATCGCAGTAAGCCATTATATTGTCTCAGTTGCTCATGAAATCTCAGTTTAGGCTGCAAGTTACTGAACTTGTTTGAGGCTTCCCATACTGAACATGTACTTGTAGGTAATGCTTCAAACCTCACAGCACCAGGCTTTCTTTGCCTTAGTGCTATGGGGAAACTGGCATTTTACTTCGTGAGAGGGACTTAACAGATGGAAAACAGCTCTAAGAGCAAGTGATCCAACCAAGAAATTTAAGGCATTAATGATACATTCATCTCGACTCTTAAGAAGCTGCACAGCACATTGCTGTGAGTAAGCATAAGCTGGCATGTTTTATGTTCAGACAGAACAAGCAGTAATGCCACACTGCAGTCAGAGCCTCTGAAACAAAAACACAGCAAAAAGCAGAGCTGGGGAGAAAGGAGGGCTTCATCTCCTCTGCCTCCTTACCCATTCCCACTGAGCCAACATTACAACCTCCATGCAGTCAAGAGCTTCTGCACATCTCCACCCTCCAGCTACATTCCCAATGAAAGTGTTACCAAGAGTGCCACAGCACTACTGCAGACCTTGGCCTTTCTGTCAATAGCCCCCCAACTTGCAACTGCAAGCAATACAGCTACTCAGCTACTAAGGTGTATTTAGACTCTGCTTCTCTAAGTACTCTGGTTAATGGCCTCAACAGGAGTGGAAGGTAGGAATTTATTGCAAGGTGAAACCATAAAAGAAGGAAACAGAAGAGGAACCCTGTCACACTGCAACTGTGAACTTGAAATGTCAGATGGGGGTGGGGATTACAGCCAGAGGGTTCAAATCAGTTGTTGCTCTTACAGTAACTAGCCAAAGGCAAGTTACAATACTTGCCATTTCACAGGTATCCCAGTTAAACTGGCTGAGAAAGTGGGAGGTTAAGATACAGTAAAGTGATTTATCCTTCTTCTACTAGATGGGCAGCAAACCAAAATGAAAAAAATCACTGCCAGCCTTTTAAAATAAGACCATAGAAAATATAAGTCTTGGAGATCACTCTAGTGGTGCCAATAACACCAGCTAAAGGATGGTTCCAAATTAGGGGCCTAAACCAGAATTAGAAATAAAAGGGGGGAACATCCAACCATTTGTCCACATCCCCACGCTGGAGCTGCCTGCCCCACAATGAGCTAGGGGAGGTAGCAGTCCAGGCAGGCTTGACATCCATAATGTCCACATGCCCATCCAAGCCATTCTGGTGAGCAGATGGTTTATGAATTCCAAAGGAAACATTCTCAGTCACTTTCAAACTTGACAGAATTGACTTGGGTCGATATAGTGCCCCCACGGTAGCTGCCTCGTTTTTTCTTTGTCTTCTCATGGCGGAAAGATTTGCCTTTAGTGAATTTCAGGATATTGTTAGCCTTCTCACCCCAGTCACCAGCTGCTCCTTTCTGTGAGGGATGCAGGGGGAGAGGAAAAAGAAATTCAAGTCAGTACCCAAGAGAGCAAAGGCAATGCTTTGCACTTCATCCTACCCAGCAAACACCAGTGCATTAACACTGGAGCTGATACGGCTCTCCCACACGCCTCCTGCCAGTGCTCACACACTTCCTAACAGCACCTCCTGGTGGAAAAAGTTCCCACCAAAAAGACTGCCCACAAACACACCAAGGCTGCTCTGCCAATGGGCATTTGTGGAGGCCAAGTGTTACCACTCTGGGCACTACCTAGCCCTACCTTTGCTTCAAACGAGTTATCAGCAACACGGGCATCCAGCTCAATCTCTTCTTCCCTTACGCGGCGGAATGGAGAGGCTGGCTGTTAAAGAGAAAGAAAACAAGGTACAGGAAGTGTATGATACTCCCTTAGTGACAACCTCCTTCCCTCCTTGCCCTGCAAATACGGAGCCATGTTCACATCACCTCAACTTTTAAGTGTTTCTCAGATTCATAATTCTTTCCCTTCTTCAGATCAGGCAGCTCAGGGATGCTCCTGTGCAAGCATATCCCATCAACCTTTGCCAGAATAATATTATGCATGTATGTGCACTTCCTAGGGTTCTCCACACAAGGTTCAAGTGCTCAAGGAGGGAGCAAAAATACAAATAATCCTGTGGGCTCAACCTCCCCCCCCAAAAGCCTACTTGTTCAGGAGGCAGAGATGCCTCTCTCACCAGTCACCACAGTCCACCCTCACTCACCTGTTTCACCTTGGGAACTGTGTGTGGTGTTTTGGCTTTGATCTTTGCCTTTTTACTGTGTGGTGTCTCTGGCTCCTGAACACCTTCCCTCTTCTGTTTCTTCCCGATTGTGCCTGTTAGATGTACAGCAGTAAAACTTCAAAGGGAGTAACTGCAGCATTGGGAAAGGTAATGGCATCTGTCCCCCAGAACGCGAACCCAGTGTTGACACAGGTGTGAGAATCAGTCCCTGCATTACCTCACCCAGAAAACAGACTGCTGTAACAGACACTAATAGCCATCATGCATCAGCAAGGATTTTGCCATCCTATCCTAATGGATGAAGAAAGTTTTGTGGAATAGGGTACCTCTGTATTAATGATTTAGTGCACTTGAGAAAGGTCTGTTGGTTAAAATTTGCCAGTTCTTGGGAGTCACACAGTATGCACTTGCACACATCACTAGGGCATTCAAAATTGTTCTCCTGAAGGGATAAAGATTGAGACTGTGCACTGGGGCGTCATCTATGGTGTCCCACTCAACACAAAGTCCTCCAGCAGTCTGCCTTGCTCTCACCAACAATCTTGGCCATGCACAGATAGCAACTGGCAACAACCGTACAGGAAAGTACTTAATGTTACCACAAATTCCACTGCCAGCAGATAGGCAATACAGACAAAAAGGATCACAAATTAAAAACTAGCCCTTCCCTCTCAGTACTGCACCAGATGGCATAATCTAGTAGCACACAGAGATTAGACTGAATATTGTTTAGGAAAGGCTTCCATCCAATGCTTAGCTCAGTAACATTGCCTGACAGACCCACCTCCCAGACTGTAGGTAATACCTCCATTGACTTTTCCAGTCTCTTCTTCAGAGCTGCTTTCACTGCTGCTACTACTGCCACCAGCTGGCTTAGACTTCAGGTTGTTTGCTACTGGTGTGGATGCTTTTGCTTTCTCTGTGGTGGCAGTGGTCTTAGAACTGTTCTGTGCCCCTTTCCCTGCCTTTTTGGGCTTCTCATCCTCTTCGCTGGAACTATCAGATGAGGTGCTACTACTAGTAGAAGCAGCTGCCTTCTTCCCCACAGTTGCTTTTGCTGCCCCTGTAGATTTGGTGGCTGGTTTCACTGCTGGTTTCTTTTCTTCTTCACTGCTCGAGCTATCAGAGTCAGAAGTGCCTGCTTTGGGAGCTGGGGCAGAAGGTTTGGACACTGTCTTACCCACTCTGCCAACTAATTTAGCTGGAATGCCTTTTTTCTTCTTCTTATCCTCAGAGCTGCTGGAGCTGCTATCTGAATCAGAGCTACTTTGTGCTTTCTTTGTGGCAGCTTGTGACTTCTTTGTTGCAGGCGTTGCTCCTTTAGTTGTGGGCTTCACAGGGGCCTTCTTGTCAGAGTTATCAGAATCTAGAGTGGAAAGGAAAATAATAATCAAGGCTAAGCCCCATTCCTTCAACATGAAGCTAACACACAGATTCAATGTTGATACACAGTGTACTTCATTAGCTGCTTGAAACAACACTGCAAGGGGTATTCCTGTCCAACTACACCCTCATACTCTGCCTAGAAACACAGAGGTCTGAGCAAGCACAACATGCACGTGGAAATTCTCATTTTTTTCCTACCCCAGTACCTGAGCTGTCTGAGGAGGAACTGGAGTCTTTCTTTGCTTGTCCAGGCTTGACAGCTACTTTTGCTGGTTTGGAAGTATTCTTTATCACAGGTTGTTTAGCTGGGAGCTTACTCCCTACCTTCTTCTTGGCATCTTCAGAGCTAGAATCTAAATATTAAAAAAGGATGTTAAGTTAATAAGCTTCTAGTGCAAGTTACTTTAGCAATAACATGTATGTAACTCATGGGGAAGTGAAAAGCAAAATAGGTTGTGGCCCAAGGCTGAGCCACTAGATAACTGGTAACAAGCATCATTTGACAAACACTTGAATGGTCAGGGGACAGCATCCACCTTTCCACGTATGTTCTTTGTTGGGAGGAAGTGGAAACAAGCAGTTTAAGATCTTCACTAATTCATGCACAAGGAAGCAGGTATTTGGAGAATAACATAGGAGAAGAGCTACAGAATAAGGGACTGGAGAAAGTACAGGTATCACCAAGAACAAACTCAGGGATAAGAAACATCAAAAACAGAAGCTATGTGGTAAAGATCAAAGAACAGGCAAGAAATTAGGAGATAAAATTGACAAAGCAGGGAAAGTGAGGCAGCAACAGCACAGTATCTCATTTTAGCTTTCTACTTCCTGCATCAGATGCGTTTTGCAGCACTCTGAGGATGGACTGGAGACTCCTTGTGTACAAATACGCCTTTGTATTGTGTGTCACAGCAATGTGGAATGCTAAGCCCTATCTATTCCAACATTTCTGAAACACTTCAATAACAGCAGTCAAAATCTTGTCCCTTTGCGAGAAAGTAGTAACAAAATCAGAAAACACCGAACTCAGGCCACTTGTTGAAGGGTCACACAGTCTAGTGCTAGCTGTCTGCAGATAAGACAGGTAGCTGCCACCCACAGTTCCTGCCGTGGCACCAGAAATGTTGAGATATACAACAGGAATATCTTGAACTTGGAGGGGGAATGTAGCACATAAGGAACTTACACAGGAAATACAGCATTGCAAACCTTAAACCTGATCAACAGACGACACAAAGCACACTGCCCCTAGGGCCACATTAGGAGAAGGCATCTTTTGAGTCTATTTTGAACTTGGTACGGTGATAATGTTTTTTATCTTGGAAACTTCTCCCCAACACAATGGGATAACAGAAACCAAAAATCTTAAGACACAGATCCTAAAGAAGTATAACCATTAACATTTCTGGAGAAACCTGATACACGTGATGCCCCACCCTTTCCATCCAGCAACTTGCAGACCTTTTGGCACTTGCCAATGGTCTCATTGGTGTCTCATGGTCAGACTCCACCCTGCAATAGCAGGCTGCTGTTTTTTGATTTCATATCTTGTTAGCTATGGAGACTGTGAAGCTTTCAAGCTCCTATGCTAAGGATCTTAGCAGATACACCACTATACAGCAACCTGGCCAATAAAAAAAATTAACACAAAAACCCCAAAACTTTATTCCTTGAATTACCTGAGTCACTGTCAGAATTGCATTCAGCCTTCTTGGTAGTCACAGTTTTGTTTTGGCGGCCAGGGATTGTTTTAGATAGTACTGCTTTGCCTGTAAAAGCAAGTTCAAAATTAACAGGCTACATCCACACCAAACCTTTGTCCCAAGACCCAAACCTTTCCAGACGTGACAAAAACTTCTCAGTGCATCAGCCATTCAGCCAGCACATCAGAAG
Source organism: Buteo buteo (assembly GCF_964188355.1). Lineage (NCBI taxonomy): Eukaryota > Metazoa > Chordata > Aves > Accipitriformes > Accipitridae > Buteo > Buteo buteo. The sequence continues at coordinate 47,263,304 of NC_134174.1, read as the reverse complement.
CCAAGCAAGGACCTGGCCAGCTGCAGTAATGGGCCTGGCTTATTCCTGCTAAACTAGATCCTGACAACTTTTCAAACCAACACACAGAAAGCAATCCAACCTGTGCACAGTTTGGATCCACAGATTGTACACAGTGTTGTTTGGGACACCTTCAAATTACTCAAAACTTCCAGAGAAGCAAATAGGAACACAGACCAAAGTCAAATGGCTTTTTCAAGGAAATCAAGACATTGCCAAACCATTTTCTGCACCATGTAGTACTTCCTCTGCAGCCTCCTCTCCTCGCAACTCACCTGCTCCTCCCTTTGGGGGCACCTGCTCTGCCTCATCACTACTGTCTGAAGAGTCACTGCTCTCAGCCTTTTTTGCAGGAGCCTTGGCAGGGCCCTTCTTTGTCTGTGTAGCTTGAGGAGGTGGTACAGCACTGTACTGACCTATGAAGACAGACACAGCATTCAGGTGCCTGCATGATAATGCGAGCAGCACATCAAGATGTTTGCTGTAGTTAGCATAAAACGCTCCTGCAATTTGGTTCCATTTATTCCCCTTCTGTAGCTACAAAGATACTAGTTTATATTTGAAAGGTTATTCCCACCCCACTGCTACCTCCTGTTTCTACTGTGAGTTTAACTCTCCTCTTTGGGTTCAGCTGACCCAACCATCTCTGCAAAAGTTTTCTCTGCACTTATAGAAGAATGGGAGCTTGCGTTGCCAAACTTTTTCAGAAAAAAACAGAGATGTCATTTGTTGATTGTTTTCATTTACTGCTGTCATGGCTTAACCTCAGCCAGCAACTAAGCACCGTGCAGCTGCTCACTCACTTCCCCCGCCCCTGCAGTGGAATGGAGAAAAGAATTGGGGAAAAAAAGTAAAATTAATGGGTTGAAGTAAGGACAGTTTAATAGAACAGAAAGGAAGAAACTAATAATGATAATAATAACAATAATAAAAGGACAATACTAATAATAAAAGAATTGGAATATACAAAACAAGTGATGCACAATGTAATTGCTTGCCACTCGCTGACCGATGACCCATTAGTTCCCAAGCAGCAATCCACCCCCAGGCCAACACCCCCCAGTTTATACACTGGACGTGATGTCACATGGTATGGAATATCCCTTTGGCCAGTTTGGGTCAGCTGTCCTGGCTGTGTCCCCCTCCCAGCTTCTTGAGCCCCTCCAACCTTCTTGCTGGCTGGGCATGAGAAGCTGAAAAATCCTTGACTTAGTCTAAACACTACTTAGCAACAACTAAAAGCATCAGTGTGTTATCAACATTATTCTCATACTAAATACAAAACATAACACTATACCAGCTACTAAAAAGAGAATTAACTCTATCCCAGCTGAAATCAGGACAACTGCCTTCTCAAATCTTCTGGTTACAAGAATCAGACTGAATTTCAATGCTTGATCGTCCACTCAGATCAGCTCTCTACTGGAATTCTAAAAGCACTATGAACAGAGACCCATTTAGCCCATCAGCTAGATTGCAACTGAACAGCCCTGGATACTTCACAAAGAACCTAAAAAAGCTTAAATTGCTACAGTTACAGAATAACCAAACCAGTGGCAAATTACTTCCCAAATCCTGGCAGACAGGAAAACTGCAAGAAGAATGAACTTAAAGGCTACCTGAATAGAAGACATGGAGCAAACCAAGCAGAGTCTGTCACAATCTCTCTCACTCTCCATCACTTGCTGAGGGAGGAGCTGGAGTAAGCTTAGCCCCAACAGCACACATGAAAAGAGCTGCGGTATTTCAGGTTCATGATACCACCACCAGCACCACCTGGAACTTTGCATGCAGCAAGACTTGCTTGTGCACTGCACATGCTTCTCCCGGGACAGTGGGACTAGCAGAAAGCATCCTCCCAGGTAGCAGCAATGGTATTTAGTACTTACCAGACTTCGGTTTTTGTTTTGCAGGTGGCTTTTCATCGTCTGAGCTGTCAGATGAGTCCTCACTACTGGAACTTTCCTTGGCACGTTTGTTCTTCCCTGGACATGCTTGAGTGGCTGCAGGTTTTGGCAAAGGTGTTTTTTTGGGAACAGCCTTATCACAAGAAGAAATACACATTAGAAAAGTTACAGAAATCTTGTGGGGACAGCTGGATGTGGATCTCGTTTAACTCTATGCCTCACTTAAAGAGCAAATTTTGAAGACAAAAGAAGAAAGATTAATGAAGATTCTCAAATGCAAATTCTAGGAAACAGACAAGCATCATCTTTCTGGCTGCTCTGCTGTTTTCTGCTGCATGAACACTGAATGAGGAGCTCCTCAGAGTACGGGGCACAGAACTGACTGAAATGGTAGCAACTGCCACTTGATCAAACACAATTATGATTATTCTTGTGTTGCATAAAACATTTTTAAACACTCTCTAGTGGAAAACTCAGTCATGCAAAAGTGAACATATAATGGAGACTACAGTATGGTTATGACACAATGAGATGTTTTCCTGTAAAAGGAAGGAGCAGAGGAAGTGGTAAGGAGGTATTACAGAAGAAAGCTAGTGCATAGAGAGGTGCTAGAACACATAATCCCACTGTATAAAGGAGAAGGAGGTTTAAGAGCCACAAATGCCATGCTCAGCATCTGTATAGTCTGTGTCTTTGTCTACATGTTTCACAGTCCCTGCAAGACAGAGATACCCACAGTCTTAGTCTTCTACAGCATTCATTAAATTTTCCATGGTCTAATTTACCTTCTTCGGTGCAGCCTTTTCCTCATCAGAATCTTCACTACTGCTGCTACTGCTTGCTGCTTTTCCATTGACCACCTTAGTGGCTGCCCGGGCAGCTTTACTTCCTTTTGAGATAAGTAAAAAGGGACATTAGAAAATATGCTATGGTAGATGAGGGGTAATTACATTCAACATAAAGTATCATAGAGAAAAGAACCACAGGAAGCCAATAGGACAGATTAAGGCAGTACTGCAGAACTGAGGCTTTATCCTGCTGCAAGCTTAGAGAAAGTTTTCAGAAAACTGTCCATTCTAGCTCATCAGAAGTTCCAGGACTAAAGGCTAAGATCTTCCATGCTCTTTGAGGGGAAGACACTGGCAAAAGCACAACTTAAGCAGTTAAGGTTGCTGATTACAGCTACTTATGCAAAAAATGCAGCATTTGGGACCTGATCTTTTATTTGCAATCAGTCCTACACCTCTTCCATGTCGGAAGCAGACTGGACTGCAAATAGCAGTGACAGCAGATTTGCAGACTACTATGTTAATACATATGCCTTTGCATGTAGGTACAGCCTCCATCACTCCTTCCCCAGCTTTTCTGGTTTTGCACTTTGACTCATGATACACAATAAGAAGTACCCGGTTTAGGTGTTGCTGGTTTTGGTGGCTGCTTCTTTGGTGCTTCTTCATCTGAGCTGCTTGACTCAGAGCTGGAACTCTCTGCTTTCTTCTGAGGCTGGATTTTGGTTCCAGCTGGCTTCACCATGGGTATTGCACCTTTCTAAACAACAGGAAGAAAAACTGATTAGCCCTTGTAGCCATAAAAAGAGGCTAACATGCGGGACACATGTACAGAGAGTATAAACAGTTGTCTTTCACAGAGGTTACCATTTTGACTTGGAAACACCATGCTGCCTAATGGTTAGGACCTGAAAGTCCGTGGATAACAATTTTGCTCTGGGAAACCTCCCAGCAGCCCATGGGAAACTTCCTTTGCACCTCAGTCTCCAATTCTGCCTCCTCAAAATGGGGCAGCTCTGGGCCTGGCACTGTTCTCTTCCTTCTCTAGATCACACTAGTTTGAAGACTGAAAATACTGACTGGGCAACTCTGGTTTGTCTTCTCCAGTGCACAGTGACATCATTCTTCCTCCCCCTCACTTCTCAAGACCATGACTGCAGCAAGAAACAGGAAAGAGAAGATTCTCTTTTTATAGATACACATATATGGAGAAAAAGATAAAATTTGATTTTACCAATTGTAAATAAATTTTTCTCTGCAAAAAAAGGAAGCCCTGGCAGTCTTAGGATAAAAGCAAGGAGCATGCCTGAATATGAAACAAAGTGAGTGCTGGTCACGAAACCAACATTACATTGCACCTGCAGCAGTCTAGGCACGTCATAGTTCAGGAAAACCAAGCCAAATTTCAGAGAGAGTTCTACTGGTCAAATTTGCTATTTGACTTCAAACTATTGCTATTTTGACTTTCAAACATGTATTAAAGAGGCTGGAAAGAAAAGATGACCTTTACTGGCTTCCTCTCCTCCTCTGAGTCTGAATCATCACTGGAGTCCTCGCTGCTGCTCTCTGCCTTCCTGGCTGGAGGAACTGCTTTTGCCTTGGGCACAGCTGCTGCTTTAGCTGCAAATAAGGGACAGCACACATTGATAGTAAGTTAATTCACAACTTTCATGTACCTGTATCCTGCACTAGTGTATATCAGGGCAAAAGGATATACTAAGGTCATCCAACCATGACTGAAGTTCGTAATATTGACTTTGTTTCTTGAACAGTATGTGGCAGAAGACTCCAAACCAGGTAGGCAAGAGGATAAAACCAATTCTAGATTTTTTTATCTGTCACGTACACATTCAAGTGCAGACTTCTATCACCAAAAAGGACACCCCACAGGGAAAGTGTCCCCACAAACTGAGATAATATTAACTGGGTCTGCACACCATTCAGCTTAAAAAAACCCACTTAACAAGTGCAGACTTCCAAAGAGTACCACTGCAATGCTGTGTTAAAGTTCCAGACACTTTGCTTAACATGTTTTAGCCAAATCTACTCCTTCCTGGTTACCGATTGCTTTTTAGTAACATGGAGCAAAAGAAATCATTTTGCCTCAAGTTATATTTGCAACTGTCCTTACCAAATATAAATCAGATCCAAGTTCAAATTCAGCTTTAGGATGGCTCAAGTTGAAGACCAGTTGTCTTTCTGTGTGTCCCCCTCTCCCTGCCTACTCCTCCTCTCCTGCAAATCTACTGCTAGATACACACCAACTTGCATGCACTGTGATTAAGGTAAGACATAAGAACACTTCCACATAAAAAGGGAAAAACACAGCTCACCACATACCAAAGTGCAGTGGAGGGATGTATTTTTCTGATAGCACTAGGACACAGGCTTGAGAGAAAGGAGGGTAGTAAGCTCACACAAACAGCAGGTGAGTAAGGATGCTTGGCATTTCTCTGGAACTTGAGGATTCAGCACACAACTGCCCTGCATCAAACAGGTCATGGTGCCCACCAATACAGAGAAGCCTGATAAATCCTAGTCAAGCAGGAGCTTTGTCACATTATACATATTTTAACAAATGTGAAAGCACTTATAAAACCTGAATCAGTTTTCCTACAATAGCAAGATGAGAAACCATTCTTTAAGGCTCTCGGTGAAACTGAGCGTCCCTGGAAAATAGCACAAAAGAAAACCCATGAGGTAGCTACCTCCCATGGAGTGGGTAACAGTCCAATCAACATGCACTCAAAACCCCATTTCACTCAATATTTAAATCCACACATAATTTGAATGTGCCGAAGCAAGCACGAGTAACCCTGCCGAGATATCCTATCAGTAAGCATTCAAAAAGCAGACTCTTGATATAGACAAGACAATAAAGGTGCTACTTCAATAGCACCTTCAAAACTCAATACAGCCCAATGCCTTCACCAGTCTCAGCCAAGAGACAAACTGAATGGCTAAAACCTTCTAGCGGACACAAACCTGATGTGCTTAAATCATAACTGGATAAAGAGATCACCCTCAACTAGGCTGAAGATACCTTACATGTCATGGGCGAAAGACCTGCCAGAAACAAGATCAGCCAATACAAACCCTGTCCTTGATAGCTGCTGAAGGACCTCAAATGAGCCGCTGAAGCTGAGCTCTATATCCAGGTGAGGAGCCAAAACCAAACACAACCCTGGCCTGGCCTGCCCTAGGGCCGCTCACAAACCCCACCTGGCTTCTTGGCCGGCGGCGTCTCGTCCTCCTCGCTGGAGCTGTCATCGCTGCTGGAGAACGGCTCCCTCTTCGCCTGGGGGCCGTTGGGAACGAGCTTTCTCTTCTTGGCCGCTGGAGACCTACAGGAAGGTAGGTTGAGCTGGGGACTACGAGGCGAGGGCCGGACGGTGGCTGGTGCTGGAGGGTGCCCGGCAGCGCGGCGGAGCCACCCCTCCCGCCCCGCCCCGCTCCCGGTAAGCGCGGCCCCCGCTGCCGGAGGGGTACTTACTTCAGCCAGTAACTGAAGATGTCCAGGAGGGAGGCTGCGTTGGGGTCCTGCTCCTTCTAAACCAAGAGACGGGCCGCGTCACTCAGTAAGTCAGTCACTCAGCCGCCCGCCCCGCCCCGCCGTCCCCGCCCGCCCCGCTCACCGCCGCCGCCTCCCTGGCGAAGGCGCGCGCGGCGCCCTCGAAGCGGTTCTCGCGCAGGAAGGCGAGCACGAAGGGGAAGAGATCGCTGGGCACCGCGCGCCACTCCGCCATGCTGCCCGGCCGCCACGTGCCGCCTGCGCGCACGCGCGCGCAGCGCCACGTACCGACGCGCGCAAGCGTCGCTTCGGCTCCGCCCTCCCCGCCATGTTGGCCCGTGTGTGGCGGGCGCGAGGAGTCCGCGGGCGCGGCGGGCGGGTCTCGGTGGTCGGCAGCGGCGGTCCGTAGGAGAGGCCTGGTGGCGGGGGGTGGTGGGGGTGGGGTAGGAAGGGCGCGCAGAGGCACAGCCATCCTCCCGGCGTGAGGGGATTTGGAAACGCCCCGCTCGGTGGCAGCGCCCGCGTCTCGGTGAAAGCAGCCAGTAGGGCGAGAAGGCTGCTTGTGGTGCAAAGGCAGGCTCAGGGCCCGCAGCGGAGAGGAGGGGGTAGGAAGCCGCAACAGTCTCTGTAGGGAGTCTCGGGAACGTGCATATGACATTGGAAGAGGGAAGACTTCGGTCCGCTTAAATTCCTCCCCCCCCCCCCCCCATCTAATCCTACTTTTAATCCATTTTAAATATGATCACTGAAAGGGGAATCGTAGGGAGCAGAAGGAGCAATGTTGCTCCATGGAGGAGAACAAAACAGTAGCTGTGGGCAACCTTAGGGATAGCAGTGTCCTCACAAACAGGGTGCACTCCCACATGGCTTGAAGGGCTAGGGTAAAAGTAACACTGTGGATCTAAAGAGGCTACCTATAAGATGGAGCCAGAAAGGCAATTGAGGATAAGATTACTTACAATGTAAGTTTGAAGAGCATCAAGGAGGTAAGGTTGGCAATAGGGCTTGAAACAGTCACAAAAATAGGATAAGCAAGCACTTAAGACCCAGGCCTGAGCTCAAATGAAGCTCCTGGGCCTGTAGGCAAAGAGTGGGTGTGAAAGTCCCAGGTGAGGCTGATCAGGATAAGCATGGCCTGTTAGTGTACTCAGGACCCTGATAAGGTAGAGATTTCATGCAGCTGTTGTATATTGCAGTGGCTTTGAATTAGTCATTTCTCCAGTGAAGGTTTTTTTTTCTGTGAAACTGAAGGTTTGCTCTGATAGATGTAGTGTTCTGTTCTCCTTGCCTTTGTGATAGAGCTTTTTTTGATTCTCTTCAATAGAGTGTACTATAAAGCCCATTGAGGGTAAAGAAAGAAGAGTATTACTCTGGAAGTCCTGAGCTAGGGCTGCCAGGGTTAAACAACTAGTAGTAGGTAGTGTTAATGCTCTTTACATTTTCCCTACTGTAGCCTTCTGTTCTTAATCATCTCCAAATACTGCTGTGGCCTGCTGCGCAGGTGTTCTGTCCCTCCTGTGTGCAGTTACGTAGTGCTGCTGAACGCACACATGGGCAGGCTCTGTGCCTAGCAGAGCCCACTTGTTGCTAGTCTCTGGAGGGTGCCACATTTGCACTGTTGGGGAAAGAAAAGCAGCTCATGTAGTGATAGATTGTACTATAAGGTACAGATGCTGTTGCCTGTAGTGTAGAAGAGGGACATTCAGCTGAGGGCTTGTGAAATATGTGTACTTTGTTTTCAGATGTCCCTGATCTGGCCTGCCCCTGTTATGTATGGAAAAACTCGGGGCTGTGTTGCAGAAAGGAAACTGTTTCCAGGAACCCATATTTCTCTCAGTTCCTGTAGCTTCCATCCACAGTAAGGTACAGTTGCAAGCTTCATCAGTAAAGCTCAGCACAAGTTCTGTGCTTTTTGTCTGCATCAGAAAGGAAGAGATGCAGCCATTGCTGGTAAACTCTCCTTATTGTAAGTCCTGCTGTCTGACTGAAGTAACTGTTGTGAGGAACCAGGAAAATTACTGGTTGTGTTTGCTTCACTGTCTCGCTTTGCTTCTCACCTGGTTAGTAAGCATCTCCCTCTCCTGCCAGGCCCTTGCTAGTTAGGTCTGTTCCCAGATGCTGCGTGACTGCTTCTTTTCAGAGGTATGTGGCTGTCTAGGTGTGTTCCCCTGCATTGTGCCTCCAACTGTCCAGATGACCTGGTAAGGCAGTAACCATGTAAAGAAAGCTGTTTTGTTGTTGTATTGCCCAAGGCAGTAGTGGGAGATCCTGGGATCTAAAAAGCAAGCAAATTCAACTGATTGTGCTACTGCCTGTGAATTCCTTTGCTCCCCTCACCTACTCCTCATAGGTCTTTTCAGTCCTTCCCCTTGGCTGGTTCGTTAAGGCTGCAGGGAATGCTGTTCACCTCAGAAGAGAGCGTTCCTGTGAGGGGTGTGTGCTCTTCCCACTCCTTGCATGGCCAAGAAAAGGTGAACAGAGTTGGCACGGGTGTTCAAACACTTACTGCATCCTATCCTTGTTGCCCCTCAAAAGTACCTAGCAAAAAAGCAATGGCTCTAGAAAGAGCAATCTAGTCCTTTTCTTTGGACAGGAATAAGACAGACCCTTGAGAATAATGCTGCAAATGCAACTGTGTTCACATGCTGCAGTGAATTGAAGGGAGGAAGGTTGTACAGTCAGTTTTGGGCAAGGGGGGATGAAAAGTTCCCTCTATTTCCTCGTTTTGTTCTTAATTCATTACAAGCTGTGTTACTCTTTCCCTTAGGCTATCGTAATGTTCTAGGGCATGAACGGGCTTTTGCCTCCATTTGTCATCTGAGTTTTTAGGTGGAGGTTGCTGTAAAGGTTGCTGAAACAACACGCTAGCAGTTGTTTTACTTAAGTTCCTTTGGGAAGGAACATTAATTTCACTGTAGTGACTTAGGACGTTTAAACCCTAAAGAGGTTTCCTGTGGGCTTTGCATTGATTAGATAAAATACATAGCATCCTAAGTGACACTGATGCATATGGAGAAGACCCATGGGTTCCCACAAAGCAGGAAGCTGACTCTGCTAGCCCTTTGTATGATACTGCAAGGCTTTAAAGAGAGAAAGAATTTAAAAAGCTTATTCCAAGGAGCATGTTGAAATCCTCATCTAACATCAGATGGTTTTGGTTTTAAGTTTCTATTCTGGAAGTTAGAAGATAAAAAAGCTTTACAAGGGAAATAATGTGGAACAATCATTATAAAGTCATATACATGGTTATCGATCTGTTTTATTAGTTCTTAATATAAGCGTATTATTCCATAATAGTCAAAGAATTTGGCTAGAGACTCTAGTTTCCACCTAGTAAATTTTTGTCCCTCACATAAATCCCAAGTGGATTCTGTATTTGCACACTTCTCCAGTGCCCAGTTGTTCTTTATTGTACATTTTCAGGATGATTCAGATGGGAAAGTGCTGGTTTCTGCTCTGCATACCTGGAGTTTCTCATAAGGCTGTATCATCAGGAAGTATTTTTATTATCCTAGTACTTCCTTGTTGTAGGAGCAAACACTGTTTTTGGAAGACAGGCACACAGTTTGTGAGCTTAAAGTAGATTTTGGGTAAAGAAAGATTAGGGGGTAATGAGAGTTTGACCAACTTCTAAGGTAGAGTTGATTAGTAGGAAACAGTTGGTTCCTTGCTGTTTGTAACCAGCTCTGTTCTAACATTAGCATCCATGACATGAAGCTGCACACAGAATGTCCTCTGACTGCTTGAGAGTGACAGTCTTGACTGGGAAACCAGATTGTAAGGGATCTGCTTTTGCTCTGCTGGAAGTGCATCAATGAAAGACTTCACTGGTTCTCAGCAAAGAAATGTTTCTGAATGCAAATCAGTGCACGTGGTTTTTCCAAGTTTGCAAAGGAATAGACTGAATTACTTGGGCAGAATCTGTTGCTTTGTCTTCAGTGACAACGTTAAATTAAGTCTTATTCTCTGAACTCCAGCAGTGTCCTTCCACACTTGTTTTCTCTGTACTCAACAATGAGCGTAGTCCTATGGAATCTGGTAAATCCAAGTTAGAAGACAGCATCTTTTGGAGGAAAATCACAGAACATCAAGCTGCTTCACTCTACGTGGAACAACTTGTTTTTCCTCCAGGGAAAAAGAAAACTCCTTGCTCACAGGAGACAGAAGTCAAAGCTTAAGTTAGGTGTGCGCACAAAGCAGGTTTCGCTTGTTCTCTTCCACAACCATTGCTCCAAGTTTCTTGTCACTAGGGATATGGGGTTTCTCCATCACCGTCACATGTAACCTTTCCTCGTTGTAGCGCCGTTTCCTCGGCCGCCTATGGAATATACGATTGGGGCCCGTGGGAAAACCGAATTTCCCTCTAATGGCAGGAGGATCCCCCCGCGTCCGTGGAAGGCGGTGTACCGAAGGCAGCCGCCGGCGGTGCCGGGCTCCCGCCGCGTGCGCGGCTCTGCAAGGGCGTCGCGGGCCGCCCTCCGGCGCCGAGCGCCCTCCCGCCCTGGCCGGGGGGAGGCGGGGCTGGGCGGCGGGACGGAGCGCCCGGCCGGCGTCGAGGAAGTGGCCACCGGAGGGAAGCGCTGCGCCGCAGTCGCCGGCGATGTGAGGGAAGGGGATCGGCCCCTTCCCTGCCAGCCCCGGACCATGGCGGCCCCCGGTAGGTGCCGCGGCTGCTTGGGCCAGGCTGGGGGCGGCGGGGCCAGGCTGGGGGCGGCGGGGCCGGGCGGGCGCTGTCCCCGGCGAGCCGAGGCTCTCCGCGGCAGCCCAGCCCGCGAGCGAGCCGTCCGGCGCGTTGGCGCCGGTAAGCGGGAGGTGACGGAGCGCCGCTCGCTGCCCGCTGCTGCACGGCTCTGCTCGACCCTGGCGCTCCGCCGCTGGGGAAAGGGGAAGGAAGGTCCTCTCCCCGAGTTTAGCGGGGCCCCGGCGGCTCTTCAAGAGCGGCGGTGGTTCCTTTGTTCGCAGCCAGGCTGCTGCGCTTGCTACCTTATCTTGCTTCACTTGGCTTGAGCTCAGGGCAGGTGCTGGCAGAGCTCTCCTGGGTCTGGAGTGCTCTTCGGTTTGGCAGCTTAGCCCTGAGGGAGGGTGTTCTGTAGAGGAATCTGTGTCTGCTCAGCCTTTACCACCTAGATGTTTTTCTGTGATGTTTTGTAGAGAAGTCAGTTCTTCCTAAATACTGCTTTATCCCACTGCATTTTCATACTTCCTTTTTGGGGTATGACTTGATGCCCCTTGCCACCGCGGCACAATATCACAAGGAAGCTGAGCTAGGTTGCCATCAACGAGAATGTTTTACCTAACGACGCATGGGCTGGTAAAACTGGTTAGGAGCTGCAGGGGGAGAGGGGTTTAGCGTATATTGTGTAACTCTAGCTAGTGCCCAATTTGCAAGTTCCCCTCCCTGCAGGGAAGTGTATGTGTTTTATCTAAAAAAGGAAAAATGTGCCATTCTGAGGGTATGAAGTAACGTTAGTGTTTCACTGACGCGTATCTCCTTGTGATGTAAAAATAAGCTAAATGGAGGCCTCGGGAGACTTGTGGGCAAAACTACTTTTCTCCTTATAAACAGAAGGTGATTTCACAGAGACTCTTAACAGTAGAACAACTTCAGGTTCGCATATCGTAATGCATATCTTGTGTTCCTATCACGTAAGTTTGATTTGCAAAACTTTTATCTACTTTGATTCTGCTATTTCCTCTTGCTTGTTTGAAACACTTTATTTAAAGTGGTTTTCTATTCCAGTCAAAGTGAGAGGTCTCACTAGGATGTTAATAATTATCACTATTACTTTGTTATGCATTCCAGCTAGGCAAAGAATGCATTCATTTCCTCATACATCACTTAAATACAAACACTTCAGACACTGAAATATGAAAGGCACTGAGGACCTCTGCCTCTTGGAAGCGTGCTCTCTTTTAAGAATTTGATTATTAAGACACCTTGGATTGGGTTTCATTTATATTGTAGGCAATCATCTTTCATAGGAAGTGCATCCCTCCTATCAAAGATTGATATTTTGGACTGCCATATTTGTGTATCCTCCATACACATGAATCCCAAAGTAAACTGAGGACAGGCTGTGTAGCGCTTTTTCATTTAGTCTGAATTTGAGGTGGGTTTGATCTAGCAGATGAAAATAGATTTGCTTGCCGCTGCATATGATCATCTGAGTTGGAGTAAAGGATTTGTCTGTTAGTTTTTTACCTGGTTTGTGGGCAATGAGAAGTCATGGTCTGCTTAGGAGAGGGGTGTAAATACCTAGAAAAGCTGTGTATTATTAGAGGCCCTGAATTTTCTTTGTGGGACCTACAAGTACAATGGAAAACTATTTATGATCTGTAAATTGAAAAATGTCAAACCTTTTGGCTTGTAGAATGAAATAATAGGTAGTAACAGTTGATGACATCTGATTCAAATTTGAGAAGTGTTAAGTGGGCAAGATGTGGTCTTACCCAGAGCTGATATGCCAGCTTCCTGCAGTATTCTGTAGCTATTTCAGTGGTAATCCGAACCTTATGATATGGCCATAAACCACTATCCCATGTTTGCTCTGTACTCAAACATTGTCACCTCGCTACTCCCAAACATGGTCCAAAGATAAATCTGATTTGTTTGCTTCTCTGAGAGGGACTATGAAGGCATGATGTAGTCTATCACTATAGGATACTTTTATTTTCTTGCCATGGGCCTTCTGTGATTTTGACTGAATTGCTTTATCCCCTTCCATTCTGCGTGCAGTTTATAAGCTAGGGAAAGCTTTGTATCATGTTCTGTCTCTGTGCTGTTTAGTCTGTGGGCCTTCCACCTCAATTAGAGGTCTTAGGCATTTCTACAGTACTAGTTTGTAATCTCATCAGTCTTGTATCATTGCTGTGTAATGGAGTGTGCAACTAAGCACTGAAGAGGCAGTTACAACTGGAAAGGAGTCCAAAGGTTATGGTTTATCATTGCAAATTGCAGCAGAACAGCACCTGGGTGTTTTTCTATGAAATAAATAGATAAACATGCCCTGCAATATTAATAGTGCTGACATTTTGTAAACGGAAGCAAAAGTCTCTTTTATAGGAATGCAAAACCAAGGTATTGTTAAAATTTAAACTAGATTACACTTGAGAGTGTGAAAGATTTTTGAAGTGGTTGGCTGACAAATCTTTCTTCATCTTGCTATTGCATATACGGTTCATATCTTTCTTACTTGAATTGAAGGCTTCCTTGTGTTTGTTTTTCCAAAACCAGCCTGTCGAATGCATTGTCAAAGCATCCAAGGTCAGGGTTTAAAAGAATAAAATACTCTGTGTTCACCTAGGGATTTACTTATATGTGTACAATAGGCAGAGTATACATTGTGCCTTGAAGTGTGCTGAGTTTTTCTGTAACTGATGCGTGAAGAGTTGTGGGAAAAACTCCCGAAACATTCTGTATTCTCTGTTTATTATACTTTTCCCTGAGGACTGGACAGTAGTTGGTGCTGCAAAGGGAGGTATTTGGTTAGACAAAGAATAGCATGATCCAGGAAAGTGAGTACTGTGTCATCCTTCTTTTAAAAAGGGATGTTGCAATTGAAACTATTTCTAGACTTTTGTTTTCTTTGAAACAGGACTGTTGCTGACTTAAGCTTATTTAGCTCTTCAAGACCCACTTCCAGTATTTTTGCTTATGAACATAGAGAGTTTCCTTGGCACTAGAGGTGGAGTCAGTAATTTTATTTCTTGCTTCTCCTTTTAAAAGCGTTGTTCCTCAGTTTATCCGAGAAGTGTAAAAGGCTATGGCAGTTGAGGTGCGAGGGCCTGAGAAGAGCTGGCACGGCTCTGTTAAGGGGAATGCTGTGCTGGTAAAGCAGTGCTATCTGGGGAAGTGGTACCTTTCCTAAACACTAGGTGAAGTTCCTTCCTACTGGGTGCAGAGGCTACGCTGCTCTGGCTGATGTTGTCTCTGGGGTTATAAATGCTGGCAGGGAACTTGCAGAGAGTCTGTCAAGTTTGCATCTTTTGCCTACATATCGGAGAAGGGAGGCTTCTCAGATACTTAGTGCTCCTACAGTGCAATGCATGTTTAAAATCAATGGCTCCCCCACCCTGTGTCCTCTCCAAGCACAGGTGCTTCCTTTCATTGAAAGACTGGAGAAGGGTCTGTTTGCTAACAGGTTTAGTTGTGGAGGCTGTGCTCTTTTTAAAAATGCACGGTAGGATTAGGTGTTCCATTTTACAGAATGTTAAAATGCCCTAGAGGCCACTGCCGCTTTCCCCAGAGTCTGGAGGTGGGACTTCTCCCACAGAGCGCCAGGGTAGAACTTTAGGAGCCCTGGGCACACCTCAGAGAGTCGCTGCATTGTCTCCTCATCTGATGAGGTCAGATTCAGCTGGATGTGCTGCAGCGCATGGGTAGTTGTGCTGCCCTTTCCCACTGTACTGCATATAAATCAACTTGTGGTACTGGAAGCAGAAGTCTCTGGTACTCCTCCCTTTCTAGGATAAAATAACTGACCTCCTGAATTCTGCTTGGTTTTCCTGGTTTTGTTCATGTGATTCAGTCATCTTTGTCAGGTGATGTTCAGCCAGAGCAGTATTTTGGCAATAGTGGTGTTCTCATTGGTGTGAAAGCCATCTTTTTTTCACAGCAGTTCCGCACTCTTAGCTTAAAGGTCCCGAGGCTTTGGGTCTGTTTGTTTGCTTTATGAGTCTGCTGGATCCCCTCCATTGAGAATGCTGTCTCACAATCCTCCCTCTGGGGTTCAGGAGCTGTATTCACACAGAAACATGCAGCCGTCCTAGTGAATGCTGCTGAAATGCAGTGTCCGTGTTCTCCATAGCTAGGACATTATTCCTTCACTGCTAGAGACTTTCCATTTATGCAGGTAACCATAACGCTATTGGTTGAGCACAGAGCACATCTCCACGCTTTACTTCTAAACTGTACCACTTCTGCTCGACTACAATTTAAAGTTGGTAATTGTATGGTTTAGAGCTGGGGTACTGTAGACTAGACATGATTTCAGCCTTCATTTCTTAATGAAGGTTCTGGGGAAGGTGGCAGAATGGAGCCTTTGGAGGCTATTCAGTTTTGGTTGAATTTTAATAAGGTAACTGCAAAACTGTCATCTTCAATTCTGGTAGATTCACTCTCTGCAGATGCTCTTTTTGGCATGCCAAATTTTAGGCATTGTCTTCTGCTTTAATTAGAAAAATCTGCCTTTGCTTGCTTGCTTCTGGATGGAGATGGTTTGGAAATGTTGACACTTTTAAAGAGTCAAACTGGAATTAGAAGACGACAATTTGCTAATATGATTTGAAATGCTTAGCACTGAAATTTACCATGGGACCAGAGCTGTAATCATCAGCTTTGGGCAAACTTCTTCACAGGTGAATGGAAAAATTAAATTTAGACTTAAAAGTTGTCTTGAGATTAGTGGGAGAGCACTGCATCATGTCATACTGGTTCAATCTGCATGTGATCTTCTTAGCAAGCTGGAAACTGTTAAAAGTGCTTTCATGCCAGAGCACAGAAATACAGGGGTGTGTAGTTAGGAGCTGTCTCTAGAGAACTATGGAGTAAGTCAGTTTTGGCAAGTGTATTTTGTGCTGTGTTATGGCCACCACTATTGTATTAGTTCTTTCCTTCTGAAGAGAGGGTTTTTCATGGCAAAACGGTTGGGAAACCTTTGTATGACAGTTCTGGGGGAACGACTCTAACACAGGCTTGCAAAGTGTCTGAAGCCTGAATGGTAGAGCTGCTGTGCTGCAAGCACTGGGGCTGGTGTACCCTTCAGTTGCATGCATACTTTACAGGCAGTTTGCTTTCTGCTGCAATGAGAGCAAATGTCTAACACCATGGAAGCCATAGTGACTTCCTGTAAACGTTGGGGGACCAACCTCACTTAAATAAAGGCCATTCCTATTTTAGGTGTGCTGTATTCTGTGTATACTCTGCTTGAGCTCGTAATGGTCTGCAGTTGTGTTGCAGAGACCCTATAGTTCCCTAAAATTATTTTACTTCACACGCAAAGGTGAACTCCCCTTTTCAAGCTATTTTGTTTTGGAGGTGGGTTTTTTGTGGTTTTTTTTTTTTCTATCAACATGCTTTAAATCTGTAAATCTCCACATGTGGTTTGTTTCACTTGAAACTACATAGGAAATCCCCTTCTTCATAGGAAGGTTTTTGAGAATGAAAAAAGTACTTATTAGTGGGGTAAATGCAAGCAGGAGTTCAGCCACCCTTAGAATTGCTCTATGGCTGTGAACACTTCACTTTGGATATATCTACTGTTCTTTTGAAGTGTTTGGGAGCTTCTGACATGAATTATAGGGACAGCCCTGTGGGTTTTTTGCTGCAAAGCTGTGGGTCAGTTCTTGCTTTGAATTTAATCCTCCTCCCTGTGATCATCTTGCACCTGTACAGGAGTCCCTAGAGGATATGATGTGCTGATTGTGTATGCAAGTGACGCCACTGAATGGTGTCAGTACCTCCAGAACCTCTTCCTCTTTACTCGGCACGTTCGAAAGCATCGGATTCTGAGCTACCAGCTGGAAGGCGAGTCTGCCATCTCCCACCAGGAGCTGGACCTGTTCAACAGAAGTCGGAGCATCATCCTTTTGCTATCTGCTGAGCTGGTGCAGAGTTTTTATCTCCCTCCCGTCCTGCAGAGCCTTCAGGAAGCTTTATGGCCCCCGTACAAAGTAGTCAAGCTGTTCTGCGGTGTTACAGACTGTGATGACTATTTGACGTTTTTCAAGGACTGGTCTCAGTGGCAAGAACTCACAAATGATGATGAGCCCGATGCTTACCTTGCAGCTGTCAAGAAGGCTATTTCAGAAGGTAAGGTAACAGCTGTGGAGTTGCACTTCCTGGTCAAGGGTTGGAGGAGGGAGATACGTGATCCTGTTTATCCTTGTTTTAACACTAGTGAGGTGTTTTACTGAAATACAAAACTATAGCAAATTGCACAACCCTTGTAAACTAGGAATTTTTGCAAGCCAGTTTTTCTGTGCCTGGTCAATTGGTCCCTAATTCAGGAGAGATTACCAGTGATTCACAGAGAACTTCAGAATTTGGAGGTTATCTTAGGTGCCTGGTTTTGAATGCAAATTGAAAACAAAAACTGAGTATCTTTAAAGTTCTGCCTGTAAATATTGTGCCCTGCAGTTTATTGACCCCAACCAATGGAAAATTATCTTTTCCTTCAGACTTGCATTCTGTCATACCAGAACCAAGAAAAGGTTGTGTAGTACGTATTCTCTAGCACTGTGCCTGAAGTCAGAGATATAACCATAGTGGCAACAGATCAGCTTGTTACCTATGATGGAATGACAGGGAAAATTGGAGAATTGCACTGATGGCCTTAAAAATAACTCAACCAGTCTTAAAGTAATCACCTCATAATAAACACAGAGGACTTACTAGTGCAGAAGTATTAACAGCTGGAGACTACAGAAGCACAATGTACTGAGTTTTAGTTGAGTGTGAACTTTCCTAAACTCTAGAGGAGTGTGTGGTATTCCTTTCTCATAGTTTCTGTTGAAGTGAAGGTGGAGAGCTCTGGGGAGTCATGCTGGTCGGGATGTTTTTATGACACTGCCATACTTAGGGTTATAGTGTTCTTTGTCAGCCTTAGCAGGACTGGAGTCCTGTGGTTGCATCTTGGATTAAGATTTATCTGTATTTAGTAGCATAAATGAGGCAGTGCAGTCTCCCAGTGCGTCTGGTATTGTGCACAGAAAGGTGCTTTATGCCAGGATAACAATGGCTATAATCATGATGACAAATTTATCACAGTAAAAATAAATTTTGAAAGTCAGGATCTTGGCCAAAATAGTCCCCCTGAAAAAAAGATGACTTAAGGATTGTGCTGAAGATGGCGTTCTCAGGTAACCAGGTCACAACAGATGTTTCCTAGTACCTTTTAAAAACTTGCATAAACTAAAGTTTGCATCTCCCTTTCAAACACCCTTAAAACATCTTGGTTTCCCAATGGACATCCTAGGGCTAAAGTAGTCTGGCTCATTGGCTTTCAGCCTTGAAGACAGAAAACAGTGGCTGAGCTTTGGTACTCTGAAAAATAAAACTGACCAGAGATTAAATTAGTGTTTCTGACGCTTTCTGGCCAAAGTAAAAGTTTACTTACTGTTTTCCTCCAAACGTGGGTCTAGAGCATAGCATCAATATTTTATTGATTTTTAAATATGATATTCAAAGTTAGGGAGGTTTAAACAACATCTCCCTGGATTACTGGTGTTAATGATTTCACTTAACATGTCCAAGGACTGTCAGAGTTATTTTAGGCCAGAGCAGGAGTAAGTTCTAGTGTAGCTGAAGTGTGTGTGAGAGTACAAAGGGATGTTGATCCTGAAATCTCTTCCCAGAGCCAGGTCTTGCCAGTCTCTTCTGGCTTGCTGCATTCTGAGTGCACAAAGCACAACATGGGGCAGAAGAAAGACTCCTGCTTCCTGGGCTGTGGGTGGAGTGGGAAGCGTGGACATCTCTGTCCTTCATTAGATGGACTTGCTGTAGTGGGAGGTTTTGTGTAGCCAAGTGGATCCCTACTAGTGAGAGGCTTTCATCCACCTTGCTTTTTTTGGGCACATTAAAAACCAAAGAGAATTTGAGGTGAAGGGGAGGAGTGGGCATGGGAATGGATCAGCTAGAAATGACTCTGAATCAACTTCTTCTCCCTATAGAGAAGCTGTGTTTGTCAAAGGGAAGCACCCAAAATCTGATTTTTATGCTGGGAAAGCATATTTGTTGGCAGTGATGTGCTGAATGCAGAGCCTTGTTAGCTAAAGAGCAGCCTCCACTCTCTTTGATGTCAGATGTAGTCAATGAGTTGTATTAAGCTGACCTGGGTTTCTTCCTCCACTTCAGCAAGTGTTTCTCCACAGGTGAGCTAGAGCTCTCTGCGTACAGCTGGCTGCCCCTTGGCACACTAGGGGCTGTGTGCAGGGGACCTGGGTGCTGGATCTTCCCAGCACTTCTCAGACCCCACCCTGGGAGGGGGCAGAGGTGAGTCTTACTGGTAGCACTATGCTGTGTGTCTGAGCAGCCAGGGAAGTATGTCTTGTGTGCCTGGCTGTTTAGTGGGCTGGCTGCCATACATCTATGGCAAAACTTCTACGGGGTCAGGCGCTACAGTCTGACTTTTCACAGTTGGACATGGAGTCCTTCTCCAGAGGTGTCATCTCTGCTGAAAGTTAGTGTGTGCTGAAAAAACCTGTGCTTTAATTTTATGTAAATGGTGTTTTGAAAAGGAGATTGTGCTTTGGATTTTTGTTGTTGTTTCTACATAACAAAAAAAAAAAAGCTTATTTTTTGTTTTCTCACTTGAACAAGCATATATTGATTTCAAACTTACTTCAGTATATCTAGAACACATTTGAGAGAAAAAATGAGATTAAACCAAACTCATTTGCTGTGGAGTCTGCTGTAGCATTTTCAAATAGTTTGGTACACAAAGATTCAGAATTTCTGAACTTCTGCTACTGTTATGGGAGCCCTACCTGATGTGAGCTGTCAGCTGCATGCAAGAGTTGAGTAATGTCAGGCTGTTTCTTCGTGCACATCAGAGCAGTTGCCAAGGCAAGCCATCCGCTGTCACTCTGACTTTTGTGGAGGAAGAATCTACTTAAGATAGGCTTGTTTCATGGCAAAAGTATTTGGATGAATGTGTCAGATTCTACCTCTGTGTGGGGAAAAAAATGACTAGGTGACCTCTTCCATTGCGTGATTCTACAGACCAGGTTTTGTGAATGGCCTCAAATGCAAATGTTCTGATGCTTCCTCTGAAGAGAAGACAACCCCAGGTGTACATAGTTCCCTTTTTGGGTGAAACTGTGAAAACTTTCTTCTTGGCTGGTAATAAAAAATTAGCATCTGCCTTATAGTTTGGTTGCAGCCAGCCCCAGCATGAGTGACTTAAAGTAAGAGTGCTTGTGACAGCAGACCTTTCCCATAGAGAAACACAGCCTGTGCTCTGCTCCCAGGACTTCATTGTTAGGATTTTAGATGAAGGCTTTGAAGTCAGGAGCTTTTAGAAAGTCTCAGTAAAGTCCATTATCTACAGCAGACTGTGAACTTTTCCTGAGTAAAGCAGCCCTCAATTCCTACAGCGCTTAGCAGAGAAAGTTTATGACCATATTTGAAGTTATTTGTCTGGGTGTCTTCCTCTGGGAAGTACTTCTCTCCACACATGTTCACCAGTACTTCTAACAGCAGTGTCAGCACACATTGAAAAACTAAGCCTGATGCAAAAATGACTGAGCTTCAGATTCCTAATAACTGAATCCTGAGCTAGTGGAGCATATGACACAGGACATGGTGAGGGTAAATAACTCTCCAGAGCCTGTCCACTGGACCTGCTCAGGCTATGCAGTTGCCTGTAGTGCAGCTGTTAGGTTGTGGTTTGTTTAGCGCATCATGGGAACATGACACCCCCAGACATCACACGCTGAAAGCTATTTTAATTTTTATTAGCTTAGTATGAATTCAGAAATGAGGAAGCACTCATCTAGCCTTGTTGAGAACTAGCTGTGCTGACACTGACTCTTGCTCTCTTGTAGATGGGGCATTTTTACTTCTACAGTTTCTCAATCCTGGCAAACTGCAGAGGGCCTGAAGGTTTGCATTTGCAGGCACTCCTGTTATCTGTGGGGAAGTTTTTCAGGCTATGCAATAACTGTGCTAAGGACATGGAAATGCTCAGGATGGTACTGTACAAGCCAGCTCAGTGCCAGCAAGCTATAGTCACCAGCCGGGCTGCAGTGACCGGCCTGCTACTTAAGCCCTCTTGTCTGCCTTGTGATACCACACCATGCTGTGCTGTGTGCACTGGGCAGCTGGGTGTCTGTGCTGCACAGTTGGAGTCAGCAACCTTTCTCTTCCTCCTGTGTTCTCAAAGCTCAGCTGACATCTGTTTTGTATTATGCACATTTCAACTTGTCCAGTTTATTTCAGCCCCTACCTATGTTGTCTTGAGAAATTTCCCATTTCCTGCTTTAAAAGTTGATGTTTCCAAAGCATTTACTAATTAATCAGTGGCTTTGAACTTTCTGCGCCCAAGCAAACTCTTGCAGGGAAAAACCCAGGGAAGTTGACATCTGCTGGAGATTGCTAAGGTGATAACTCAATGTTAACAGCAGCTGTGACCCATGCTATTGAAGGACAAGTGCAGCCTTGGCTGAGCAGAGCTCTCATGCAATGAAATAGACAAGAAAGAAAGATCTGTATGAGCAAACTTCTTGCAAAATAGGAGGGTTAGAAGTGGGTATAAGGAAGTATGTGGTGAATGTGGAGGACAGTGGGCAGTTAGAAGAAAGATGAGAATTTTGCTGGAGGCGTATAGATGAACAAGAGCTGGAATGTTACTCCACCTAGTGAGAGGTTCATCAAGAGATGCCAGAGACTAAGGCAGTGAGCTTTTGTTGGGAGGGAAATGGCATAACAGAATCTGCATGAGCTGTTAACATTCTCCCTCCTGTACATGTCAAGGAATTGAATTAACTTCCTGACTTTCTTCTGTTGCACTGGTGAAACCACAAACGAAACTTGAGAGCATATCACAGATTCGTTCAAGTTGGAAGGGACCTCTTGAGATCATCTAGTCTAACCTCGCTGCTCAGGCATGGTCAGATAAAGCAGGTTGCCCAAGACCATATCCAGTCAGGTTTTGAATGTCTCTGCAGGTGAGGACTTCACAACCTCTCTGAGCAACCTGTTCCAGTGTTTGACTACCCTGAGAGTGACAGCATTATCTTGTGTTCAGATGAGATTTTGTGTGTTTCAGTTTGTGCCCATTGCCTCTTGTCCTGTCAGCGGGTATTATGGAGAAGAGTCTGGCTCCCTCTTTTTCATTCCCTCCCATCAGGTAAACATTGATAAGATCTCCCTGAGTCTTCTTTTCTCCAGGCTGAAGAGTTCCAGCTCTTGTAGTCTCTCCTTGTATGAAAGATGCTGTGGTCCTTTAATCATCTTTGTGGTCCTGTGCTGGACTCAAACTGTAAAGATAAAGTAACCTTGGAATAGGCTACTTGGAGTTTGAGGTCAGATTGGAGAGATGCATAAGATGTTCTCAAGTGTGTCTGAACCCAGGGGGACGAAGTAGTAGTACGCAGGAGGTTCCCTTCAGCCTGATGCTTCTGTAATTATTTGATTGCTAACTTTTGCTCATCGCTGCCATTTAGGGCTAGAGCCCTAAATTCACAATGAATTTTTAAGTTTGGCAGGAGCCGCTCTCCTGTTATTTTGGGAGTTATTGATAAATTATTTGTTCAGTGATGATACATAAATTCCTGTTTGTTATGTATCTTGAGATTTCTGCCAAAAGGCAGGTTTCACCTGGAGTAGCTCATGGGCCAGTAGTCTTTCTATGGAAGGGTGTCAGACTTCGTTCATTTGATTGCCCTGACAAGCTCCATGTTAGGCCTAGGTGTGCTGATGACCTTCTGCTTTACCGTGTAACTATTTCAGGATAGTTTTGTGGATAGGATTGTGGATAAATTTGAACACTCTTTCCTTTCTTCCTCCCCCTTAAAAATATGTTAACTCACATTGAATACTTTTAAGGGCAAGTTTTCACTAGAAACCACGAAAGCCACCAGACAGTAACAGAGCTGCATCCTTCAGCATAGGACACTGGTGATCTTATCTCAGGTGCCTACTACAACAATTAATTCAGGTGTGGGTGCTTCGTACTGTACAGTGGCATTGGTAACTATTCCTCTGACAGCAGCTACTGTATCTGTTGTGCTGTGTCTGTTTCTGGCAGGTAGCACTTCAGTCAGGACTACTCTGTCAGCCTAACACTGAGACTTGCAGGTGAGGCAGTAGTGAAAGGGATGCTGTAAACTGGGAAATGTAACCTCCCTCCCCACAGGTCCATTCTGTCCTGTATGGGAACATGTTCCTACAAGAGGGAATGCTGTAGTGTGATTTCCAGTGCCTGCGTAGTTTGCTGTTGCATGTGGAGGCAGAACAAGTCCTGAATGCTGTAGCAACTCTTCCCTGTGCTGCTTGTTAAATTTCATAAGGCATGGCCATTGAGGAACATTGGATGCAGGAAGTAATCCTGCTAGCAAGAGGCATGACATGGTCAAGTGCTTTATGGGAAAGTTGTGCCACCCCCTTAAAGGATACATCCTGGAAATAAAGCAGCCAAAAAGAGTTCTGCGAGTTGATTTGACAACCCTGGTCATCTTCTTACAGAAGGATCATGAAGCTATGTCAGATCAATGCCTCTATGAAACTACCTCCTTAATATCTGGCCTTTAGAGAAAATGGTGCTTTGGGACCTGTTATATTGGTAGAGAGCTAATGCTGTATCTCTGAGGCTCCAGCTTGTGAGCAGACCCTAGTTCATGCAGCTCTAACTTACTGTGATGTTCCTCTAGCCCTGCTGCAGTCTCTTCACTTGTTTGTATGAGATCCTAGATGAGATCCTAGCATTGTATTTTCCTCCCCAGCTGATCTCTTCAAGCCCTCATACTGAGCCCACGTCCTCACAATGTTCCTGAAGTTTCCAGTCCGATGTACGCAATTGCCATTCTCTGCAAGATCCATTTTGGCCCTTGGGAGGTTCTAGAAACTGCAGATTGGATGTGGATGCCTGTGCCAAGTTTGTGATATCTGCTTGCATCTTCAGAGTCTGTTTGGATATCAGACATACAGTAAAGTAAGAAAGCTGGTGGTAGGAAGGGACAGGAATCAATGTACTAAGGGGACAGAGAAGAGTGAAGCTGGGGACCATTTGGTGTTTACTTCTGGCTCTCAGTGCTCTATGGATGAATATGTTCTGAGTAATCCTGTCTCAGGGAATTACATCCAGCATTTATTTCTGCCAGCTTATTGGAGTGGCCTTGAAGACATGAGGTAGCATGATTATCTGCTGTACTGCAGTCCTCCCTCCCTCCCTTGCTTCTTTTTTTCCCTCTTTGAAGGGGCAAAATTAAGTGTATTCTTAAAATGGTATTTTTCTGTTATATTGTGTTGAAATAGAAGATATGCTTCTTTGATCCTGCTCTTTGAAGAGGAACGGGTGAGGTATTAGTCAGCCCTCTGGGTGCAGTGAGAGTCCACTTCATTATATGGGAGCTCTGCAGCCTGGCTGGTTCTCACTGCCTGTCAAGGAGAGGAAACTGTGACGCTCTTGCACAGGAGTTAAGGTTGAGAGAACATACTGGTAGCATGCCTTTCCTTGCAGATGCTAGTATGGTTATAAATTACTTCATGCTGGAAACACAGAGACTTCAGAGAGCTGGTTAAAGCAATCAGAGAAACCTTAACTAAGCCCCCAAGTGATATTGAGAGAAATGCATGAATGTCCTTATCCATCTGCAGCAAACGAGATTGAGCAGTTGAAATAGTCTTCCTAGCTGCAGGATGGATGCATTGTTTGTCATCAAGGTGCTTCATAAAGTCCCAGTTTATGCACATTAAAAGCAATACTTCACGGCTCATCTTTCATGACAGTATGAGATTCAAGAAGTGCTTGTATAGGTGCATAAGAGCTTTCTAGACAGAGACAGTGAAATGATAGCCTGGAACTAGTAAAGTACAGAAACTGGTGTGGTTAGGAAGCATTGGGCTGTAACAGACCTCATGCACATCGCAAATACTAATCATATTTCTTTGTAGCTTATAGTTCTGATAATCTCCCCACAGGTTGCTTTAAGGTAGTGATTAAGCCTAATTCTAAGTATCTGCCAATGTGAACTGCAAGGCTTTAAAACACCTGCTTAAAGTAAGAGCCCAGTGACCATCACTGATGGCTTCTTCCAAAATTGGAACAGCTGAAGTAATTTCTGCAAAATCTTTGCAGAAGTGTGTGGTCAAATCAAAGATGCTTTACAGAGCAGGTCTGAAGAGATGTGTGGGCAGACTTCAGGTTGTTTCAAAGACCTTTGTTGTGCACTTGAACAGTTGTTTTGCTTCTAGAGTTACATTTTGTAGGATTTTCATGGCTGTTCATTATTACTGCAGAAAGCTTTCAATGTGTTTTTCAAAAGTGACTTGAGAATAACAGTGGATCTCGAGTTTCCTGGGGGAAGTTTCATCAGTGGCACAGGCAGACCTTAGCATGCACTTCTGCAAAAGAGAGTTGTCTGCCTCATTCTTCACCTTTCATCTGGCTGAATGATCTGGTGTGGCACTGGACTGCAAGAGTGGTATTCCAAGAGAAGCTGTTTGAAGGAGAGGGAGGGTGTCCTGGTTTCAGCTGGGATAGAATTAACTGTCTTCCTAGTAGCTGGTACAGTGCTATGTTTTGAGTTCAGTATGTGAAGAATGCTGATAACACTGATGTTTTCAGTTGTTGCTCAGTAGTGTTTAGACTATAGTCAAGGATTTTTCAGCTTCTCATGCCCAGCCAGGGCACCTGACCCAAACTGGCCAACAGTGTATTCCATACCATGTGACGTCCCATCTAGTTTAGGAACTAGGAAGGGGGGGGCAGGGATTTTGGCCGCTCGGGGACGGGCTGGGTGTCGGTCGGCGGGTGGTGAGCAATTGCCCTGCGCATCATTTGTACATTTCAATCCTTTTATTACTACTGTTGTCATTTTGTTAGTGTTATCATTATCATTATTAGTTTCTTCTTTTCTGTTCTATTAAACCGTTCTTATCTCAACCCAGGAGTTTTACTTCTTTTCCTGATTTTCTCCCCCATCCCACTGGGTGGGGGGGGAGTGAGTGAGCGGCTGCGTGGTGCTTAGTTGCTGGCTGGGGTTAAACCACGACAGTCCTTTTTGGCGCCCAACGTGGGGCACGAAGGGTTGAGATAACGACAAACCTGACGAGAGCTTGTTAAAACAAATTTGTTTTAAGCGTTCATTATGTTGATTTATGTATTTTTCGAGTTGTTGCTCTGGTTTTTAAGGCTCTGTTATGTATCACCTCGCTTGTTGTATGTAGTTCCTCTTCTACTGCTTATCATCCGTGGGAGGTGGATTAAGGTTTTCGCTTTGATGTATGGTATAACTCTGGTTTATGGTATGATAAAGTCATCGGCTGTGGGATTAATCCGGTATTTGCATTTAGCATTGTCACCTTTATACTGTGGGAGCCATCTGTGGGAAACTATTAATAATTATACCATTTACCTTTCCTCCATGGAAAACCAGTCTGTGGGTGGGGTACCTTTCTTCCCCTCTCCTTTCTCCTTCAGTCCAGTTACAATGGTGTTTGAGAATTTTGAAAAATTTGAATACTCCTGGAATGTTGGGACTAGCACGGTCCTAGCCCTACTGCTAGGAATTAGCATGCTTCTGAATGTGGTTCAGCTCTCGTTT
This sequence comes from Buteo buteo, assembly GCF_964188355.1. Taxonomy (NCBI): domain Eukaryota; kingdom Metazoa; phylum Chordata; class Aves; order Accipitriformes; family Accipitridae; genus Buteo; species Buteo buteo. The sequence continues at coordinate 47,236,815 of NC_134174.1, read as the reverse complement.
AAGGTTAAACAGCTGTTTAAGAAGATCACCCAGAGATGTTCCCCAAGGCTAGATAATTATGAGTGGCAGGGTGTGTGGGCTAGCATGGGCAAGTACCTAGGAAAGTGGGCACCTCCAATGTTTTGGAAATTCACCCCTGAACAAGTGCAGGATCCAGAAGAGCTAGTAAAATATTTGGAAGAGGTATGCTGTCACCCCGGCAGCTCCAGAGAGATACAAATCACTGCAACGTGCTGGGGCCTGGCCCATGCCTATCGAGCCCTGTTCAACACCACTCAGTACCCTCAAGGGGAAGAGAAAGTCTGTGGATCTAATAACAAAACGATGAGCACCGCGGCCACCCAAACCTTGGCAACAGGCGCTGCGGCCCCTCCAGCCCCGGCGACGAGAACTCGGGCTACCCAAACCTCGGCGACGGGCACTGTGGTCTCTCCAGCCCCAGCAATGAGTACTGCTGCTACCCAAACCTCGGCGACAGACACTGCGGTTATCCAAAACCCGGTGAGGGATACTGCAACTGAACCAGTGGACCAACCTGCACCAGCATCAGTTGCCCCCGTACAGAAAAAGAAATATACAAAAAAATCAGTTCGCTTAGCGAAGGATGAAGGTGAACCAGGGTCATCACGGGAACCGGAGGAAGAGGCAGAACCAGAGGTAATAACCCGGTCCCTATCCTTGAGTGAGCTGCGGGACTTGCGAAAAGACTTTGGCCGCCGTATAGGTGAGCATATTATCACCTGGCTTCTCCGATGCTGGGACAATGGGGCTAATAGCTTGGAATTAGAAGGTAGGGAAGCCAAGCAGCTGGGATCGCTTGCCAGGGAAGGTGGCATTGACAAGGCAATTGGAAGAGGGACACAAGCCATCAGCCTCTGGAGGCGACTCCTGTCAAGTGTGAAGGAAAGGTACCCCTTTAAGGAAGACGTTATATGTCAATCAAGCAAGTGGACCACCATGGAAAAAGGTATTCAATATCTGAGGGAATTAGCTGTGCTAGAGACAATTCATCATGACCCGGACAACCCACAATTACCCAAAGATCCAGACGAAGTCCAATGCACACGACCCATGTGGCGGAAGTTTGTACGGAGCGCACCATCATCCTATGCCAACGCATTGGCAATAATGGCCTGGAAGGATGAAGAGGCACCGACAGTGGAGGAAGTGGCTCGCCAACTCCGTCAATACGAAGAAAATCTCTCCTCCTCCCTACAAGCCTGCATTGCAGCTGTGGAGAAACTGTCTGAGGATTTCCAGCAATTCAAAGAGGATATGTCCTACTCCACACGTGTACGGACCAATGTCTCAGCTATTAGGAGTGAGCGTTCCTCTGCCCAAGAGAGAGAATATAGAAGGCACACACCGTGAGGTGCCCTGTGGTTTTACCTATGTGATCAGGGAGAGGACATGAGGAAATGGGACGGAAAACCTACCTCGGTCCTAAATGCACGGGTACGTGAACTGCGAGGAAAAACCACCACAAAAGGGGATTCTACCAGGAAAAATGCCGCTCCAGTTTCCAAACAGAGTAGAAGGGCTGATTTTATTTCCGATCCTCTTGAAGGGACTTCTGAGCCAATTTTACGAGAAGTGAATACTGAATACTCTGACCAGAATTAGAGGGGCCCTGCCTCCAGCCAGGTGGAGGAAAGAGATAACCGGGTCTATTGGACTGTGTGGATTCGATGGCCTGGCACGTCAGACCCACAGGAGTATAAGGCTCTAGTAGATACTGGCGCACAGTGCACTCTAATGCCATCAAGTTATAGAGGGACAGAATCCATTTGTATTTCTGGTGTGACAGGGGGATCCCAAGAGTTAACTGTATTGGAAGCTGAAGTAAGCCTAACTGGAAATGAATGGCAGAAACACCCCATTGTGACTGGTCCAGAGGCTCCGTGTATCCTTGGCATAGACTACCTCAGGAGGGGGTATTTTAAGGACCTGAAGGGGTATCGATGGGCTTTTGGTATAGCTGCCTTGGAGACGGAGGGCACTGAACAGCTGTCTACCCTGCCTGGTCTCTCTCAAGACCCTTCGATTGTGGGGTTGCTCAAGGTTGAAGAACAACAAGTGCCAATTGCTACCACGACGGTGCACCGGCGGCAATATCGCACCAACCGAGACTCTCTGATTCCCATCCACAAGTTGATTCGCCAACTGGAGAGCCAAGGAGTGATCAGCAAAACTCGCTCACCCTTTAATAGTCCCATATGGCCAGTGCGGAAGTCTAATGGGGAGTGGAGACTAACAGTTGACTATCGTGGCCTGAATGAAGTTACACCACCGCTGAGTGCTGCCGTTCCAGATATGCTAGAACTTCAATACGAACTGGAGTCAAAGGCAGCCAAGTGGTATGCCACAACTGACATTGCTAATGCGTTTTTCTCAATCCCTCTGGCAGCAGAGTGTCGTCCACAATTTGCCTTTACTTGGAGGGGTGTCCAGTACACTTGGAATCGATTGCCCCAGGGGTGGAAACACAGCCCCACCATTTGCCATGGACTGATCCAGACTGCACTAGAAAAAGGTGAAGCTCCAGAACACCTGCAATACATTGATGACATCATCGTATGGGGCAACACGGCAGAAGAAGTCTTTGAGAAAGGGAAGAAAATAATCCAAATCCTTCTGAATGCCGGTTTTGCCATAAAAGAAAGTAAGGTCAAGGGACCTGCACAGGAAATCCAGTTTCTGGGAATAAAATGGCAAGATGGACGTCGTCAGATCCCAATGGATGTGATTAATAAAATAGCAGCTATGTCTCCCCCGACTAATAAAAAGGACACACAGGCCTTCTTAGGTGTCGTGGGGTTTTGGAGAATGCATATTCCAAATTACAGTTTGATTGTAAGCCCTCTCTATCAAGTGACCCGGAAGAAGAATGATTTTAAATGGGGCCCTGAACAACAACAAGCCTTTGAACAAATTAAACGGGAGATTGTTCATGCCGTAGCCCTTGGGCCAGTCCGGACAGGACAAGATGTTAAAAACGTGCTCTATACTGCAGCTGGGGAGAATGGCCCTACCTGGAGCCTCTGACAGAAAGCACCTGGGGAGACCCGAGGCCGACCCCTGGGGTTTTGGAGTAGAGGATATAGAGGATCCGAGGCTCGCTATACTCCAACTGAGAAAGAGATATTGGCAGCATATGAAGGCGTTCGAGCTGCCTCAGAAGTGGTTGGTACTGAGACACAGCTCCTCTTAGCACCCCGACTGCCAGTGCTGGGCTGGATGTTCAAAGGGAGGGTCTCCTCTACACATCACGCGACTGACGCCACGTGGAGTAAGTGGATCGCATTGATCACACAACGGGCTCGCATAGGAAACCCCAGTCGCCCAGGAATTTTAGAAGTGATCACAGACTGGCCAGAAGGCAAAGATTTCGGAATGTCGCCAGAGGAGGAGGTGGCACGTGCTGAAGAAGCCCCGCTGTATAATAAACTGCCAGAAAATGAGAGGCAATATGCCCTGTTCACTGATGGGTCCTGTCGCATTGTGGGAAAGCATCGAAGGTGGAAAGCTGCTGTATGGAGTCCTACACGACAAGTTGCAGAAACTGCTGAAGGAGAGGGTGAATCGAGTCAGTTTGCAGAGGTGAAAGCCATCCAGCTAGCGTTAGATATTGCTGAAAGAGAAAAGTGGCCAGTGCTCTATCTCTATACTGACTCATGGATGGTGGCAAATGCCCTGTGGGGGTGGTTACAGCAATGGAAGCAGAGCAACTGGCAGCGCAGAGGTAAACCCATTTGGGCTGCTGCACTGTGGCAAGATATTGCGTCCCGGCTAGAGAATCTGGTTGTAAAAGTACGTCATGTAGATGCTCATGTACCCAAGGGTCGGGCCACTGAAGAACATCGAAACAATGAACAGGTGGATCAGGCTGCCAAGATTGAAGTGGCTCAGGTGGACCTGGACTGGCAACATAAGGGTGAGCTATTTATGGCTCGGTGGGCCCATGATACTTCAGGCCATCAGGGAAGAGATGCAACATATAGATGGGCTCGAGACCGAGGGGTGGACCTGACCATGGACACTATCGCACAGGTTATCCATGAATGTGAAACATGTGCTGCAATTAAGCAAGCCAAGCGGTTAAAGCCCCTGTGGTATGGAGGGCGATGGCTGAAATATAAATTTGGGGAAGCCTGGCAGATTGACTATATCACACTCCCACAAACTCGCCAAGGCAAGCGCTATGTGCTTACAATGGTGGAAGCAACCACCGGATGGCTGGAAACATATTCTGTACCCCATGCCACTGCCCGGAACACTATCCTGGGCCTTGAGAAGCAGGTCTTGTGGCGACATGGCACCCCAGAAAGAATTGAGTCAGACAATGGGACTCATTTCCGAAACAACCTCATAGACACCTGGGCCAAAGAGCATGGCATTGAGTGGGTGTATCATATCCCCTATCATGCACCAGCCTCTGGGAAAATTGAGCGATACAATGGACTGTTAAAGACTACATTGAGAGCAATGGGGGGTGGAACCTTCAAACATTGGGATACACATCTAGCAAAAGCCACCTGGTTAGTCAACACCAGAGGATCTGCCAATCGGAGTGGCCCTGCCCAATCAGAATTTTTACATACTGTAGAAGGGGATAAAGTCCCTGTAGTGCACATGAAAAACATGTTAGGGAAAACAGTCTGGGTTATTCCTGCCTCAGGCAAAGGTAAACCCATTCGTGGGATTGCTTTTGCTCAAGGGCCTGGGTGCACTTGGTGGGTGATGCGAAAAGACGGAGAAGTCCGATGTGTGCCTCAAGGGGACTTGATTTTAGGTGAAAATAGCCAGAATTAAACTGTATGATATTAGTTGCTATATAACCCTGCTACTGTATGTTATCATTACTATAATTGTCATATGCTATATCCATAGTACTATAGTAAGAATCACTTGGATCAAGCAAGAAAGAACTGTGATAAAACTGAGCAAAGCGCCGTAGAGGTGGAACCGGAACTGACTCCAGCATGCAACAATCCAACGGTGCACACCATCCTCCTGCTGCATCAAATGTCATCTGCTCCTCACACCGCACAGAAGCCCAATTCTGCTCTACCGACTGAGAGGACTTTGCACCATCCCTCCTGCCCAGACAGACTGGTATGACAGATGGAGCCCAGAGTCGGAAACTAAATGAACTCAACAAACATTTTATGAACATAACCCATGAACTAAAGAACTAATATCTCTGTGTGTATATACTTTTATATATATATATATCATTGGTCGTATGTCTCAAAGAGATGGAAGGGTGGTGATGATTGATCAGAATGTAACTAAAGGTATGGAAACTGAGCATGACGTCAATGGTATAGAATAAGGGGTGGATACTGTCCTGGTTTCAGCTGGGATAGAATTAACTGTCTTCCTAGTAGCTGGTACAGTGCTATGTTTTGAGTTCAGTATGTGAAGAATGCTGATAACACTGATGTTTTCAGTTGTTGCTCAGTAGTGTTTAGACTATAGTCAAGGATTTTTCAGCTTCTCATGCCCAGCCAGGGCACCTGACCCAAACTGGCCAACAGTGTATTCCATACCATGTGACGTCCCATCTAGTTTAGGAACTAGGAAGGGGGGGGCAGGGATTTTGGCCGCTCGGGGACGGGCTGGGTGTCGGTTGGCGGGTGGTGAGCAATTGCCCTGCGCATCATTTGTACATTTCAATCCTTTTATTACTACTGTTGTCATTTTGTTAGTGTTATCATTATCATTATTAGTTTCTTCTTTTCTGTTCTATTAAACCGTTCTTATCTCAACCCAGGAGTTTTACTTCTTTTCCTGATTTTCTCCCCCATCCCACTGGGTGGGGGGGGAGTGAGTGAGCGGCTGCGTGGTGCTTAGTTGCTGGCTGGGGTTAAACCACGACAGAGGGCAGGACTGCCCTTTCAGTAGTAATGTGCCCTTAGATCTACTGAAGCCACTTGTAGAACCACACCTTCAGTCAAACAGGGATCTCCTGGTGGGATGTTTCCAAAACAGCTACCCAGCTCTCTTAGGTGGAATTCCAGCTTTGTGTGCTTTTATGTGGTCAGTCTTTTCTGTCATGCAAGTGTTCTGCATTGTGCTTAAATTGAAGCAAGGAGATACTGCAAGAGGAGAGATAATTAATCAGCAAGTTGGATGTTCATGTTTCTTGCATGTGGTTGCTCAGGAAGACTTGAATCAGTGACAGATGTAATGTGATTCTTGGCACCCATAAAAATCATCAGCCATGCAAACACTATTTCAGTATGTGTTGTCTCATGGCACGGGGGTTGAAGTGAACTATTCCAGACACTCTTTCTTGAGATTTTGGTCATGTACACAGTATCTGTTGTCTGGGTGGCCAGAACCCTGTATCTTCCTCAGAAGCTCTTTCCCACCTCTGTCCTGTTCCCGTGCACCCCAGCTAGTTCTTTAGGTTTGTACACTTAATCCTGTCACAAATTGACCACTAGGCCTGTGAGAAACCTCAGGCTGAGAGCTGAAAGAATTATAATGAGTTGGCTTGCAGTTTCTGAACCATAATAGCCAGGCATGCTTTTAGCTTGAGGCAGGCATAGTGTGGTACATGTTTGCTTGAACCTTGGTGAAAGAACTACAAGCTAAATACACTTCGCATTTGTAGCACAGTGTAGACATGGTCAGATAAACTATGTTGTCTCTGTGTTACAAGGAGGACTCTGCATTTCACCCCTGAGCTGGCAGCTACTGTCTTTGCAGTAGGTATGAGTGAAATGTATAAATGCTCCTCCTCCTCATGAAGTTCAGGGAATGGCAGCCTAGCTTACACCCCCATTGTCAGCTGCTGAAGCAGAGATCCTGGTCCTGCATCTCACTGACGCAGCCAAACACGTGCTCTTTTCCACTGGTTCTGCTGTGTGGGCCATAGCCTCTGGTGAAAATAAAGACAAGAAGGGGAAACAGGAAGGGGAAAGAGGGCTGTGACAGGTGCAGTTGTATTTTAAACTGCTGTAGCTTTCTGTTGTGAACATCTGCCCCCAGATGAATGCACGGATTTTTTTTTTTAATTTTTTTTTTCTTTCAACTCAGCAGACTCACTAAGCCAGGATAGCTCTGGAGTAAGGTGTGTGTGTGTTTGAGCTTTTGTGCATTTGTCTTTTCTGGACAAGTAATGGCGCTTGTAGGGGCAGTGTTGGTACTCATGTGCTTTATTAGGTAGTGGAAGAAGACATTTGTTCTCCAGGACTGTGCAAGGTCATCTGATGAGGTTTGTAAGAGCAGAATTTGGTACAATCTCAGAACAGTATTTTGAGGGGTCTGTATTTGGTGAACATCTGTCTGTTACTGGGGTTGGAGGAAAACCTGTGCTGGATTTACACTGTGTGGTTTCCCTGAGGTCTTGCATGTTGCAGCTGTAAGAGTCAATCTTATCTCAGGTGCATCCAGTTCTTTATGTTAAACATCCTGCTCTCAGCTCAAGGCTGCTAGTGAATGAACAAGGGCTGTAAGTTTGGAAGAGTTTTGCAGAAGTCACAAATTGCAATTTCCTCTTTAATCTGTGATAGGATTACTGAGTGTTGTCTTGTCATCCTGGGGAAATGGCTGAGCTTCTGTGAAACTTCCCAGTGATAGATCTTTGTGGATGGTGCCTTCATGCAACCTGCAGCATTACAGACCAAGAGTGTACCTTCATGAGCTACTGAGGAAGAGGGGGATGGAGACCAGTGATCCCAAGCTGAACTATAAGAGCCGATCCAGTAGTCATCTGCAGTCAAGGTAGAGGAGGCTGAGGAGCATTGCCTGGGCAGATGATGTGTGGTAGGCAGTTTCCTAGTTGTTACCTGTGTGACACTGTATCCATGACAAGACTTTCAATGGTGTGTTAATCCAGTTCCCATTTCCATCCATTGCTAATGCAGGAAGGACTTCCCATCTGGGATTCCTACCTGTGTTTCTGCACATCAGGAAATGTCATGTGAGGTGCGATGGTTGTACGCATCAGTCTGATCGCAGTTGCTTTGCAGTTGACTTTGCCTCCTCAGTCTCGTTTGTCATCTGACATGAATAATGAGTGCCAGGAATAATTAAAAACTGCACCCAGCCCAAGTGGCCAACTGGAAGTTACTGGTGACATTTGTCCCTAAACGGGAATATTCCCACAGAAGGTACCTTTGATCCTGTGGGTTACCTTCTTGTTATCTGCCAATTCCCCATCTGCTTGAGGTTTTTATTTTACCACTCTTTCCTAGTGTCTGGCATTTTTCATATTTTTTCTTCTTGCTTTCTCTTCTGTGTCCTCTCCACTCTTGTGGCTTTTCAGACTTTCCTTGCTTAACCTCACTGTTCTCAGAACTATGTGCTGAGTTTCCTGTTCCTGCAACCCAAGTATGGTATTTATTGGCCACTTTCTCATCTCTGCCTTCCAGTATTTACAGGAGTGACATGGAGTTGCCCTTGGCATTGTAAACAACTTTTGGTGACTCAGCTTTCTCCAAATCCTTTTTGTTTCAAAGATGAATTAAAAAATAACTGGAAGCAGCATTTGGGAACACTGAACCAAGAGAAGTGAACAGATGCATTCACTTCCTTGAAGTGAAGTTCCTTGAAGTTTGGACAAGATGTGCTTTATAGAGGAACTGTGGAGTAATGTGTGTTTTTGAGTATTAAGGAGATGTATTGTCTTAGTGGGTTACAAAGGTAAACACAAATTACATTCTGGTTTCTCACAATTTGCTGAAACACTGGTCCTGTCAACAGGTCTCTTGATAACCCAGTTGTATTCTTCATAAGGATACAGCTTCCTTATGAGATGCACAAGTGTGTGTGCACACACTGGCTCAAGCAAAACTTGGCATAGTAAAATACAGCTTGTTTCTGTGTTGGAGGATGAGAACTAGTTTGTTGTCACTTCCAAATTTACAGGGCAAAATGAAACATGACCACTTTCTTTGTAGAACTGAAAATCTGTTTTCAGGTGCTATGCGTGTAGATGAGGTGCTTGGAGTGAGGCGTTTGGAGAGAAGGGGGAGATGTCCTATACATTATTTGTTCTGTATGGACAGTTTTACAAAGTCTTACATTTTCCTGTGTTTTTTCTTCTCATCTGTGGCTTTTCTGCATGCTTCTCTCCACTCTGTTGAAAGGGAAAATGTTGCTACAGTATAACCCAGTTTTGAGGGGTTATTGCAGGAGGTTTCCCTGCTGAGTGTGTATGTCCTTGGTAAAGCAGGGGCTCTGAGGTTAGCATGATGAAAGGTAACTTCCCTTGCTTTCCCTAACTACTTTGTCAGCCTGCTTCTCACAAATGCAGCTGGAGTTGCTGTGGGAGACTTAATGTCCTTGTTCACACTTGGAAAAGGAGGCTGGCTGGTTGCAAGCTTCAGGTGATAGCAGGAGCTCTCTTTGAGGGCCCTCCCTCTTGCTCTGGGTGTATTGAGATGAAAGTCTGAGGCCTTGTGAAAGCTAGTTGTCTCACCTGGTGAGCTGGTCGATGGATGGAGTGGGAAGTGTTCACAGATGCCAGTGAGGGGGTAGTCCGCACATGCAGAACCTATAGAGACAAGCTGTTGTCCAGTTGTGCCATTTGCATTAATATCTGGGTGGCAGAGTGGTCTGGACAGGCTGCTGACTCCTTCTGAGCATTCACGTGTTCTGTGGTGTAAGGGCTGACTTCTCAGAAACCACAGATGTCAGCTCCATGCCGATAGCCTGCCAGCTTAGCCAGGAGGAAATGTATGACGGAGCAAGCTGCGTGCGCTGTACAGCAACACGTCAAAATAACTGGCTGCTTCATATTAGTTTTAAAGCTACTAAATGGCTCGTGAAGCACATGGCCATGCCTACATTTTCCCTGGGCTTTCCCAGGGGGTGAGTTTCTGTAGGGCAGCTGTGCGGGGAGCCTGGCAGGGCAGGCAAGATGTGGCCGGCACAGGGCTGCTGTCTGCAGCGCTGCTACTGACACTTCCTGGAGGGGGACACGTTCTTCAAGGGGAAATGTGGTTGGGTTTCTTGGACCACATCTCCTCCCCTTGCTGCTATTCTCACAAGTATTTCACAGACTTGAGTGTGGCCTGAGGTAGCCTCTGTTTAAAGGGGAACAGAAAGGCCCTCCAGTCAAGGCAGAGCTGTTTATAAAACCACGAGCTGTTGACCTACAGCAGCTGCTCATGGAGAAGCTCAATTCAGGTATTCACTTAACTTTCTAATGAGTCTGTTGATCTCCTCAGTGATGGCCTCTCTAACCTGGGTATCATTACAATGATATAACTGCTGAATCTGTATATGCAAATGGGTTGTCATTACTCAAGTATCTTAGTGAGTGGGAAGCCCGATCTAACAACATGTCCCTTTAGAGCATGGATGTTATTGAATGTAATGGGATGGTTTCCTCTTCCAGTGCTTGCTTGCATGTTCACAAGTCAGTAGGACATGACTGGAACTTGCAAGATGGTCATAGCATCACTTCACTGCTTATGTGGGAAGTTGGTAATTTGCAATTTCAGAATTTTCTGAATGAACAAAACAGATGAATGATTCATACCTGAGACTCCGAGTGCCTGTTCCGTCAGCTGTTAATCCAATTACTGATTAACATTGCTTGCTTTTTCCCATATTACCCAACAGCTCTGTTCTTACATATGACCTCCGGGCAGTCAACTCTGTTGCAAGAATGTGGAAGTGCAAGACAGGATCAGGCAATGCCAGAATTTCTTAAAAGCTCAAGTTATTCTTTATCTGCTAATTTGTTTCTATTATCAAATAACATCAGTAAAGCAGAGGGACTGGGGGGCTTGTTCTCTCCTTGCTTCCCTCTTATCCTTGCTTACTGTAGATGTTGTAGCTGAGATCCACAGCTTTAGGTTTCATTTTCCTCTGAAATGGACCATATTTTGGGCAAGTGAGGTACAAATTACCACACTAATGGTTCCATATTGGGGTGGGAATGATGCCCTTAGTATCAGGATGCTGGCAAGTGTCAACTTGTGCATATGTTGCAGGAACATTAAAGCTTTGCTGTAATTTGGTCACCACTGGATCTCTCTTATCTGCGGTGAGCTTAGTCTTTCTGATTTAATCATACTGGAAATAACCAGCAGAGATTACAGAGACACTATTCTATTAACAGTTGCCTCTTCTTCTCCTCCCTGAAAGACATGGTGTCTTGCTCTGTATATGCCAAGCACCTGATGTGATAGCTATCATGTAAGGCAATGATGTGGGACCAGTGCTTTATTTTCTGCTGGGCAGCTGGGCAGTCTGGCATTCCCAGGTGGGAGTAGTCCACCTTTCCCTACAAGAAGGGTTCCCTAAACTGCGGTCTGGCTCTTGCAGCTAGTGACTTTGGACAGTATCAATTAAAATATTGAATAAAGGAATTTAAAACCTCAGTCCATTTTCTGTAACACTTGGTACGACTGTCTGAAAATCCAAAAGACCACCGTCAGTATGTAGCCTTGTGTCAAAATAGTTTCTTAGTCAAATCTGCAGATCTGTGTTGGTGCAGTATTAAAATCTATTTGCTAAATTACATGTACTGTTCTAGGTTTGTTTAAGAAATGTCAGTGGTGGTGGTGATGCCTTACTTGAACTTTAGAGCTGCAGATTTTTGGCTCTACTCTTTCTACAGCAAACATTAAAGCAGCAATCTACTTGTACTCGTGAGTAGGCTTGCTTGCCACGTGGAGTGATTTGCATACTTAAAGTTAAGTGTAAGTGTACCACTGTTTGTGACAAAAATTTCGGCTGAATGATTCGGTAAAATTTTGTGGCTTAAAACCTGTCTCCTGAAAACAAAGTTGCATTCATATAATTCATAAAACTCAATTTAAATATATAGTAAATATGGGGGAGGGGGGGGAAGGTGTGCATGACAGAATTTCAAATGTCCTAAGTTTAAGTCTTTGATAATAATAATGATGATGATGATGATGATGAAGTCTAGATTTAAATACCTGACTGACTTCTAGCTACACTGTTTGAAACTAGCAGGACATGAACTCCTAATAGAAGCCTGCCTTAATAACTTTGGCTCTCTTGATTTGTGGAAACTTGATGTACCCAGAGGTGGAGGATTCTGAGTAAAACCTGGGCTGTTGGCAGCTTCACTGTATGGATGCCACAGGTTAGACAGTGCAATTGGTCACTTAGGTCTTTCTCATCAGGACTGAGCATTTTAAATAGAACGTTTCTTACTCATATAAAAACTCTGCTGGTCCAAATCTGAGATTTTTATTTAGTAAATAATTCGTACTGCTCTTTACAGTTGTGTTTTAAGGTAAGTAGGAAATAATAAGTAACTTCCAAAATGTTATCTTAAATCCTTGACTGCTCCACAGTTTTCCAAGGTTTGGAAAATTTTGGCCATGGGAGATAGAGTTTTAAGAATTCATGCTAGTCTTCTGACAAGGAGAAGTCAGTGTCTTTCACCCCATGTTTTGGGGGACGGGAAAAAAGGTGTGAATCATGAATCAAGAGGTAGAAACTAGCTAAGAAAGCACTCTCTACTAAGTAGATACAAAATCATCTGTTGTTTCCTTTCTCTAGTTGAGGAAAGTTTTTCCTGGCAGCGGTAGGAGACCTGTAATCTATTTTAATTCTTGCTAGGTTTTTTTTGCAGCCAGTGGTATAAATTCAGTTTGTTTGCTCTTCCATCAATATCCATGCTATTACTGGGGAACAGGAATGAGAACATTGTTTTGTACACACAGATTGTAGGGTTACATGGGTTTACTTCTACTCTTGGGTCTGCTTGGGTAGAATACTGTTATTCTTCAATGCAAAGGCTCTGGTACATTTCAGTTTCAGTCTTGTATAGATACAGGAGCTTACAGTTTGTGCTGGAGGAATGGGATCCCTTCAGATTACTGCCTCATGTTGTGTTTTGTCAACACAATAATGAACTTGGGAGTTGGGGTGAGCAACATAAGCAGGATCCAGAAAACTAAAGATACTACTGAAATGAAGGAAAAGTTGTTTTTCTTCATTTACTTTAGGAGAGGAAGACTAAAGGCTGCTGCCCATCCTACGATGAACTTGGAGTGCAGCTGGAGTCAGATGAGTCCAGTTGCCGATCATTCTTATGTTAGACATTGACATACTAATTTTCCTATCTAACATGAGAAGGGACTATCCATCTCAGCAGAGTGGCATTGTTGTTTGTTTTGTAAGCATGTTCAGTGCTACTCCAGCACTTTTGTGTCTTTGTGAATGTTTCCCAGCAATCCTCTTAAGGGGAAAAAAGAGGAAGCTCTGTAGTTTCCCTTTCTTCAGCTATATCCCCTTTTCTCAGCATTACTTTGAGAAGAGCAGCAAGTTCCACCCCACCACCTGCCTTGCTGTTTCTCAGGATGGATGTTGTACAATGTGCATTTTCAGCAAAGGGGAGTGATGTAACAGAACTCTGTATGCTTTATTTTAGACTCAGGCTGTGACTCTGTGACTGATACAGAAACAGAAGACGAGAAGAACCCAGTTTACTCCCACAGACTTGCCATGAGTGAAGAACATGGATCATCCAAGAGCACTGGGGACCATCCGGTGGTGCAGCCTGACCGCATACGGTGTGGGGTACTGTATGGCCACTCCTTGGGCTACGTTCTTACTGTGGGCTGTTGCAACCCATTATGCTGCTCTGTAATGGACAGCTTTACAGGCCTGGGAGTTAGTCCCTAATTCCTTTTCTGTCACCTTCCCTGTCAGCTCCTTGTACTCAGTGTCTATGTTTCATGAGTTCAGTTCCATAGGCCCAGAAGTAGCTTGGTAACATGCAGTGCCCAGTGTTGTCTAGGCTGCAATGTCACTTATTGACAGATAGTCTCATTAACATAGCTGCTTGTCTTGTGTGCTGTAAGGCACGTTCACACTCCTGACTTCCCATCTTCCATTCTGGTAAGATTTAGGGGTGGCAAGTGGAGTAAGGTGATTGTAATGAACCAATTAACTCCACAGCCTGGATGCAGTCTAATATGACAATTCTGGTGCATGTCCTGCAAGTGACTCCAAAGAGCTTGGATCATGGCTTCCTGTCTGAAAAACAGCATTTCTTAGTGTAGCATTCCCTCAGATGGGAAAAGTCTAAGTTTCGTCCTTTGTTTCTGTTCAGAACAGGGCTGTGCTGCTTGAGGGAAGAGACTGATAGAGTTGAAACTAAATAATTTTATAAATCTAGCTTATTCAGTTTGTCAATGTAGCTGATAAATCTGGAGTTTTGTCAGCTTAATGCATGTATCTATGCTGGTGCAAGCTGTAACAAAGCCATATGCCCAGTTACTCTGACTGGAAGATGCTCCTGAAAACCATTCAGAACCGTGAAAATGACAGATGATAATTTATGTTAGCGGCAATGACAACAAAATCCCTAGAAAAGGGACTTAACAAAGTAAGTGTTCTTATGTTGTGAACCTGCATGTTGTAATGCCTTTTCTCTTAGGTGCAGACAACAGTTTATATTATCATGAAATGTAAACTAGATGGCAAAGTGAAAACTGAAGTTGAATTCTCTCCAGAGAATGCATCATCTGTGCGTGTGCCAGCTGAGGTGGAGAACGAGTACGCAATCTCTGTGGAGGCTCCAAGTAAGCTGGGCTGAGATTTTCCTCCTCTCCTCCCTCCACTGCTTCCTTTCTATCTCAATCTGCCTGTCCTGAAAAGTGCCAGAGGGATAAAGGTAAAGGTTGCAACACAAGAAAACTTGAGGCCAGGGAATCTTGAACTTGCATTCTCATCTATGATAGTTTTGTGATGAGGAACTGAGACTGCTGCTTGGGGGCTCTGTTTTCCCCTCAGCTGAGGCAGGGTTGCAGTGTGAAAACACCTTACTGGGAGTTCTGAGAGTAGATTGCAGCTTGTAAAGCACTTTGAACTTAACTGTGTGTTATAACCACCACAACATTAGCATTGGCAGGGCACCGAGAGAAGGTAAGTGCCAGTAAACAATTGCATGACTATAACAACATGTGCTTAATGTGTGATGATCTCTCTGTGATCAGAGTTGAAACTATTTATCCTGGCTTGCCTTTTAATTTAGGTATGTTCTGTCACTCTAGGTATTTACATTTACAAAACCGTAGGTTGTCTAAACTTTAGGTTCACTAAACTTTAGGGGCAAGGTTTTGGTGCCTTACAGATTGATAGTAGTTTCCCAGTATGATGTTATTTTATCTACTTTGGTCTGTCGTCTTGAAAAGTCATTGTGCCAGCTCTGAAAATAGAGACTAATAGTCATTATAGCAACTTCTGTAAAGTCAGTGAGGTGGATTGATTTAAAGAAGGTGACTTCAGCCACATAAAAATGTTCAACTTAATCTGTCTTAAATCAAGACTTATAATTTAAACATGGACCTGGAAACTAACTTGCACTTTGAATTATAAGTGTGACCTTCATGTTGATAGAGTATACAACTATGTAAACTCTGCAGTTTCTAGCAGTAAGAGAAATATATTTTTAATTCCTTTCGCATGTGACTGAACTATTTCATCATTTCCTGAGTTGTTAACAGCCAAGCAGGGAAAGATTAATTTCAGTAGGATTCAAAATATTTGTGTTTCAAAAAGAAAGTTCAGACCTATGAATATACACTGGACAAAACATCAAGAAGCTCCCAAGGTGCAGGTAGGAGGTAAATCCTGTGCATGGGTAAAGTTGTAAAGCTGGAATTCTTTTAAGTTGATTTCATTCAGAGACTAGTGAGGCTGACAGGGGTTGCAAAATCCCTAGTGACTTTTCTGGTTTCTCTCCCCTTCTTCCCCAGCTCTCATATTTTATGGCATGGTTTAGAGACTGCTCCAGAGAAAGCCGGGGGTGGAGAGACATGAGGTGTTCTAGTTTGAGGTAGTGTACTGTTAATATTGGTGGTCCAGACAACTGTTAGCAGAGGACCTAGCAGGTCACAGGTGATGTACATTGACATATCTATGAAGATGGTAGTTCCAGAGTACTTTCCTACCTAGTGTTCAGACCAGCATCATCTCCTTTTTTTCATGACTCTTCATGAATTCAGTACAAATAGAAACTGTTTTGGTATGCCACTGGCAGTATCTCCAAACTCCTCCTATCCTCAGGGTATTTGATGCAGACTCATTCCCATTGTTTGTTCTTAACAGTGATTTCTTCTCTTTCTTTTCAAAGATTTAACCTCTGGGACAGTGACTCTACAGATATATTCAGGGGACTTGATAGTGGGAGAAACAAGCATCACCTATCATACCGACATGGAGGAAATTAGCAGTCTGTTGGCTAATGCAGCCAACCCCGTACAGTTCATGTGCCAGGTAATGACTCTAGCAAATAGCTGCTTTGGAAACCAGTTCTTTCAGAGGCTAGACAAGCGGACATAAGCAAAAATGCTTGCCATGAAGTAGCTCTTCTGAAGTGAAGAAATGCAAGGTCATGTAGGGATTTTCACATAACCTTAACATCCCCTTTTAGCAAAAGCATGGGTGATCTTTCTGGAGCAAATAGCTGGCTAAGGTGACTCAGGCCATCCAGCTAAAAAAAAAAATGCAGTCAATCAACATTCACATTTAGACCTCAATGACTTAAAAAGATTGGGATGACAGAACTTGATATAACAAAGTACCATAAAGAAATAAATTGTTTGGAAATTTGTACCTGAGGCTTCTTGGAAAACATGTGAAAAGGTAGCAGAGATTCATACTAGCTGAATGGAGTAACATAAAATGATTTGTTTATTCTTAGCACTTATTTCTTTAAAGCCACTCCTCAGTTCTCATATCATATTTTGCACAGCTGTGGTACCTGAACCCTGTCAGAGGGGTAAAGTGTGCACAAGCAAGTTCTCCAGATGTGTTGTCTTTGCTGCCTGCCTGTATGTCCCTGATCAGCCGTGTAGTGGAAGCGTACAGAGTAGTGTTAGTCACCAGCAAACCTGAGTCAGGGGAGACTGTCTTTCCCTTTCTTTTTAGTTCCAAGTTATGGAGCAGTTGGTACTGGGCTGTGCCTCTACTTGGGGAATAGGCATGCTTCCCAGTCTTTGGCTAAGAACCAGTCCAAAAGCCAAACCCAGAGTGTACACCAGAGCAGTTCAAAATAGACTAGTTTGTACTTAGAGCAGGAGTGACACTTCATTGGAACAGTTTCAGAGTAAGATTTTTACCTGTCAAGGAAGTAGACAGTAACAGTTTTCTGTGCTTCTAGTTGCATGAGTGAGTTTTCTCATGGTACTCTGTCTTTTTGTGGAGTGTATGGTTCTCCTCTGCTCCAATTAATGATACTCTGTTTCTGGACCAGGAAGCTATTCATGTTCTTTGCTTGACCTGAACATTGCTACTTTCAGTGTTTATGCCTACTGTTTTCTGATATGTGCTAAATAAAGAAACACCTTATAAATCTCACCTTAACTGAATCTCCAGACTCCCTCAAACAAAATCACTTTCCATTTATCTCTAGGCTTTTAAAATTGTTCCATATAGCATAGAAGCACTGGACAAACTGTTGACTGAGTCACTCAAGAAGAATATTCCTGCCAGTGGCTTACACCTGTTTGGAATCAACCAGCTGGAAGAAGAAGATATGACAACAAGTAAGTTGAAATATTTTTGTTTTCTTTTTAAACTTCATCTGTATCAGTCGTTTTACCTTGGAGTGCCTTAACACTGCAGTGTGTGGTACCTGCATAGGCTGTCTCAAAAATCTTGGATCTCATCCAGGAGGCTAAATTTCTGATCATGCGTGTAGAGAGGGGATTGCCATTTGGGTCGGGTGACCCTTTTTTTATTACACGCATCAGTCTCACTTCCTTGCACTGCGACAGATGCAGCTATGTACACAGCTTCAAACACAACCAAAGTGAAAAAATGATGCTCCCCCAAAAGTCTCCCATGTTTTCTCCCTTGTTCTTCTCCCAGTCCCATGTGGCATTTTTCCCCAGCTCAGTCCTTTTCCCCCAACCCCATGACTCTGCTCTAAGGTGCACAGTGGGCACCCAGCAGTTGGATTGGTGTGGCACCATGAATGGTTGCCTTACAGCAACTGGGTCCTACTGGAATGATGATCTAAGAGGTCCTTGCAAACCTGTGATCCTACGCACATTAAGCTATTACAATGCCAGATTCCCCACTAAACGTCATAGGACTTAAGCCTGGAGATCAGCTAGATAAGTCAGTTAATTGTGCAGAGTTAGCTCCATTCTGAAACTGTATCTATGCTTTTCAGGGCTTTCATACCTGCTTTGGTCTATGTGTTTACTAGGAATTTTGTTTCTCACCTACTGGCTTTGTTGCTGCTAGAGAGAAACTTAGATTCTAACAGGCTCCTGTCCTTACAGATCAGAGGGATGAGGAGCTGCCAACACTGCTTCACTTTTCTGCAAGATACGGGCTGAAGAACCTCACCGCCTTGCTGCTTACATGCCCTGGAGCACTGCAGGCCTACAGTGTAGCCAACAAATATGGCCACTATCCAAACACCATAGCAGAAAAGCATGGCTTTAAGGACCTCCGCCAATTCATTGATGAATATGTGGTAAGAGGAAGCAGCAGTCCTTCTGCATTTTCCCACAGCAAGTGTGGGCAGTGGCACCAATCTTGACACTTAGTGTTGTGGGAGCAGGAGTGATGGGGTAATAAAGGGTGCAATGTGGTATGGTAGGGTGTAGAAGATGGACATTCAGCCACCCTGAAAGCTTCCAGGCTGGAGGGTTGGGTGCATCTCTGGAGCTGGGGAAGTTCTTGGGGCTTTTCCACAGAGCAAATAAGATGGAATCAGAGACTGCCATGCTGGGTTTCCTTATCATCCATCCATCCAATGAAGTTTGTGCATGGATGTGGTTGCTGTACTCTTCTAACCTCTGATCTTGGGAAAACTATAGCCCCTTCATCCCACTTACTTTGGGGAGTAATTATGGGAACAGAATATGTTTGGGAAGGTACAATCTGAGGTGCTCTCTGATTAGTCATAGTACAGTCTGGATTGCTTATTAGCTCATTCACAGCTGATCTGTGTAGTCTGCCAGCTCCACTTTAAATCCATTCCTTCCTGTGTTAGAATAGCTGTCCGTTCCCTACTTGTTCATTCTGGGAGCTCAATTCACATTTCAGTTCTCTTTGAGCTAACCCCATCCCCAGAAAACAGTACTCTGCCCTTTCCAGATTATGACATGGACCTGTCTCCACCTGCACCAGGCAATTGTTTCTGTGGTGTCCTTAGGATAAACCCCATGCACACCTTTCTTTTCCATTTGAGTTGTTTTCAGCTTGTATGCTTCAAAATAACAAGTAGCTCCTTGACTCAGATCATGTGAATTCTTGAACAGATTTTATTTCCCTTGACTTTTAGTTGAAAAGTTGTGTGTAATTGTCCCTAACAGTTGTCTGAATGGTGGGTGATAGATCTGCCAGCCTTAGTGTGGTTCTGCAAACCAATTACAGTAGTGTTTAAGCCCTATTTTGGAGGCATGGGTCCTTCTTAGACTTGGGATTTGCTTCTTCACATAAGCATAAATTTAGGGTTATATATATACTAGAGCTAAATAAAAGTCATTCCCTGTTCTGACATCAGGAGGGCTGCAGAAACTGTAAATTGTGTGATTAAAATCTTTGCACTGGAGTAAGTGAGAGATGCTTAGGAAGTCCTTCCAACCTCTTACTGCAGTACTGTGCTCCTCCCATGTCCTCCTTTCCACCAGCACAGTGATAGAACTGTGTTAAGAGTAGGTCCAGCTTACTGACCATGAAGCTATCTGTGCAGCTTAGTACCAGAGCAAACAAATGATCTGATATCTAGTATGGATATCTGAAAACCCAGTAAACCCCTTTACTCACCTTATTTTCTCTCTGGCAAAAGTCCCTCCACACCTTTCTAAAGCATCGCATGAGCTACCTGCCTGATCCATCTTGACTGTGGAGGGAAGCATGTGTAGACAGTTTTGACACATGCCCTGTGGATTGAAGGCCCGTGAGGTGGTGGTTGTAGGTGGAAGAATATCTTGTAGTACTGCAACTATGGCTGTGCTTGTGACATAGTTGGAACTTGGAGAGGAGGCTGGGATGAAGCTTTGAATTTTGCTCCCTTGAGTGGTTTGGTGGTTTGGTGCACTGCCCTCCCTTCCCAGTCCCCCCACCCCATGTTGCAAATATGTGAGAAAGGGTTCTGCTGTCCTGTGAATCGAAAGTTGCCTGTATTACATGAACAGCTGCCTGCTGTGACATTTCCTGTTAGTCTCACAGAAAAGGATCTGTGTACTCCCACTCTGGGTGTTATTTGCTGCTGCTAAGGCCAAGAAACTGAAACTGAATCTACACCAAAGCTAAAACTTTGCTTTCTTATAAGTGCTCCACATGTGGCAAGCTTTCCCCTTTATGGTCAGCTACGCTTACCCCAAAACAGTATTTGACGAGCATTTGTATTTTTAGACTGAGCTTTACTTATGTTCGAGGAGTTTGCAGAGATCAGGTAGGACGTGAAATTGAGGGAGTGAGCTGTAATGGCTATTCAGAATGTGTCAGCACCAACTTTTCACATTCGTTACCTGTTCAACATAGATCTTGAAGGCTGGGCCCAGACAGCTGTAGTGGGGATTTAATTCCTTTGAGAAGCCTTAGTCTTTGGGAATAGGCTGCTTTTAGAAGGTTTTTTCCATCAGCAATGGGAGAGTGAAATATATTTTGCTTGCTTTGATTCTCCAGATTCTTTATTTAAATGAGACTTGAACATATGGGTTTTTTTCTTGCCCTCCTTCCTCTCCAGGAAACTGCAGATATGCTGAAGAGTCACATTAAGGAAGAGCTGATGCAAGGCGAGGAGGATGAGTCTGTTTATGAGTCCATGGCTCATCTGTCCACTGATCTGTTAATGAAATGTTCCTTGAATCCTGGCTCCGATGAAGAGCTTTATGAATCCATGGCTGGATTTGTCCCTGGTGCCCCAGAAGATCTCTGTATGTATATTCATAGAATCACAGAATTGTAGGGTGGTTTGCATTGGAAGGGACCTGTAAAGGTCATCTAGTCCAACCCCATGAGTGAGCGGAGACATCTTCAACTAGATCAGGTTGCTCAGACCCTCTGTCCAAGAGGCCTAAGCTGATCCATTTCTCTTATACATAGTAGCACCTCAGTTGAGTTTCAGAGTTCAGGGCTGGTTATAGCTTTTCTGCTCTCGCCACAAGGAGACCATGCTCTGGTTCTGATGTTGGCTGGCTGATAAAATTGCTCTAAACCTTTCTTTGATTGCCAGTGTACAAGAGCAGTTTCCTCGGTGCTTTGAGGACTCACTAAACCCTGAGCAAGTGAATTAGCATTTGGAAGAGACCAAGTTTTCTACCATGTCCTACTTCTCCCTCCTGAGATCCAGGGAGGTAGGGACACTCTGACTTACAGACACTGTGGGAAAAGAACACTATGCAAGATGTGATTTTACTGATGACTGGGAAACTGAAAAACAAGAGCTGAGCTTCTACCTCAACAGCTTGAGAACAAAAGAAAGTGAACATCTAGAAATACGTGTACTGAAAATATTATAATTGAAAAATCATTATTCTAATCCACTTAGTTTATTGCTAAAAATATAGAGCTAATTCTGATAAATATGCAGATGTTTAACTTTTTCACCATTCCATTAATATTCAGTGAGTCTGATTGCAAATACCAAGTTAAGCACCTATGTTAAGCAGTTGTAAATTTGGTATTCCTACTTATCTGCCTATTTCGTCTGGCTTCATCCCACTGATATATTTTATGATTCCCATGATGAGCAGAGAATTCAGCTTACTATAGTTTAAGTACCTGCATAAGGACTTCCAGTGTTCCTGCAGTTTTAAGTGTGCTGCCTCAGGGGAAAAGCTTTCTTACTGAAACACTTTAGCTTACGGACTTTATCTGCCCTGGGCTGATTTTCTCCTCTTTTAAATTAAACGAAGTTATAGAAAACACGTTTGTGTTGATTAAGGATTCCAGAAGATTTGGTCAGTTCTCTGCCTGAAATCATAAACTCTTCTCTGCAATGTTTTGTTTGGCTGCTGCAGGGATAGTTTTGCTACCAAAACCAGGATTGTTCTGCCTTCAGGTGGAGATAAGCAATAAGGCTGGTTGGATTCCTAAGGAACAAAGCTGCTGTTGTTCGCAATAATGGGGGTGAGAGTTTCTAGATGTTTGGAAGCTCTGCCTGCAATCAGTGCACCTCTGAATGGGGTTGATTGGCAAAGTCTGCGGAGGGGCAAAACCCATGCTTAAAATAACAAAGCCCAGCTTGCTTTCTTCCACCCCTGAAATGTCCAGATCTCCTAGAAGCTATGCAGGGGATATTCCTTTCTTTTGTGCATGCAAATCAAGCTCCCCGTAATTTACAACTTTTGAACTGGACTCTGAAAAGCCTTTCTGAAAATATTCTCATTTGTTCAGATTTAGGTGAGAATTGCTTCCTGTCAAGAAAACTCTTCAGCCCTGCAGAGTGTTGGTGGAAGAACTAATTGTTTAAAGATGCTTGTTTCTTCTTCCCTACTGAAGATCACCACCTCCCTCAGTCTCCTGTCTCAGTTGCTTGTGTGCATGCCCCCTTGCCTGTTTCTGTCAAACAAGCCACATTAAGTTAAACAGTTCAAGCACACAGGTTTTCCTGCCCTCACTTACTCTGATTGACAGATCTCAGGAGGGAGTTTGGCTGGTGTTTTGGATGAATACACAAAACAGAGGCTGCTTGGGTGACAGGCATGGAGATGAAGAACTAGGAAAAGTTGCCATGGGATGGGAGAGGTTGTGCATTTGAAACTGAAGTCAGGCGGCTTTCCTTAAGCCTCCTCAGCAGCAAAGGCCCAGCAGGCATACGTCCTTTAGGGGGATCTTCTGCGAGCACAGCCACATCGGCAGGGTGACAGAGGTCTCTGGGATCAGCACCAGAAAGTTCTACTGGTGTGCAAATGTGCTGCAGGCTCTGCAGGGCTAGTAGGTCTAGAAAGGTAAAAACCCAAGCTGTTCCTAAAGTAGGTACTTATGATTCCTTTACTGGAAAGCACAGCCAAATGAGTCTGTGTTTTAAAATGTTTTCCTCATTGGCGAGATGCTATATATGGCTTATCTGTAATACCTCAACAGGGAATGCAAGTGTGCTTCCTGCTTCTTCTGGAGTTCTCCCAGCCTGTTGCTCCTGCACACAATGTTACCTTTCACTCAGGAGTCTTTTACTGAAAATCTGTTTTTCTTATGTAGTCTGTTAGTCTTTGCCTGAAGCATATTTACAGCTTGTCTGAACAGTGCTTAAAATCTACCTCTCTTGTAACAGGTAAGGTTAAATTGGCACAATGCTTGATGCTTAGATTGGTTGTCTCAAAGTGAAGGTATTTCAATATTATTTAGAATACCAGCACACAGGCAAACCCTCACTGAAGTTAGTGGGAATGCTGGCTGGTTTAGAACTGCCATCACAAATAAGGCTTCAAACTTTTGTACTGACTTAAAAGTTTGCGAGGATGAAAAACTCCCTAGGAAATCATAATCAATTCTACTGAGGTACTTTCTCCAGGTCAGAGTAACCCTTAAGTGAGTAGTTATGGCTGTGGTGTAGAGGACAATACCTGGGCTATTTTAAGTGTAGCCATACTGTGGCAGCATGCCCATTTATTGTGATAAAGATGTTCTTCCGCCACAGTTCTTCAGAGACTGATCAAAGGAAGGTTAGATACCACAGGGTCAATTTGTCTGGCAGGAACTGGTTTGAGAATAAGGTAACACAGGACTGAAGCCACTGTAATGGGTTAAAAGTAGTAGCAAATACTTGAATACTGGAGTGTTCTGTTAGTTCTTGTATTCTTCATCCCAGTTCTGATTTTTCAATGCATTTTTATGCGTTGTTTTTTCCTCCCTGCCTTTGGTCCTGGGGAGCCATTTACAGAGAAAGTGCAGAAGCTGTGCAAGGGCCCAATTTTACTTAAGCTGATGCTGCATGAGTTGCACACACCTGTGTTGAGTTGCTAGTTGTCCCTTTAAGTTTTTAGATAAATGATGGAATTAAAAAAAAAAAAAAAAGAAAAAAGGAAAAGGTTTTGTTAATCTACAGAACATTGCCGCCTCTTCTGCTGGAGGGGAGCATTCTTTCCCAGGTAGGTCTTAATGCCCTGAGCAGTGTAGATCATAAAGTACTCCTAACAAATCAGTGGGAACTTAACTAGCTCCTACTGTTACCTTGTTTGCTGTTCTTTAATAATGAGATTGAAGTGCCTTATTTAATTTCTTATGATTAATCTAATTGTTCCCACTTCAGAAGAACACTTCCCTCTTATTACACTTTTCAAATACCTGTAAAGTCAAACAATTTTCCAGAATATGCTCCAGGTTGGTACAGGTTGCAGGTCAATGTCATTTAGCTGAGTCACTCACACACTGTAACAAACAGCAGCTGAATAGCAAAAAGGGAGAGTTATCTCCATCATATCAGTCTGGTAGTATGAACTACAGCATCAGATAAAGTGCTTCGCTCTTTCTGCTTTTCTTTCACCAGCAACTCCTGCTGATTTTTGCAAAACAGTATTTTGAGTAGGCTGGAGTTGTATGCAGGAGGGACTCTGAGAGAAAGGACTCTTGAAAGTGCTGAAAACCTGTTTTGTTTGTGTGAAGATTAAACTGCCTGGTTTGTGTATGTGTTATTATGCTGTTTTACTTGGGGAAAGAATTAGGCTGTATTTCCTCTGTCCAAGGTCAGAACAGTGGCAGTGGCCAAGGGCTGGTGGCAACAAGTCCGGACTCTTAGCACTGTTTCCATATCTATGAACTGTGAGGACACTCAGACCCTAGATAGTGTGAGTTTCATGCAGAGGTTTAATCCTTTATCCTAGAAACTTTTCAGCTGACTAAAATCTGTTGTCCTGTAATTTGCAGACCTCCAACACCTAAAGAGTAGATGTTCATTCACATATAAGTTGTTATGCCCTTATTCTACTCTCTTGCATATCCTCCCCTTCCTCTACCATTTTATTGTCTTGAGACCAAGCTTTCAACACTGTCTGCATTGATTTTTATTTTTTCTGTAGTTAATGCAAGAAACAGCAGCCTCCTTGTCATCCTTGAACAAACTGAGAGAATTGTGCACAAAAATATAACTGCTTATAAAGTTCTGAGTTGTGATTTATGCCAACACATTGTAGCCTTTGTCTTGCATAATAAAGGACTGGTGTATGTAAAGAGGTAGCTTGCTTCATGCGCAGGAATACCTGGCTTCTGTTGTTTGCAAATCTTCAAAGGGGGTTGTTACTTTCTAAAGGGTGCCCACGCATGGATATTTTAGCTGTTGTGAAGGGTCTGTAGGTCATAACTTGTCTTCTGTATGCCTGTCTGTTCACAGGTTGGTTGAGCTCCTTTCTGAAGCCTTAAACCCTCTGAAGGGAAACTGAAACTCTTTGAATAAATATATTTTAGTTACTAGATTCTGACATCTAGGAACTACTTAACCCTCTTCCTGCTAACTCTTCAGACCAACTTTCCCCAATAGCCTCAGGAAAATCTGGGGACCTTTCCTGTGATACCCAAAGTTTGTGTGCGCCACCTTCTTGTCACATCTGTCTCACTAGCTGCTGCAGCAAGTGGAACAGGAGGCGTCAGTGATGAAGTAGAGAACTTCTCTTCAATTTTGGCACATGGGTGAGATGTTAGGTCTCATCTGTATGCAAAACAGGCCCATGAGCAAGAAGGTAGCGAGATGGCAATCATGTCTTCTAAGGATAACTAATTAGCTGATGAATTTAACTACGTTGACTATGTGATAGAAAACAAACGCTGCAGTATCCTGTTGCACTGCTGTTTTAGTAATCCTGCAGAGCACAGTCAAAACTGGGAAAGTACTATTCCCTCCACAGAGAACAAAAGGAACTTTGCACATCTATCACATTCTGTTCTGCCCTGAAATACATAAAGTAGGGGCTTTCCTCTGGGCCTGTATTTGCTACAGGTTCATTTCTAAAAGCTACATTAAAAATAATCGAGGTGGCTGCAAGGTGGAAAAATCGCTCTACAGAAAAATACAGGTTTGTAGTGCTGATTCTTTAGGATGCTCAAATGTCAAATCTGTTCTTCCATGCAGTGCACCGATATTTAAGTGAACTTTATGCTAGGTTGGTGGTGAGCAGATTAGCTCCAGCAGCATGCAGCTTGGCATGGACTGCAGAGCTGTTGCGAAGCTGCTGATATAGTTAGTCTGCATAGCATGCAGTATTGCTCTGGCTATGCTGGAGGTATTCCTGTAAGGTTAAAGCTAGTTTGGGTGCATTCACATGACTGTCAGTGGGTCCTTTGACAATTATTGTTTAAAAAAAACCCACAACATTCTAGCAAAGCAAAATCTTGCTAGCATATTCTCATCCCTTTCTCATAATCTCCTCAGCTTTGCAGGAAAGAAATAAGAAAGGTCAGCAAATATTAAAAAGACATTTATAGAGAACTGTTTCATATTCTCTCATGTAACCTAAGCCATCTAGTTTACATAGTAATAGATTTTCACAATGTGCCTCAGCGATTCACATATATCAATAAACCTCAACAGTTCATTTATACTACTCTTGGTTTTAATATTATTAGGAGCATGGTT
This sequence comes from Buteo buteo, assembly GCF_964188355.1. Classification (NCBI taxonomy): domain Eukaryota; kingdom Metazoa; phylum Chordata; class Aves; order Accipitriformes; family Accipitridae; genus Buteo; species Buteo buteo. The sequence goes on along the minus strand of NC_134174.1, from coordinate 47,210,330 downwards.
ACCTAACACTTTATTTCAGTTTTAGGATTAGTTTTAGGGTTACGATGAGGTTGACCCTTTTTTTTAAAATCAGAATTCTTCATGTCAAAACACTGACTTAACAAAGTACTTTATTGTTTGCTGTCACTCCTTTCTCAGTCTCAATTATCATCTGACCCTCTAAACACCCTCCAGTCCAGCTAATTAACTCAGCCAGCTGTTTTGACTTTTATCCAATAAATAAAACAAATACTACCTTCTGTGTCACGGGCAAATTGCCCTTAATGTCTTATTTTGCCAAGTCACAAAGTTTCCACTCAGTCTGGCCTCTCATGAGCACTGTGCAGAGACTAAAACCTTCACCTGGCCCACACACTCTCAGTAATAGCTAATCCTTAGCACCTGCTTGGAGCCTTGTCAGAACTTCTCAAGCAGTGTTAGTCACCCTCAAGCATAACTATCAGGCAGCTGGCAAATATTTGTGCAGACTGTATGGAACAGCAACTTAGGAGCCTTTTTTGAGGCAAGTGTCTGGTCAGTTGCCTGGCTTCCTCTTTGATTTTCACCATAAACCAAAGGTCCAGTCAGAAATATCACATAATTTTATTATATTATATTACATTGTTCTACATGTTTAAGGGCATAATCAACAGGTTCATCTTTCTGATTTTTTTCAGATGTAGAGATGCTTCAGTCCAAACCAGACACTCCAGTTGCTGGAGATGAAGTTTCTCTAACTACAAAAGACTCAATGCTGCGCAAGTTTTTAGAAGGTGAGACCTGTTTGAAAAGAGGGATGGTAGTAGCACAGTTAAAGCAATTAAATAGAACTTGAGATTTCTCCTTGTTATGTTATGAATAGGAGCTAGTCCACACTGTTAGACATGGACAGCTTTGCCTTAGTGGGTACAAATGAAACACAACAGAAAAATCAGCTCGTGAGGTGATTTCACAAAAGCAGTTAGTTTCTTACCAAAGAGGAGGAGTGGTTCCTAGTTCCAGTCCCTACCTACCAGTGAGTGCAAGCACACAGCTGGTATCTATTCAGGAATGGCTGTCTTCTGTCCTTATCTTAGTGATGGGAGTTAATTCTGGTGTCCTGACATGGGTGCATGCTCCCCTCATGGGCAGAGGCTGAGTGTAAAGTATAGCAGCACAAGCTAGTGATGAATTTTAATGTAGATGCTTTATTCAAAAGTCCATCCATTAGGAACAGTAGCCTGGAAAGAGGAAAAGAACTCCTGGCTCCCAAACCTGATCTATGCTCTGCGTCTTCAGTGCTCCCTCTGCCTTCTCTGACCAAAGCCAGACGTTAGATCCATGATATCTTCACTGAGCATGATTGGGTTGTCCAAACCTTTTCCTGACTCACCAGGTTCCATGGGATACATGCTCACTTTTTGTGGGTGGCCCAGCTGGACTCAGAGCAAGATTAAGTCTGGGGCTCTTAGCATCTTCTGTTTCCCCTGCCTTCACAGATGCTCTGGCAGTGCCATTGCATTGACTCAACTAAGTGTTACAACATCCCTAAAGGAAGGTCAGTCCAGTGGTTGGGGTATTCATTTGTGACTTGGTAACAGAGTAGGGAGTTAGTCCAGGGGCTCTTAATTCTTTTTGCTAGCATGCAAACAGAGGGAAACTAGGTTTTAAATCGAGTATGATAGCATTTGATGATTTTGCGGTCATGTTAGGAGTGAGAATAGAATGGGGATGATGAGGTGGTATAATAGTAGCTGGACTTGTTAAGTACAGACATGCATACCCAGGTCCCTCTGAGACACATTGTTCTGCGATCAAATATATTGTCAGCTGATGATAAATGCTCATTTCAGACAAAGGAATAATTCTCTGTAGTACTTTGTAGACCACCACAAGTAGCTTCTGGAAACCAGTGCTCCATTTGATTTGTTAACTGTTATAATATGCTAATTAACTGGAATAATTGAACTAACTGTTCCTCAAGTTCTTAAAAACAGTTATGAGATTTTCCACTATGGTTTCTTCACCAAAACAGATAGTACAGGCTTGGTGGCAAACACTTACATGCTACTAGATGTTAGTGACTTTATCAAGTCCTGTCTTGAAGGGCTTTGGCACTTTAAGTCACTGCAAAACTGGATTTTTTTACCTGTGAAGTGGCAAGCTGGGGTACATAGTGCATGTGGAGGGATCCAGTGTTCAGTGAAGAGGCCAGGTTGTTTTTCTTACAAACTCTACTCTGTTGTAGGCAGTAGCATGGATGCGCCAGATTCGGAGGAAGGAGTTTACCAGCGGTATGGTGAAGATGTATACTACTCAGTGGAACAAGATACTTTTCCACAGGAAATGGCTAGCAGACCTCCAGTTCCTGTTCCAAGACCAGAATCCAGCTCTCCACAGCCAGACAATGAGCTGTACATCTCCAAAAGTGAGTAGGGTACCAGGACCTAAACTGTAGACTAGTCAACTGTAGAATGGCCTTGACGTGGGCTCCAGTTGCCAAATAAACGCCAAGAAAATCTACACATTTTTGAGACCCCTGGATTATTTGGCTCTGGAGCTGGATTACTTTTGGGATCCAATTTCAAATCTGTTTTTCATCTTCTGCCTACTCTGAAAATGTGGGGATGTTGTATCCTGAGGTCTTGGTCTAATCTTGCTCTTAATTAAAGCAGTAGGACAACAGATTACTCCCAAATGGTATGAACAAATCCAACTAAATAGGAAAGATCCTGATATTATAAGGACACAATCAAGCTATTAATTGCTGCTCTGTAATGGTATCATTGATTCAATAGCATTTGTATAGGATATGATTCTATGCCTCAATACCTCCATCTGAGGTGGTGTTTAATTGAAATTGAAGAAAATTGTGCCTCCTAGTTTGCTAAGCAGTTTTGGAAATCTTGGTCATATTTCACAAACATTCTAACAAGAACTACGGTAATGTGTAGGAGAGCAATTTCAGCGACTCCTCCTTCACCCCACAACAGGACTCTAGACTGTGAGGAAAGCATGTCCAGATTTCTCTTAGAGGTGGCTGAGCTAAATTCTTTGAGGTCAATAGAAGGGGAGTTCTACTGTACAAGTCCTTATCTTGTTTCTTCAGTGGACTTAGTAGGGTAGCAGAAGTTGTAAGGCAGTGCAGAATTGTGTATGCTGCCCATATTCATCCTTGCTACTTCTATCTCCATGAGATGCATTTCAGTATCTAAAGAGTGTTTGTTTTACAGTTTTTGCACAGAAAGCTCAAAGACCTGAGAATCTCTATGTCCCTAGAGGAAGGGTTAAGAAAGGTAAGTCAGAAGTTCACCCTGAAAATATTTCCAGTAATCCAAAAGCAATCTGCTGAGGTAGCTTCATTTGTGTGAAATGTGACAGAATGGTCTGTTTTATAGGGCTCTGGAGATAATAGACTTATACGAATGATCCAACCTTTCTGACCTTACGTGACACTGGAAACTTTTTATAACTGCAGACTGTGAGGGGGGTATCCTTTTATCACTTAGTGTACTTATCCCCTGTCTTAGAGTTTATCCTCAGTCAGGATCATCATGATCATTGAAATCCTTTTTTATGCTGTGACTCATATTACTTCATGGAGTCAATGTCCCACTTTTGATCTTCTGGATATAGCCACTGCTTGTTGATCATTATTTCCTGGGATTTAACCTTCAGTGAACTACTTGCCATTGATCTCTGCACTTCCTAAACTGTGCCCTTATTCTTTCACCTCTTATCCTGTGCACTATCAGAGTGCCAGGAACCACGTCTGAGCTTTTATCTCACATGTTGGGAACTCCTCTTTATGTTGGAAATGAGTTACAAAGAGCCAGCATCAGTAGGATGAGTTTTCACCTTTCTGTTTCCGGAGTTACACTGCACAGCTTACCTAGGAAGAGTCTAGCTTTGTGACTGCCGAGGTGAAAGCTCTGTTTTGTGGATTGCAGAGGAGAGAGATGTTTTTGCAGTGAGGAGGCAGAGCACTTTAAGGACTACATTTTGTGCTGTTCACTTAAATTATGTTAAGAACAGAGATTATCCCTGGGACGTATTTGCATACAAGACTACCTCTCAGCTGGGCTCTTAGCCCTGACAAATAGCAGGATGGCATAAGGACAAAACCCTCTTCAGGTCAAGGGAAACTTTCAGTCTGTAATATTGATTTTTTTGCATCTCTGCTATATCAAGGGTGCTTGAGTTTCTTTGTATTCAGTGAGGAGGGCAGATGCCACAAGTTCAATAATATTTTTGGTGGTGTTCTCTCTTCAGAGGCAATAGTCAGGCCTGTAAGGGACCTGTCTCAATCAAGCATATATGATCCATTTGCTGGAATGAAAACCCCAGGTCAACGGCAGCTGATTACGTTACAGGAGCAAGTGAAAATGGGCATACTCACCGTTGATGAAGCTGTACTTCATTTTAAGGAGTGGCAACTGAACCAGAAAAAGAGATCAGAATCATTCCGTTTCCAGCAGGTACAGGTTTATTCCACTGTTTAAGAAATACAGCTGTCTCTCTAGGTCTATATCACAAGCTGTTCAGTGTGGGTACATTTATTTCCTGGTTGGAGCAAGAAGACTGCTAACACAGTCCCACAGCTACCAGAGTTCTCTTCTGGCACAGAGGGCTGTTCCCATGCAGCAGCAAGCAGGTTGCTGTTTTACAGATCTGTTTAACTTTCAGTAGTATTGCTAGTTTTTGGAGGTCTGTACACTAGGAACTGGGCCAAATCCAGCTGTCTAAATTACCTTTCTAAAGGTCACCTAGCACCTACCTGCTGGCAGGGGACTTCTGTGATGAACATTTAGCTTGTCAGTTCTCATCCATTTCAGATCAGTGAAGACTCAGCGTCCTGGATAGTGCATTGGCTTTAAAGTCCTATTTTGTAGATGGTTGGATCCTTCCCTGGGTATTTGGTGGCTCCAGGGCTACCTGTTGTTGCAGCTGGGCAAGGTCTAGCAACAGTGATTAGTTAAAGCACAGTGTTTGGGTGGCTTAGCTGAATGAGGGAGTCATTATGTTGGCAGCAGCAACATAATGTTTGGTGGAACTAGCAGTCATAGTTTTAAAATTCACATTCTCAAGTTAGAGTGGGGCTCCATCTTTAAAACCACTGCCTGCTTCTTTTGGAGCCCTTTGTTCATGCTGCAGCAGTATGTTCTCACATTTGAGGTGCTGGTCTCTGGTGTGTGATGCTGTTTTGGGAGTCGTCAGAACAAAGCCAAGACTTTTCTCCTCCTGATTCTCACTTGGAAGGGTCCTCTCTACCCAGAAACAGTCAGAGGAATCCCTTCTTCTGTCAGTAAAGAACACTGTGCTACTTTAGTAGTTGTCTATAGCAGAGATAAAGTGGCATGCTCTGTGTTCCATCCCATGAGCAGCTTTCGAACTCTCTGCTCCAGATCTTGCCTCATGGTACAGCAATTGCTCTGTCTGCTCTTCCACCTATTTGGGGTTTCCTTCTCTTACATCTGTACATATTTCCCTGCTGGAAAAGTATTCCCCCCCCCCTTTCCTTACTGTAAGGTACAGTATGCTGCTGCACAATGATGTAGACACTTTGCTCCCAGTTACATTTCCAGGTGTCCCCTCTTGCTTCAGTGGGGACATCCTGAATTCTTTCTGAATTGTCCCTCACACTCTGGGATGAGTGGCAGCCTCGTCAGTCCCTGCAGTCAGAATTATCGGTTCATTAGTACAGAAGGGACTGTGCAGTTACGTGATTGTGGGTCTTGTTTCTGTGCCAGTGTCACAGTGGAATCAGAAAATAGAGGGAGTTCTAAACCAAACATGCTGCTTATCTGCAACTGCCAATGACTCTGTGAACTTGATCTTACCATACACGTGAACAGCTGAAAAAAACTTGGCTTCTGAAAGGCACACATGGATTTCTGAAGGGAATAGATTAAAACCTGTTGACACAGTTTGGACTTCAGCCAGGTGTAGCAGACTTTCTAACAGCTTGGTTGCAAAGTTAGCTTGAAATATAATATTGGTATTGTCAGAATGCTGCATATCCTCCTTTATTCAAAGCCCTGAAAAGAACATCTTGTGATGTTTCTAGGAAAATCTGAAACGGCTACGAGACAGCATAACCAGGAGGCAAATGGAGAAGCAAAAAAAAGACAAAAGTGCAGGTAACAGTCTCTGATTCTGACATTCTGTGGTAAAGAAGCAGCTAACGATATTAATAGGCTTTTCAGGCAGAAATGTCACCGTGTGTATTGTAGTTATGTGATATTTTAATATTCAAATCTATGTGCTTCTTGGCTAAAACATAGGGAAGTTGCTTTACTACTCAGTTTTCCAGACTGAGGAAAGGATGCCCACATCTGCAGAGTGAATCTTGATTCATTCACGGATAGTTATGATCATCCTTACATGATTGCGTTTAACTTTGTTCTCATGTGCAAAGCTGTCTCTCAGAGGCTATACTTGCATAGACCCTTCTGAGCTGTTCATTTTCCCTTCCAGATTTGGAAATTACAGTACCCATTCGACATTCTTATAATACTTCAGGGAAACCAGAATGTGGAATATATGAATACACCCCCAGGAAAAACGTTTTCCCACCAAAAAAGGAGTTAAAGCGAGGCGACTGGAAAACAGAAAGCACATCCAGCACAACAAGTAAGCAAACCCTGAGTGTCACCTTCTCTACAGGAAAGCTGAATGGAAAACAATTCCCCAGCCTGACTCTGGAGTCAGCTCAGGGGACAGGACTTCTGTTCCTGAATCCCAGTACTGACACTGCCACCCCAAACCCTGCATGCCTCAAAGCTGGCTGTTCTCAAAACTGTAAAAGCAACCCCAGGTACCTGAAGTGGTTTGGGCATCTTGTGTCTGCATCTCTGCAGGAGGAGAAGCTGAAAGCTGAGTGAAAGATTCCCTTGAGCCTTCTCAGGGAAGGCATATCACCCATCTTCAGTTCTTAAAAGTAGATGGCAGCTGCTTTCTTAGAATAAAGAATGCTCCCTTGCCGTGACTCTCAGAAGGCAGTGTACTTTTCTGGTCTAAGGGCACGGTTATATTGCAGGCTGGGAACCAGTCTCTACATGTCGTTTCCTCAATTGTTGTAGATAAAAGACAGCATTTTTCACTGGTTACTGTGGGACCTCTCGAGTGACTTGGACAGTCTGCACATTTTTATTATCTTTGGTTTTTATTAGGTTTAATTTGTGCAAATTAAATCCCTGCACTCTTACTGTTACCACAGACTGAGCAATTCTTGCAGAAATCATTAAGATCATTTTGGTCCTTTGAAATGAAAACTGAGTCCCAATGAGGTTACTACCTTTGTGGCTCTTGGCAAGATATAGCTGGCACACATCCAGAGTAGGTGCCAGAGGCAGCTGACTGAGCCAATAACTTGCATGTAAGCAGTTGTGAGAGAGATGTTAACGAGCCTGTAGAGTTCACTGTGTGCAGCTTGGCTCTCTTTCCCATGGCATGATTGTGAGAATGGACTCTAACACAGTATTTAGCACTCTTAAGTGCTGCTGTTTGTACCAGCTGATGATAAGAGTTACCTCACCAAGGCTAGGGAGGGACTGCATCTTATGAGAAAACCTCTCTAGCCTCCATTTCAATGTATAGGTTTCTGAACAATAGGGTTTAGTGTCCCAGTATTGCACAGCCATATAGAACATTATGTATTTATGACTGAAACTAGCCACAGCACCGTAGGATATGTTTGTGAGTGGCTGTGCCCTACAGAAATGGCATGACTGATTGCAAAAACATTCCCTACTCTGAGTCCATGCAAGTTAAATGGGTTTGCATAAATGGTTGCTGACGGTTGTTTGAACAAACTTGTCATTTTTAGCTTTGAATGGACTAGGAAACATTCATATGATGAGTAAGGATTGTTGTGAGAGGAGGTGGTGAACAGCTATTGGGAACAATAACCTCTCAAGCAGTCACTTGCTCCAGGACTGAATGTGTGACAGTGCTCAGAGCCATCTACCTCCATGCCATTGTTAAGGACATGGGGACTGATAATTTAAAAACACATAAATGTTGGGTGTATAACACTTGTGAAAATATTTACCTGACTTGCCAGCTGATACCAGCACTGGATCCTTTCAGTTAGATTATGGTTGTGAGTATTTAACCAGAACCTGGACCTACATAGGGCAGAAATAGGCTAGAAAGAAAGCAAAGCTGAATGGTTTGGCCCTGTGGTCTGTGTTATATGAAGTGCCATTGTTTGGATCCTGAACATGTGAAAAATAACAGTGGAAATAAATTAATCTAAATGAGCATTAAATGATGTGTGCAAGAGGTAAACATGAGGTTAGAAGGAGTCCTGAGTTAGTGATTTGCAGTTAAATCACCAGGATTTAATAATCAGTTTGTTTTCTCTTGCTTTTACTCCAGGTAGTGCAAGTAACCGCTCCAGCACTCGGAGCATATTGAGTGTCAGCAGTGGGATGGAAGGGGACAGCGAGGTAAGCTCTCACCTCTGCTATATACTGGTCCACTGTTCTTAAGTACATGGCTTTGTTTTCATGCAAAAGAAAAGGAGCTCAGGGATGGCAATGCATTCGCAGAAATGGCAAAATGTAGCCACTTCTGTTGTGAAGCTAACAAGAACCAAATTCTGCTGGTCTGTAACCTCTTTTCTTCATTTTGTAGGACAACGAAGTCCCAGAAACAACTAGAAGCCGCAGCCCAGTAGCCCACCAAGCAGAGAGGCTGCCTTTCCCAGAAAGGCCTCCCAGAGTGCCTCCTCGAGGTGCAAGCAGGTAAAGCTAAAATGCAGCTCAAGCATGCGCTTTCAGTGAAGCAATATGGAAGCCTTGGGCAGAAAGCAAGGCAGGAAGTGAATCTGTCTTTCAACAAAATCTACCAGACTATTATTTATAAACACACACAGTTAGGAATTGTGAGATCCTTGTTTCTCATCTGTAATACTTGGTGGAGTTGGTTTCCTAGTCAGTAACATGCCTATGACAGCGCTGTTATTGCGGTGCACACACTGCAAGGGACAGCACTACTGAAGCACACAATGCTTGCCATGAGACATTGCCAGGTGGAGTAGCATCCTGCCTCTGGCAGAGATTTAGTACCTGATCCTCCTGAGAAGATCCTCTTGGAAGATACAAAGTGTAGTGCAGAGGGAATTCCCTTTTGGCATTTCCTTGGACTTTTTTTCTTTTTACAAATTTCAGATCTCTCCAAAGCACACTTGTTTACATGTGTGATTGGCCTCAAAGTAAGAACTGCACTGGTTTTAGAAAAGGTGTTGAGGGGTTTTGCCTTGATTTGATCAGACCACCACAAACTTAAGTAACTTGTTAACATTCCTTTAGTCCAACCAGTGCAAGTCTATGAAGTCCAGGCCCCAGAGGTTATCTAAGTACAGATGCTAATAAAATTCTCTAACTGTTAAAATAGTAATTACTAATGTGTGGGTGCAGTAAGTTCTCTATGTTGGCTTGGCTCTGGCAAGAATATAGCTGGAATTTATCTGTAGTTAGTTTTAAAAAAATATTTTGAATCTTTTGATCTCTTCCTATTGCTCTTCATCTAATTTTCAGGAGAAAGCTACTATACTATCAAAGTTTTACTCCAACCAAGTATTATAGCATCTCTTTCCAGTAATAGTGGAGTAACTGCAGCTGAAGAACTAACTTGGACAGGAACAGGGCTCTGGCACCTTGGCATCTGCTCTGTCACTGCATCACTTATAGCCTGATTTTCTTCTTGTATGTCTATTGCTTGTACAGTATTCTTAGATATGATGTTATTGCATGCAATGTGTTGTTCCAGAACCCTGTTCTCTACTATTTTTTAAAATTCATTTGTATACTCTGTCTTTTTATAGGCCTGTAAGCTGTGAAGGCTTTTATCCTCCACCTGTGCCCCCAAGAGGTCGCTGAATCTCTCAGCATCTGTGGAATATGAGATTTTTCTGTTTGTATGTGTGTTTGTACAGATATTTTTGGGTTGCCTTAAATTATTTATAAGGGGGAGCCAAATGTTTTCTTCTCCTTCTTCCTCCCTAAAGCTCTGGTGACTTTTCCCATGAGTTTCACCAAGACTTCTTGGCCTTCTATAACTTCTTTGCTTGGAAGAATTTTGGTTCTTCGGGACTTCAAGAAAAAGTATCATGGTTGAGGAGAACACTCGTGTGTCTTCGCAGTCCTGGACTAACATGAAGTTTCCCTTTGACCCAGAAAGAACATATGTCCTTTTAGAAACTAAATCCTGATAAGCATTGTTATCAAAACCCTAGATACAACCTACAAGGGCTTTACTGGAAAACATGCTTGAAAAAGTAAAGAAAGTTGTTCGAAGACTTTGTTTGAAGAACACTCATTACAGCAGGAGCAGGTCAATGTACTGCTGTTTGGTGTAACATTTTGGGTACGGACATACTGACCTTTCAGAAGGTGTAGAATTTCCTTCCAGCAATCATTAAACCATGAGAGGATGAGAAGTTGTCTTTATTCAAGAATGTATTTTGCATACAGCCTTGAAATCACCTTTCCCTTTCCTCTTCCCTCCCTGAAAAGGACAGACATTAACAAGGTGTTGTGTGTACCATGAAAATTCCCAAGGCAGCTGGTAAGGGACCTCCTGTATCACAAAACAACGGTACTTAAACCTTTTTTGGGTATGTTGTTACTTGAAACCACATGACTGACCTCTCAAATTAGAGGAAGGAATTGGCAGCAATGCTGTGTTCTGTATGTCTTACATGTGTTCATTGTAGAAGCAGTACGAAGGCGTTTCACTTAATGCTCTGGAATAGTATAGCAAGTCTCCAATTATAAATGCACACACCTCACAAATACCAGCCGTGTAATTAGCCTGCTGCAGTGGAAAGACGCAGCCTGGGGGCTGGACTCTGCTTGCTCTACTCTTCCTTTGTAGCAATGTGAATGTGCAACAGCTGTATCCAGCCTTTTTTCTGCCTGAGGGCTTACAAACTTAAGGAGAGCTTCCTGGTTTGGCTCTCTGTGTTCCAAATGTAGAAAGCATGTAAAGCAGAAATTAATTTGATTCCTCATCTCAAGGGACTCGAATGGTGGAAGTGAACTGTTTTGGTGTATGGTTGGTTGGTTGGGGTTTTTTTCCCCCCTTCCAGGCCTTGCAATCTTCTGTGCATATCCTGGCCCGTGGGGGCTCTGGTTGTCCATGAGTGATGCAGATGGGAATTCTGTGAGATAACGTTCAGGGTAGACAATTAAGGATCATTACTGACTTGGTTTTCAAGCCATTCCCCTTCTTCCAGCCCTGAGAGAGACATAGATACATCTGTGTTAGGTGATCCCTCAGGTACAGGTAGGAAATGTAAAGCTTCTGTCTGGTCATGTAAGCTCCCCTTAATCTGTAAGAGAGCAGGCGATAGAGTTGTAGCTCCTTTCTCTTGCAGGGTGGCAAAGCCAATGTGCGGAGCTGTGGGAGTGACAGATGGCAACTGTGACTCAGCCAGCACTGAATGAAGGTGGAGAAGCCCCTGCTGCTCTCCGGGGTATAGGCATAAGCTAAATATCATCTACACATTAAACTCATAGGGTATGACTCTAAATACAGTTCATACAGTCTCTCCTTTTGATGACAGAGGGATGCAGGTGTTGTGCTGCAGGCCTATAGCTACAGTGGTGACCTTTTTATCTTTTTTTCTCTTCTTTTTTATTTTTTTTTCTTTTTTAAAGGACCTCAGTGCCTTCTCCAGTAACTCTTGACACTACAGGCTCTCACTGACGGTTTGCTCTTTGTTCACAGTAGCCAGGGGAATGGTGAGGTGGGAGTTGCCTTCCTCTGCTCTTCTTGGAACAGAACAAGGTTCCCAGCACTATCTTGTCAAATTGGAAGCAGGGAAGGAGGTTTTGGTGCTGAAATGAGGAAAATGGTAGCATGGATAAGTGAGGGAAACAGGGATAAAAGAAATAAACTAAAAGAGGAAATTCAACAGTTTGGTTGTCTTCAGCTGTCACACATGCTTTGGTTTGCACACAGCTCCCTGGCTTTGCTTAAAAGTTCCCCATGTCCTTAGTGCTGGCTGCAGCTGTGCTCCAGAGCTTGGAGCTGTGATGTGATAAGCAGAATTTATCTGCTTCCACATCTGCTAGGCACAACATAAGGTAGAAATGTAGGATGTGGGGAAAACTGTAACAAGGCAGGAAGGGAAGAGCAAAATATGAAAGTGTGTTATGCAGAAGATTTCCTTTCAAAGCTGTTGGACTGAAGCAGCCCAGGGATCTATCCTCCCCAGCTAATTTTTAATTCTGCATCCCCTGCATGCAATAGCCAAATGTCTTCTGTGGGAGGGGTTTATCTGAACTGTATCTGAGCATTTGCCTTTGCACAATCCTAGTAACTTGGCTGTGAACTTGATTTTTATTGCTAGTACTGCAGTGAGACTGTTTATATCCGAATTGCTGAAAAGTAGCTCCTAACTAGCCTTTCAGTCCCTCTCCCGTTTGCAGCTTAGATACTTCCTTAGTCTGACTTGACCTATCGTACAAAAACAAATGCTAGTGGGGCTCTAGTTTGGAGGAGAGGTGAGCTGGGACAGGTGGAGCTGAGAAATAACTATAAATGCAGTCTGTTCAGGCCCCTTCTGCACTGCATAAGGGGGGGGAAATCAAAGCTCCAGATGTAGTCTCAGGCATTCCTGTCTTACTGTCCCTTTGTAACTTTTGAATTAGTTGGGGATCTCACTGACCAGTAATCACAGCAAAACTATCACCCTATGAAGGAGAAAAGGAACAGCACTAAAACAGCTTCACTGTTAAATGCAGGTAAACAATTGGGATGCAGGCATGACTTTCAAGTCACTCGCAGGCCAGCAGAGATGCACCTTCTTAGCTGCCAAAATGCACGTTCCACGTTGGTTTGGTTTCAGTTAGTTGCTTTAAGCCTCTTACGGCTCAACGTATGGAGTCCTTGTATCTGTAGATTCCATTTGTGCTGGTGAGCCTGTGGTGTGTATTGCTTGCACCCAAGACGAGAAGTGCACTGAAACTGAAGCACAGAAGAGACCAGAGAAGAAAACTGCATGCAGCCAGATTGTTGGTTACTCAAGAATATGCTTCAGGGGGAGAGTGGGAATGAAGTGTGTTTCTGTCAAACATTAGAACTCAAGGACTGAACAGATAATAAAATTGCTGATAAAAACTAAATGGCCTGGCCACCTGTAGGGGCATCAACCATTCCACCAAGCTCAGGTGGCAGCTGGCCGGCCTGGGGAAAGTGTTTGCTTTTTGTACAGTGTGCTTCACAAAACCCGCTGCAGCAGATGGCTCTGGCTGGCCCTGTTGTTGACTGAGAGACTTAAGTACTAAATAAACCGAAGATGCCGAAGCCTCCTCTCTCTGTCTCCCAAGGGTAAGCTACTCTGTTTTGGACCGAGATGTGACTACTAGAAAGAAACATATGGTGTTATCAAAGCTGTCTAGGTTTTTCCTTTTTATTTTTTTAATATAAACAAGGGTTTTGAATGGGTTTTGACAAGTATCTCTACAGGGACATTGTTTCTACTGAAATAGGAGATTGCGAACGTACTATCAGGAAAAGGCTTCATATAAACGTAGCTTGCTAAAATACATTCAGGGAAGGTAGACTGAATGTGGAAGACCGCAAGGGGAAAAGCTTTTAGTGTAGGTGTGGTCAGTGGTAAACAGGGAAGTCTGTTCTTGCATCATTCCTACAAAGCATGGATGACATTTAACAGCATGGAGCAGCTCCTGCATTCAACTCCTGTACTTCACTGTCTTACTTCTCTGTTGGCTTGTGCGATACTTGGGAAGATGGTGTAGTACCCCCCCCCCTTTTTTTTTAAATATTATGCCTGATAGCCTCTGAAAATGGTTTCTGTATTTGTTCAGCTTAAGAGTTGTCTGATCAATGAACGCTTAATACCGAGAGCTTTTTGGCTTGGGGTTTTGTTTGGTTTGGTTTTTTTACTTTGGACTTGTAGCTTGAGGTAGTTCCAAGGTCGCGCATGGGGTTGCAGGCTTTATCTTAGGCGGTACTGACAGCAAACTTACCATTCGTTCCGCCTGGGTGCCGCTTTGCTGCCTCAGTACCTGCCCCTCGGGCCCGTGTGGCTGTTGGCACTTCAGCGTTCGTGAATTTCTTCTGCTTGGACCAGCGTTGCAGAAAAGGCGGCCGCTTGTTTCCGAGGGTACTTGCATACCGCCCTGGGTCACCTTCTTCTGAATTGATCAGTACGTTATGATTTTATCAATTACAAAACAAATCCACCAATTAAAAAAAAAACTCGGGCTTCACCGCGCTCGTGCTGAAGGCCGCGGTGTCTCAAACGCCGGCGCTGTCTGGGCATTTCGGGTCCCGACTGCCCGCCTTTTGCTCCCGCCCGCAGCCACCGACCCGCCCGCCGAGGCCGGGCTCCGCCCGTACTCCCGGGCGGCGGCCGGAACCCCCGCGCAGCGCCTCGGCTCGGCTCGGCTCCTGGCGGCCGCCGTAGGCGCCGCGCTTCCGGCGTGCGGCCGGATGACGTGGCCGGGCGGAGCGGAAGTAGCGTCGCAGGTCGGCGTTGGTGGCGGGGCGCGGGCCGGCTCCGCGGCGGGGCCTGCTGCGTGCGCGGGGACGCCGAGGCCCGAGATGGCGGCGCCCGGGCTGCAGCTCTGCGCGGCCGCCGCGCTGCTCCTCCTCCTCCTCCTGTGCCTGCCGCTGCGTGCCCGCGCCGACGAGCACGAGCACACGGTGAGGCGGGTCCCGGCCTCCCCCGGCGGCGCTCGGGCGGCAGCCCCGGCCTCCCCGCCCGCGGGCCCTGCTGCCGCCGAGGGGCGGCGGCGGCGCCCGCGCCCGCAGCGGGCCCGGAGAGCGCGGCCGGGCGGGGAGCGACGGGCCGCGGCCTGAGAGGGGGGGCGGTGGGCGGTGGCACTCCCCCCTCCCCCTGCGGGGCTTCCTTCTTATCTTCGTCGCTGCTCGGGTTGTTTTGGCTGCGCGGGCTGGGCTTCTACGGGATCGGGGCCTGTTCTCTCCAGTTGGGTGTGAGCGGAACGCTCGGGGAAGGGCTGCCGCAGTTGTCTGATCCGGTCGGGACCTCCCTGCGTTAGCCGTTAGCGTGGCAGCCGTGTGGCCGGGTGCGGTAGCGCTGAGCTAGCCGCCGCCGCTGCCAGCTTTTCCTGGAGCAGATAAAAGCCGCGGCAGGTACGCGTGCTTTGTTTAAAGAGGACTGCCTCGCTGTTTGACTTGCGCTCTGCGGGAATAGCCGTTTGTTCCGCCAGGATGTTTGCGCTTGCTTCGGAACCGAAGTCCAAGCCCGAGCGGGGCTCCGCGCTGCCTGCGCGGTGACAGACCGGTGGGAACGCGCTGCGGCGTGACAGCTCGCTTCGGGGAGAGGGAGGCATGGGGTGGGTCCAGGCTGAGGGGT
The DNA here is from genome assembly GCF_964188355.1 of Buteo buteo. Lineage (NCBI taxonomy): Eukaryota > Metazoa > Chordata > Aves > Accipitriformes > Accipitridae > Buteo > Buteo buteo. Next base: position 47,195,014 of record NC_134174.1, on the reverse strand, counting down.
GAGGGCAGGACAGGGGGCTCTCGGACTTGGAACGCTGACATGGACCCCTAAGGAAAACGGGTGCATAAAATGCTGCTGACTTGAGCGCTCACCTGTTGGTATGAGGATAGGTTTGCTAAAGTGCTTGCAGTATCACCCTAAAAGCATCTTTAGGAAGTAAGTACCAGTGCTTCATCAGTTTCCGATTTTGTATCAGGGTGGTGTTAACCGTGGGTTTTGGTGCGGGAGGGTGGAAGTCTGCACCGTGAGCCGAGATGTGATTGTGGAACGAGAGACTTTACTGAAAACCGTCCCCGTTTCCTCACGAGTGGATTAGAGTGTGCCTGTGATTAAACACAATGTCTGTCTGTCAGAACTTTTGTGCTCTTAAGCAGCCTGGCTGGTGAACGCTTGCTCAGTTTCTTAACGTAGCTTTCTCTAAGTGTGGTATGATAAGCTTAGTAAGAGTTTTTAATAAAACAGATAAGTAGTATTGATAGTTTTTTGTATAAGCAGCAGTTACCTAGGTGCCTAATTCCATGCACTTATGAGACTTGAAAACTGTTTAGGATTGTCTTTATTTTTTAAAAGCTAATGGGATTTATCAGTGCTATAGTTAATGACAGAAAAGTTAAGCTAATATTGAATACTTTCAAGAAGCAGATATTCTTTGAACTAGCTTAGGTCCCAGTTTTGTTGCTGAACCTGCATTTTAAGCTTAGGTTTCTGCTGAGGTGAAGTGGTTTTCAGCATTGCACTGCATTTATTTTAAAGGCTCTTTGACTTGAGAGGTTCCTGATTATTCATTTAATATTGGTAGTCCTCTGGGGAAAAATGGGTTTCATAAAGCTGTCATTGAATTTATTTACTTTTGAGCTCTCCCTTCAAAAGTGAATTCTGATGGTTTTTAGGTCTTCTGAATTACTACCTAAACAATTACTAATGGAAATTACAAATTACTTTTGAAGGCTTGTCATTTTTTCATCTGAATTACCAATTCTTCAAGATTATAATGCTGTCTCTTGGTTTAGTATTCTCATTCACATGGTGTCCAGTTCAGTAACATCACGTGATAGGTTAGGAATAGTTGATGTAGGAAGAGGGTTACCTTTTTTTGGAAGGCTGTCTCCTTGCTTAGATATTTTGATACTTTAATATTGCACAGGAGATTGGAGTGGAAGCATTAATAGCATGGATGAAACATGAACAAGGTTTTGCAGTAGTACACTGATTTTGAGATTAAGAACCCGAAGGAAATGTTCCTTAAATATTGCATTTTAATGAATTTCAGTTTCAAATACGGTTGCAGTTGGAAGATGAATCTTTTTATAACCAAAGTGCTTTATTACATTTTGGAGGCTCTGCTCCCTTTTGGGGAGGTGGAGGGGAAATAGTAATATACTGGTTCAGGACTTGGTAACTTCAAAATGTAAATTTTCACTAACTTTAAGACTTGAGTCCTATTGGTAGGAATACACACCATTATGCACTGCTGTTTCCTTATTAATGCTTTAGTGTGCAACTTCTTGTGCCCAAGTACTCGGTCATGTCTGGGTGAAGGTGTGTCGTTACACCTTGCCACGGTTTACTTTTAACTGCTGATGTACAGGGCCTTATCTGTATTGAGCATGCTGAACATTTAGAAGTACTGACTTAAGTACTTAATGCTCTGTGTTAGTAGATTAATTTTTTAATTCCTTTACTGCTGCTATAATACATAATACTATACAATATTTATCAAATAATATACATGTGTGCTATAATATGTATTTTTGTATTAATATAAATTGGAGGCTAATGTTTTATATGTGTCCTTTATTTTATAACTGTAGGACTGCATAAGCATATATTATAAAAAGTAATTGTGAGACGACTCCGCTTGGAGCTCTAGGACTATAACTACTAGTGTTTCTGGAGATAGTAGGTATGGATAGCTTCATTGGATCAACAGCTAAATCCTTTATCTTAAATTTGAATTAGTCTTTAAAAACGGTGTCTGCATTTCTTTAGGGAAAGAATAGTATAAATACAATTATAAGATAAAGTCTCGGGTATTTAAAAATCAATAGTAAGTGAAGAGAAATTGGGGTTTGACACAGCGTTTAACATCTCCATTATCAAAAGGCAGCGCAGCACTGTAACTTCAGACCACAACAGAACAATTTATCAGAAACTAACTGAAAATTTGTCTGCTTATTCTTTAACTTATTTTCATGCTTCAGAGTGTGTCATGTACCTGAATTTTGCCTGTGTTCTGATAATTGCACCATTTTTTGACAGTTGGCCTTTTACTTGTGGAAGTGATAGTATAGGTGAGATATTGGTGGCCTTGTCATGATGTATGCTGATCCTGCAGAAGCAGGGTTAATGGGCTCCTGCCTGGCCTTTGCTTTCATGTCTTCTGTTGCTAGACTTGTTGGAGTTGTTGATAAAATAGGCAAACCATAAAAATATTCTGAGATATCCTGGGGTTTTTGTTGCAGGGGAATGATCTAGGGAGTAGGTAGCATTTTAATTTTAATGTTGTTTCACTTTAATTATCAGTGCTTTGTAAGCTTGGAAATACATGACAAGCATTGAAAAATATAACAAAACCCACCATATACTGCATAGCAAAATTCCTAATTTATAATGATAGAGAAAAGCATTTTTGTTTGACATTTAGCCTGATGAAGTATGTTAAAACCCTGAGCCTGTAAAGCTTGTTTAAAATTAATACATAAAATTATGAAATTTATATCGTATCTGTAAATTGTCAGTTAGAGAAACACTGTAGAAAACATTTCAGTGCATGTAAAATACCTCTTTGCATATGAAGTTGTGTGCAGACAAGCAGCCTGATTCCTTCTGAAGTTCTCATGGTTCCATTTTGAAGAGGTGAAATAAATGTCACAGAAGCAGGATGTGGTGTGCCTGAGCAACCTTGTGCATCTAGGAAATATAACAGTAAAAGGACTGCTTGTACAATAGTTCCGACTATGCTGCCAGTACAGTTCTAGCCACGTTTTGGTGAGGCCTACAATTCAGAGAGAGATGAAGAGATCGTACTAGAAATAACTTGCTTTATCCGAAGAGCATGAGGCTGAAATCCACAGTTTAATAAGACTATGGATGTGAGCTGCAAACGTTGAGTATTGTCACAGTGCTTGATAGAATGTCTGTAAGATACTGGAGACTAGAAGCCGCCTGGGATATTACTTGCTGGTTGAGTCTTATTTGCTGCCTCTCTTATTTCCTGTCCTGCTTCAGCAGCTTTGCTTTGTCAGTAACAGATAACGTTGGTCCTTTTCCCCTGAAAAATGTGCTGGAGTTCAAGGAACTGCATCGTGGAAAACCTCACTCCAAACTTCAACTTGAGAAAAGGAGTAACATTGCATACTTTCTGAAAGAAACTATCTTAATATGAATTTATTTTGCTGAATCATCACATAAGATTTGATAGCTGTAATCCTCTCTGTGCCTCCATCATTTTTTGCAAAGTGTTTTCATGGTTTAAAAAAGAGTATCAACAGCCTGCCAGTCTCGTATCCTTTTCTCCAGCCTTTCATATACTGACTTAATCTAGCCTTAATTGTTTTATAGAATAAATAGTTCATTTCTAAGGCTACCATGTTAATTTCTATGGTTGTGCGAAGAGAACAGTAAGCTGCTTTCCACATCATGAGTGCCCTATTGGGTAACAGGAAAGAAAGATGCATGTACTGTGTTGAAGATTGTGAGTATTGCTATGCTCGAATAGTTTTTAAACCATACAGATGTATGGAAATTGTCTGTGTATTAAGCCTCAAAGTGGTGCATACATCCGAGTTTTCAGTAGTTGTATTGTCATGGCAGAAGTCCACGCTTGGCCAGGTCAAACTGCACAAGCTTCATGCCAGTTTAATATTCTGCTGGGGACTAGAATGGTAGTGTTGCCTTGTTGCTGGTATAGATGGGTGTAACTTGATTTTAGCTTGCACATGCACAACATCTCTATAGCTCTGAACAGACAGTATGACCATATTGTGCTGCTTTGGAACAGGTGTCCCCAGCTGTGATGAGGGTTGTAGCTGATATGTGGTTGCACTTGAGGTGCAGATTGGTTGTCCGCCACCTGGGTGGCAATTACAGAAAAAAGTTTCTGAAGGTTTGCCTCCCATTAATCAGATTGTACCAGCATATGATAGGTAACTTGTGTTCAGGCTGCCCCTGTGGTTTTGCACAGTTGAAAGATCGTTATATACTTCACATAGTCACTGAAATTACTGAGCTGGTATTAAACTTAGTGCAGAAAAAGATGCAAAGCCAAACTTGGTATGCTTACAGAACAAATACTATGTTTTTCATAAATGACAGTAAGTAAAAGGTATTTAAAATTGTGTTTTGTAATCTTCGCTCATATTTGGAAGTAGTGAACTCTGTGAATTCTGGCATCATTACCAAGTTGTTAAATGCTTGTGTATGTGAATTTAGTTAGGATCTCTGAGCTATATACAGTATATTGTGCTTCCATATGAACCAAACCCAGAAGAGCTTGCAGAGATATACTAGGGTAGAGATTGCAGCATCTTACTTGTTGATGGTTTTCGCCTTGTCAGTTACTATGTTCTTAATAGGACACTTGTGTCCATCTTCTGGCATGTGAAAAACTGCCTTTCTGCCATCTAATTCTGTGCAAACAAGTCAGGAAAGAGAATGAAGAACAGAAAAGAATTTCTGAAATGGCAGTACTTCAGTACAGCAAAATAAGTCCTTCATGTTAGGAAGATGTTTGGCACTTGTTTTCATAAGGGATGAAGATAAAAACTGCATTGATGCATGAGTGTAATTCTAGATATTAGATTTATGTCACTCAAATTATCTGGAGTCTACTCTGCAGATCATTGATTTTACTTCAAATTATTTTACCATTTGACGTGTTATTTTGTTACTACTTGCCCCTGTTGCAAGCCTCAGTAGTGTAGATACAGCTGTAACAGGAATATGTTTGTTTCATTTCTAAAAGTCCTATAGCAGTGATGGGTCAAATACTGACTCGGGACCCTTATGATATTATGATCTATGAATGAGAGCAAGAAATTTTTATTTAGATCTCTTACAATGACAGCTATTCTCGGTGAATTTAACTCATTGGATGTGTGACGTTGATATTCCTGCACATTGTAGCTGACTTCTCTTTTGTTTGTTCTGTACCTGTATTGATAGGGAGTTCTTGATATTTTTGTCATGTTTTCTGGGATCTGGCAGAATCTCAATGAGTTGAAGTATTTTGCTTGCTGATTATGTAGCAGAAGATAAGGAAACTATCACACTTACAGTTGGTTATGCAAGTTTTATATTGCTCTATAACAATTTTTGAAAGAGACTATTGGACTCTTTGCACCATGTCTTATTCTGTGTTGGTTCTGACTATGAGTTATTGCTGACTTGCCTGCTAAGGTTAACAGAAGGCAATAGGATTTTGACTTGCTCTGTTGCACTCAGAGGGTACAGTTGAACAGTTGCTCGTCAGCCAGTATCAGAACAATAAAAATAAGAATTTGGGGTTTTTCTATTTTGTCATTTTGTCCAGTGTGTCTAAGGCTGATTGGTTCCTGATGAAACAAGAATAGTTTCTTCAATATGTTCTTTCTGCCAAGGATGAAACGTGGTGCTATGGAGCTGAGATTTTCTTCCTGTTTTCTATGGCTCCAAGTTCTCCACAGCTTGCAGGGGACTCCACATATGCTGAAAGAAGATATAAAAGAGCATGACAGTAGTTGAAACTACTGCAAGACTGACAATGAATGTGCTGACCAAAATCTGACTGGTACTGATACAGCATACCTGAGTGCTGTGGCTCCCTTGGAACCAGGGCTTTCTTTAGCAAGCTTTAGTTATCTTTCTCGTAGTGTGATGTTTTTGTTGGAAGGTATGTTGTATGGTAGCCTTCTCTGAACCTAGAAGTCCTCATATAGAGGTGACAGAACAGTCCTACAAGATGCTCTAGTTCTTTGTCTTGCCTAAATAAGAATTGTTTTCCTGTAAGTGGGTTGACACTGTTATTTGTTGTCAGCGGTTTGATATTGTGAAGGCAGTAATGAAAAAGAAAAAAGTAAACAAACCCCAAAACAAAAAACCCAAACCACCACAAACTTGAACGCTTTGATAGCACTGAGTTCTTGCCACCAAATTACCCTGCCACTAGGGTAAGATTATAAGGATGAGATATGTCATGACAGGGAGACATATTTAAATGTGAAAGCTCATCTTCATAATTGAGAATGAGCAAAACTCGACAAATGTAGGGAGAAGAAAATCTGTTTGAGTTTCTACTAGGCACCCCCCCCCCCCCCCCAAAATTCAGGCTGAGGTTGCTTAAGCTGGATGTCTTACTACAGTCCTCTTAATTTTGGGAGGGCACTGGGAGCACCTGATGGATTGCAAGGTGCTGTGACTAGCGACTTGCTGATTGTGAGTGAGGTGTAGCCTGGGATGGCTGAGGTGCCATGTTCATTTATGTAGCAGTCCTGAACAGATTTCTCTTGTGCTGTTCTGGGATGATTGTGAGAAAGGAGGAAGTAATAAATGTGGACTGAATTCTTTGCTTATGTTTGGTTTGGTCCCTTTTCTCTCCAGAGCAGACTGATGGCATCTTGGACTCATTGTGGGAGAAACTCGTAGGCCCTGAAGGAGGGCTAAGCATCATGCAGATAAGAGACAAGCAAACACCAAATTTGTTATTGTAGATGTTGTAATTACAATGTAGTTACATGATTAGATCAGAAGATTTAACAAGATTTTGAATAATGTGTTCTTAAGAAGTTGGTTTCTGTCACTTGATGATGATCTGGTATAGTTCTAAAAATGCAGAGGTCCAAACTCAGTATGAAGCAGGTCAGAAACAAGAAGCTAAGTAAAGTGGTGGTCAATGCTTTCTTTATTCATGCCCTGTCAAAGATGAATTCACAGACCTAGGGATGTTGTCATATTCTGTTACTGAAGGTTGAACAGAGACATAGCTTGGTTCACATGTAAGCTGTTGCATTACAAGGAGTAATGCTAAAGTGCGCTCTTGACAAGCTAAGACCATTTTGAGAAAGGGCTGAAAATATGTTCTGCAGCTGTTAGAGGAAGAAACAGGAGATGTGCTAGGCATAACAGATTAGAAAGAGATATGGTCCAACTTGTCCCTTGCTACATTTGCAAGAGCTAGAGGCAGTATCATAGTGCAGATTCCACTATCTGCTTCTGCTGCTGAGGGGGCTGGAACTGTGAATTTTCTTTCTTTCTTCCTTTTTTTCCTAACTTTCTTTGAAGCTGGACAACTGTGCTGCACTGGTGCAACCTTTCTGGTTGCTGGCAGAGAGGAGGAATGTCCACTTTTTCTTGCTGTGTTGTTTACTCTTCCTTTGTTCCTTCATTGACATTCTTTACCTGTCAGAAATGTTCTGAAGTGTGTGCTCTGCAAACAGGCAGGTTTGCGAAACTGGTAAGTGTTTGGTCTTTGCTGCAACTGAGAATGAAATCGGTAAGATATTTAAAGTTTTGTGTTGGAGATCGCTCACATAAGAGGCTGGAATGACCCTTGCGCATCTTTGTAAAGAAAATAGGTGAGGCTTGTAAATGAGATGATGTGTTACTCTAAAGGGATTAAATTATTTCCCAAAGCATGTTTGTTTAAAACACTGAGTTTAACTTTTAAACACCTCATCTGAAGAATGTATTGCATTCCACATGTAGTTGATTATTTCTTAAGTTAACCTGTCAGTATGACTGTGGTTATTCAGAATAAATGGAGTTGAAGAACCTTTGTTCATTTGTTAAAAAGGGAAATGCAGAACTCTGTTCAGTATATCAGCTGTGTGCTATGAAGTAGTTACGGCTAACTAGCATTTGATTTTCTTTTCCTCTCCAATGTGTTCTGTGTTTGCGTACTGGTCTTAAAATGGTACTTTATTCTTCTGTACTTTAAAAAAAATCAGGATCTATATGGTGATTGTGCTTGCAGGTGTGTGCAGTTAGAAGTAGGGATTTTTTCTGTCTTAAAAGTCAGATTGCTGTCCCTTCTAATCTGTTGAAATTATAGTAGGTGAAGAAGTTGTGTTGGGTGAGAGGCTTTGTGGTAACCAGCAAACATGATGCCTCATCCAGATGCATTCAGATACAGTGCAAGTAACGATTTCAAATCGCTTAATTCTCCTGAATTGACGCAGTATTTGAATATGGATAGATGAACGGCTTTAAGGACTTTTTTGTTGTTGAAGAGTTATAAGGGCTTGAAAAAAATTACTGGCTCCTAGCCAAGGAGTAAGTTTTCCTGGCTAACAGTAGCTGTGGAAAGTGAAGGGTGGATGTTCCCAGAAAGAATTTCATGGCAGCCACCAGACTCCTTGCTGTTCTGTTTTTTCACTGTGAAAAAGTTGGAAGTGCATCAAAATACAGTCTTCTGTCTGACTTTTTTGTCTCTTGGCTACTGTAGGTATGCCACAGTTTCATTTTAGTGCTTCCTGTGATGCATTGCGCTCTTCTGGGAATTTTGAATGTAATTTATACCATTACAAAAATGAAAAGGAGTTGCATTTTAGGAAAATACAGTATACCTGTCACCATGGGTAGAGATGGCCTGATTTATTTGCTGAGGTCTTATTTAACAAGATGTTAGTCTGATATTTCCTTTCTTTCAGTAGAGACAAGTAGAGTTTTGCTTTTAACTGACGTGTGTTTCCACAAAATTTGTAAAAGCTTATTTATTTTTGAGACTTCTGCTTTTCTTCACTTCTGCTCTCTGCATCTTCTGCTTCTCTATTAAATTTGTATGAATCCCCCTCCTCTGATACTTTGATGATAGGCTCTAAGAAATTGTAAGCTGAACTAAGCTTATTTTTTTTGTGTAGGAAAGCAGGCCGAAAATCTTGTTCTGTAATCCCTGCCACCCAAAAGACAAAAGTACTCGACTGTCTTTAAATGTAACTGCTGTCTATGATTGAACAATCCTGCCTTGCGAGTTAAGGTGAATGAGAGAGTTTCTTGAATATTTTTATTCTGCTGAGCTTCTCATCTAACTCAATAACTTTGTCTTTCAGTACCAGGATAAAGAGGAAGTTGTTTTATGGATGAATACAGTAGGACCTTACCACAATCGCCAAGAAACCTACAAATACTTCTCTCTTCCTTTCTGTGTGGGATCAAAAAAAAGCATCAGCCATTACCATGAAACCCTAGGAGAAGCACTTCAAGGAGTTGAATTGGAATTTAGTGGTCTTGACATCAAATTTAAAGGTAAGTAATGGAAAGTGCATTTAGTCACTTAAACACCACGTACCCTTAAAACTTGATTTTTGAACTAGAACTGAAAGTTCGCTGCTGCTAGCAACTGAGTGTATTTTGTATTATTGCTTGAAATGCCCTGCAAGGTTGTCTACTAGCACTGGCTTTTCAGTTTACAGTAAATTTTTTATCTGTGTGCCCTTTAAGGAAGATGCTTGCAGCAGATACATGCTTCTGAAGTAGCTGATTACATTTTCTGAAGTAAAACTAAGCTTTCTGTGTGTGAATGTTTAAAAGTATATTTACTGGAATTCTGGAATTATCAGTTCTGAAGATGTAATTTTTTCCTGTGATGTTGAATACTTGCAGACTCTGCCGTGGAAAGGAGTAGCAAGGGCTCAACATCTCAAAGTTCTACCTTAACACAAAGTTAATTATTGTATCCTTCTGGTTACTGTCTAGTTTAAAATACCTTAGGCAAATACCTTTATTTTATTGGCTCTAACTTATCATATGCCAGTCAGGATGGAGCTGGTCTGTTTTTTTCTGTTGTTTCCTGCCCTCTGCCTCTTTCCATACTGTTCCAGAGTTGACATTTAACTACTTTTGCAAATATATTTCTTGGTGTTAGGGCTGAGCCTTCTATTGTATAATTTCCCTGTGTGTGTTCTTTGGTCCTTTCAGGCATTTGTAACTGGTAGTTGCAGAGCTTCAAATAATAACAGATTCTTTTTGTCTGTATTGAATTTTAACATTTATATATTTAATCCAATTTGGGTTTCTGTGTATATGTATTTTTTTTCCCTAGAGGGCTAGACTTCATTGCATCACCAGTGCTTAACTGGATGAAGAACTTAAGCGTAGTATCTCTTGTCTAAGAATTTGCAGTCAGATGTGAGTTACAAAAGTTTTATTCAAAACTGGACATCTGCAAAATAAGAGGCTTGATGATGTTTTGTTGTAAGTACGATAAATGGAATAAAAGATTAAAAGTTCGTTAAAACTGTAAATCCTTCATAAATTTTTAAGTTGCATAGGGGATAACACCTCTGCATTAAAGGAATTTGGAGTTGAATCTTTCCTTTTAAGAAAGGAACAGTACCTGCACAAACAGTGGAAAACAGTCCTATTACTGGTTTGCAAGACTTGTAGCCTGCTGAAAATTTTATTTAACGTGGGAGAAACAGTTTTCCTGTTGAACCTCATAGAATATGCTAAAAAGCGCAAAATGGAAAGAACAGAGAAGGCAACTGGCAGCAATTCAACATGACTATGAAAATCAAGTAAAACTTCTATTGGCAGGATATGATAAATATTTATTTTTACAGCCAGTTACACTTGTAGTTTTTCCTTCCTTTACTTGCTCCATCTTTACAAAGAGATTGTGTTACTCCAATGACAAGTGTACTCTCTAGATGCAGCACCGAATTGAAAAGACTGCAAGGTTTGTGAGTTAATGTTTACTGTTATGAAGTGTCCTATCCCCAGATTTATTTTCTGAAGATTATCCATAGTTATTTTATTCCCCTATCATATCAAATTTTTGCTAGATCAAGTCTTTCATTTTGTGACTGGGAGTACTGAGCAGATTGTGCTGTTCTGTAGCTCACTTTTCAGCACTTGCATCCTGGACCTGCCCTTTTCCATATTGACCTGGAGGTAGTAATTTAGTAATCTGTTTTTATAGTGGAAGTGTTGAGATGATACCAAGGGAAGGGAATGGACTGGCTCAACATCAGGAACTGGCTGAAATGCTTGAAAAATTTTCTTCTTTAGGGGTCGAAAAAAGCTAGAGCCTCTGTTGTACCAGAAGTACATGCAGTAGTCAGGCTTATTTAGATATGTAAAGCACGTTCATCTTCTTATTCCTGAAATAACAGATGAGATAGATGAAACTTTCAGTTTATCTTTTTTTCTCCTCTTGTGACCACTGTTTAGTCTGTAGTCAGATATAGGTTAGCTTTCCAGAGTATTTTCTGTCATTTCTGAGGGGAATATGCAGAAGCAGATCATTGGACAAATCCATTCTTCTGCGAATGTATTCTCAAATACTTCTGTAAAATACTCCAATAATGGAGAAATTAATGAGTTTCTGTTTTGGTAATTCTTTAATCTAACACTTAGATAAAAGATGCTTAATATCTGTTTTCTTAAACAAAAATAAGTGCAACTTGGGTAATACTGAACCTCCTGCTCCTCAATACATAAGAATTGATACTATTTCTATTTGGTTAAGAGAAGTCTTCTGGAATTCACAACTACGGGGAGCCAAAATCATCCTGGACTAACACGAATTCAGAATGGTGGAAAAGTGCTGTGGTTTTTGTGCCTTGTGATTGCTTTGATTTTGATTATGTCCCTGCCATATTAGTTTATCTGTTGTCTTCTGTAGTTCTTTACAACAGGTAAACCTGTTTTCCTTAAATCTTGTTTTGCTTTCAGGTTAGGAGTTTCAGATTCTGATTCACAATTGCTTGTGCTGATGTTTTGACACAGAAAGCTTTAGATTTTCTCCATTATAAGTATTACTTATTGTGAAAAATTGAGTGCAATTTCTTCAAGGTTTAAGGTCTGGTCTTCCACTCATGCTGTTTTTTTCAGGTGCCTTTTTGCATCTCTAACTGCTTTACCGGTGCATACCAGGTGTGTAGTTGCTATACTCGGGTATATTCTTCCAGACAGACTGGGCATGATGTTGTTTAAAAAAGGCTTTGAATGGGTATGGAAGAGTAGAGATTTAAAAAAGAATCAGGTGTTTATGTCTTGTAAGTATAGGTGATTGATGTGCTGGTACATTTCCCAGCAGGTGGGGAATTCCTCTTCATCCATGTCCTTTGTTTCTTTTTAAAAATTTATTTATTATTATTAACACATTGGCACTCCGGGTAGATCGATAATCTGTATTGGACCTGCAGTGAATTTCACTCCTAACCAAAGTGGCTGCAGGTAAGATGTTTTCTATAAAGCAGATGGTAGCTGGTAGCTGGTTGATGACTAAGTATGTGTACACGATCTGGGAAGCTGTCCATGTGCATTTCTAGTTTTTTCCCTTACAATCTGTGTCCTCTGGATAAAAGATGTAGACAATAATCTCTTTGCTGTTAGCTGGCATCCAGCAGGTTCTGTATCAGGAGGTGCTTTAGTATTTCTAGCAGTGCATCTATGAAGTGAGATCTGAATGGGAGTCAACTCTATTTTACTAACTTTAATCTGCTATTAAAAGTATTAAAATATTTTTTTTCTGAATTTCAGAGTAACAAGTATAAACTAATTGTACCGGTAGTTAATAGTACTTATTTAATGTAAAATTATGTAAAATTTGTTGAAATCACATCCCCTTGGTATACAGGTTTTTAAAGTAAAAAAACAGAGCAAAGGATTGCTATCTGAGATTCATTTTTTTACAGGCTTAAAAGCTGTCATAAAACCAGTACAACTTATATCCAATGCATGTAGGAAAATTTAGATTTCATAGAGCAGGCCTTAAAGTTCAGCATTTGTATAAAGAATTCTTTTCCAGTTTGGTTGTTGAAATGTGGTGGTAGCTCAGTTTTTTTGGTGACTCTTCAATGGTAGATCTTGTTTTTGGCTGAAGTGGTGTTCGCTTTTTTAAATAATTGTAACTGGATTCTATCAGTGAAATTGAATTATATTTTTTTTTGTAATGGATAAGTTTTACCTTGCTGTGACTGATCCATGCTCCCACCTCTGCATCAGTGGTCCAGAAGTTGCTGCAGTGAAATTGAAACAGAGTTGTTGGTGATTTGTGTGGGATTTGGGTTGGTTTGTTTGTTTGTTTGTTTTGGGGTTTTTTTCCTTAACAAATAGAAGCTTATGTTTTGGCACCAATAGATTCATATGTTCTTGAGAAAAAGATACAGCTTCAAGGAGTGTTGAGTATCTAACACCTATGGCTGAAATAATTAAAAGCTACTTGAATACCTTTCATTAATCATTTAGATGCTTGAATATGCATTTAAATACCTAACCATAGGGATCTGCTTTTCAAAATGTTAGCATGACCATCTGAAAACTTGTACAGATTTTCTTCATGAGTCAGATCTAAGTTCTGAGTTAACAGGTAATCATGTTTTTCCTCATGTGCATTTGGGATTATGGCAAGACTAACAATTACAGGTATTTTTCCTCTTTAAATGAGTGTCGTAAGACTTTACAAAATTGAATTAGATTTGGATTTCATACTTTTAGATTTTTATGCTCTGGAGTGAGTAAAGGGGAATTAAAATTGTTCTAATAAATTAGCGTCTGCAATAAAGAACAGTTCCCTTCTCAACATAGCTTGACTGGACAGCAGTAGCAGGTAAGTGTGAAACTGTATGTTGTTCATCGTATTCGAAGAATTACTTAAGCTGCAGCTGTCAGTAACTGAAGTACTGTAGACTGTGTAAGTAAAACTGTCAGTTGAATCAGTGCACCTTGCCTATATTTTTGAAATAGAATAAGAAAATTATGGCTCTGCAGAAATTTATTCTGCTGAGAATGGGGGTTTGCACTTGAATGCTCGTAGTGGTGACTGGTGGGGCAAATCTACAGTGTATTCAAGAATCCATAAAGTAGTGTTTCTTTTTGTATTTAAAAGTGTGTCATGTGAAAGGATACCTGTGACCATGCAGGATAGCTGGATTTCCTTTCTGTTACAAATATGAACAATATTCTTGTATCACAGGTCTCAAATCTGTGTAAGTATCTTTGTGAAGAAAGTAATGAATTATTAACATATATTGTAATATAACTTTAAGTTTTCAGTTGGCTTAATTCTCTTGTCAAGCTAAATCTAGAGTAATAATGCTTTTTATGTAATATGTCAAGTACTTTATTCAAGCATTTGAATTGACATCCTCTACATTACACCTGAGACCTAGTGAATTATTAAATGTATTGAACGTTGGGATCATAGTGACTTCAATTAGAAAATGAATTTTTGACACTGCCATACAATACCAATTAGAAAAGATGAATTTAAAGGGGAAGAGGGTTTTTTAACATACTTGATTTTTGCGCTTATTTAGAAATGTTACTACATAACCATACTTGTAAGTGAGAACTCCTTTCCCAACACTTCCTTCTGCAACACCTCTAGAAAATGACAGCCGCCCAGGATGATGTTCAGTATTGTACTAGGAGATGGTCAGATATAATGAGGCTTTATATGGTTTATATGTTTGAATAAAACCCGGTTGATCTGACTGTTCATAGGAAATTTGAAATCTGGCATAAGCGCACCTGCTTGTATAATGAGTCTTGCTTTAATGGTCTTTTAAAATTTGCTTAATGTGCTACTGATGTTACTGAAGCTGTATTATATAGCAGATGTTACCTCTTTGACATCGCCTGATATAGACACAACACAAAACATACCTCTGACTTTACAGTCCTCACACAACCATAACTTGGATAAGAACTATCTAACATACAAAACTGTAGATCTGGTAAAGCTGTAGCAAAGTAGACTTCAGCTTCCCAAGCCACTGAATGCTGTTCTAAGCTACTTTCATTTAATCATTTAGCACAGTGCATTTAAGCTTAACCATCTAATCCTGCCCTGTAACCAAATGACAGCTTCAGCATTTGCAGTGGGTGGAGAAAGGAACACTTGTCTTCATTCCTCTTGCCTTCATTCAGTTGTTTTAGGGGGAGGTGAGAGGAACTGTGCTGTGTAGTATGGCTGAGGGTGAAATCATATACAATACGTAAAGTCACGCCTATATTTTGCAAGAGTTGAATGAGGTTGTTTCTAATGATTCTGCTGCGGTTTTGTGTATCTGCGCTGGAGTAACTTGTAATGTAGTTGGTCCGCAGTTGATTATAATATCTTTGTGATGTCTTTTGGTATTCTGAATATCGGGAGTAAAATCCATAAAAATGGATGAAGAGTTTTTTGGTGGCATGCTGCTATCTGCAGCCTGGTCAGATGTCAGTGCAGTCATTTCACTTCAAATGATATTTCAAAGTCTCTCTCTCTCTCTCTCTCTCTCTCTCTCTCTCTCTCAGCAGCAAAAGCCACTGTTTACATCTTAGCATATTAGATGCAGAATGGCTTATCTCAGAAAAAAAAAGTGGCAAATTCACAGGAGTCTGAAAGCCCATGGAGTGACTCTGTATTAGATTATAATCTAATACCAAATTTGTCTTGGTTAATAACTGCAAACAAAGGCTTCTGTATTCGGGCTATAAAATGGGAAAGGTCTCTAAAAAGAGCACTTGCAGTTCATGCGATTTTTATTTCAGTAGTAGCACTTGCTCCTATCCCTGTGTTGTCCTTCAGTTGTGCTAGTATCATGTAAAACCAGCGTGGCCCCCATAGCACTTCTCCAGATCAGGCTTCCATGCTCCAGCACTAGGTAATGCTTCATTTAACAGCCTCTACCAGTTTCTCTCTTACCCTTATTTTAATTCACAGTATATTTTCATTTCACCTCTGTGTGTTGGAACAATCCTTTGTGAGTTAAAAAATTTAACTTCAGAAAGGTGTTATCCTTTATTTGAGTATAGTATGAAACTGCTAGAGAGTGACAATAAGGCGCCAAGTATTTTGGAAAGAATTAATCCCTACTTAGCAACAAATCCAGAAGATAGGGATTCTGGTTTTTTGTCTTGTAATTAATGTCAAGATGGCTCAAAAAAAGTTGTTAAAGTGAAAAAGTGCCAAGCAGAGACATTTTGGGGGGGAACATAGCCCCAAAAGTATAGCAACCAGCTCAGTAGAGGCATAAATGCAAACCGAGACCTGGATTTGTAAGTCTGTGTTTCAGCTATAGAGCCAACTTTAATGGCTTTCGTCTCTTCAGTATACCAGTATGGGTCCTGAAAATGTAATCCATGGTCTAAAAGTCGTCTTGGGACATTTGTTGACTTGAGTGGTTTTGTTATTCTCTTCCCCCTGCCCCCCCCAGCAGAAGTTTTACTGCCTAGTAAGTCAGTATGAAAAATGGTATTAATTTTTTTTCAGTGTAAAGATGAACTTAGAGTACATTTGTTAGGTCTTGGAGGAAACAAAAATAGAAAATACTGAAGTTTTCATAAGAAGTAGGAGAAAGAGACGCATCCATTCCAGAATAGCCAGGGGCACTATTTTCTCCAGGGCTGTAGGAAATCGTTGCAGCTATGCAGGACTGCTGTTGGCTGGTTTCTTACTGTCTTGCTTCACCAGGCTTTGCATCAGTTCTGCTTGACTAGACAAACTGTGCATATTTTCATTTTGTTAAATTGTCGTTCTCACAGAAATAATGTTTCGTGTTGGAAATACCCTACTTGTCAGTGTTTTTTCTATGTGGGTGATTTGATTTTCTTCTTAAGCTTTATATTGCAGTTAGTGTATAGCGGAAAGTAAGCTGAATGTTTATATAGATTAGAGCTGTACTTGGGGCACAAATTAATTTTATCTACTAGAAAGGAGTCCTTGATTCCAGTGATGACAAAAAGAGGACAAAGGGGGAGCTGGAATTATTTATGTTTGTTTGACTGTTTGCAGAGTGAAAACATTTATGAAGTGGATGGGGGGGTTGTCTCTAAATCTGTTGCTGCCTGAATTCTTGTAAATATAAGCCCTTTTGTCTTTTTTCACTTGAAAAGGAAACATGAGGGAAGGAAATTGGGATGTGAAAGAATGGCTGCTAACTGCATTACTTATGAATTGTAGGTGGGGAAAAATAGCTTTTGGGCTCGAAGAGGTGAATTTATTTTATTTCCAAATGTAGCCTCCTGTGTAGTCTTTGTGTTTATTCGTATTTTTGTCTTCTCTCCTTTTTGTCTACCTTTACCCTGGTTGCTTTGTTTCTTCCTTTATGGTAGTTTCTTGAAAATTGCTGAGAACTTTAAGAAGTTTTGGGTTTTACAAACAGAATTCCTAGTCAGTGAGCCTGATGATACTAAAATGGAGAGATAATACCATACAAAGTTTTAGGTATTTGTTAACAATTCCATACCTCTCGTTAAAGTGGTCTCATGGTCTGTCCAAGTAAAGCTGCCATCAGCTAATGGATCTTAATTTAGTGTGGGAGGAGTAGCAAAAGGATACTTGGAAGCCTTTCCTATCCAGCCTGTGGGAAGCTTCTGCATGTGGAAGGGTAGAATTACAAAAACAATCATGTAATTGCTTTAATGGTTCCTTTTTAAATGTCCTTTTTTGTTACCTACTTGAGGATAGCTGAGAGGGGTTAAAGACTCCAGCAATGTCTGTTCCTCCATTTGCTTGGTTTGCTTTTGCTTTGAGCCAGCTCATTAATGAATCATTAACTGTGCTTTAATTTTTTGCAGACGATGTAATGCAGACTACTTACTGTGAAATTGACTTGGACAAAGGAAGAAGAGATGCATTTGTGTATGCTATCAAAAATCACTATTGGTACCAGATGTATATTGATGACTTGCCAATATGGGGTGAGTGATATTATGCATAAACAACTTGATTACAGCTACAGGAGTCCTATGCTAGTGGGTTTCATAGAGTCATTTAATGACTAAGCTTCATTAGAAGAATCTCATAAGTATATAGAACTTATGTAACCAAATTATACAAATAAATTGAAGGATTATTGCATTGAAAGAACAGTAGGATGGCTTGTACTAGTCAATTACAAAAGCAATGAAAAGCTGTTTTTTTTCTCAAGCACTGATTTAATAATACCAAGTTCTTAGGGTTAAATTCTTTTAAATGTTCAAGTGAGTGGTAAATAGATAGGTCAGATGTAAAGTCCATGTTAATGTGTTCATGAATAACAACTTTCATAAACCTCTTTCAATATTTAAACTTTATTTTTCTAGTTCTTGTGTTTGTTACTAACACAAGAGCTGCTTGGTTTACTTCTATGGTAATTTAGTGGCTTTCAGCAGTTTTGCATGTGCAGTCTGTGGTTATATGAAGGAGTTTCATCTTACTTGTTCTTACACAGTTCTTAAAATTGCTCTTGCTGAGTATTATTAGTCTGGGTTTAGAAGTGCTTGTGTTAAAGAGTGCTCTGCAGATTGTACTTTGCACTGATAGCAGTCAACAAAACCCCCCAAGCCCTAATCTCCCTGTTGTAGATATAAACTGAAGGGAAATGAAAAGCACCACAAAATGCTTTGTTAAGGTAAGGTCTTTGTTGCCTGTGTTCTTTGAAAGAGGTAAACCCACTGAAAATAAACAAAGTCCCACAACACCTACAAAAATACAGTTCAAGCCACATGACAAAAGTCCTTGGATGGGTAGTATGCTGCATAATGCTACCCATCATTCTTTCATTCATTCTGACAGAGGGTGGGGGGTTTAGCTCTTTTTTATAATTTTAATTGGTTTTAGAAAGTAGCTATCTGATGAACATGAGCCCCAGCCAGAATTGCTAGTGCTTCATTTATTTATTTATTTATTATTTATCTGTTACTTGGGAAGGTTCTTGCTTTTTTTTAAATGTATCTCTTTTTAAGAGATGACATTATAATGCCTGACAGGAGAAGTACTCATATATTGTATTTGTTCTTTTCAGCTGATTTGCTTAGTGTGTGTAACAGCTCTGTGGCAGGGCTTGGAGTAGACCCTAATTAACCTGTGTGGCCTTTACTACTTGCGCAATTGCTTAGTAGGCTTTTAAAAAGCATGCGTGAGTGACAGTTGTTGCTATAATATTTTTTTATGGTTTCAGCCTTTCAGCAAAAGATCAATGAATGATTTTCCTAGACTAGTGGCAGCTACATAGGCTTTAGACTGCCCAAGGATGATGGATGCTAAGCTGACTTCTTTGGAATCCTGTGTGGCTAGCGAGTCTTGGAGACATTCTTTCTTAGGACTGTTTTTTCTGATGTTATTTGGGAACATTTTTTTCTCACATCAAATACCAAAGAACAAATATACTTACTAAATCTTCTACACACTGACTAAATTTTATGCTCTCAGCTGAAAAATCTGTTTTACTGTGGTTCCGGTGTTTTAATGTTCTTCAGTAGTATGCTTTGTATCCACGAGAAGTCATTCCTAATGCTACAGCTAACAAACGTGTAGAATCTAGGTATCATCTTTGTATGATATTAAGAAGCTGACTTTGATAGTTTTTTGGAACCAGGACCTCAAGTTGTGATACTTAATAGATGACTGCAGCATCATAAGTACTGGTGGTAATATGCAAGGATATAATCTGATGTCAGGTGTGAAAGTAAATGGTGCTGACGATTTTGGTCTATGTCTCCTGAGGGCTAGGTAAAACTAGCAGGACTGCATATTGGTCAGTCAATATTAGCCTGGGTTTTATTCCAAAAAATTAATCAGTTCTTGATGGGGGGGGCTGAGAAAGGAATGGATGCACCTGAACTGATCAGAAGTGTTTATCCTCAAGTCTGAGCAAGTCTTTCTGACCTTTGTGTTCCAAGCACACTTTAGAAAACTGTTAATATAGCTTATCTGCATTAATTGTGGTTTTGCTGGGTCTCTGTTCAACAATAGGAATATTTCAGGCTCTGAGCCCTCGGAGACTTGCTGCTCACTGAACAGTTATAAATATTTCTGTTATGAATATGGCATGAGTGATAAATACACATGGCTCCTCCAGCTTGTTGGTATCTTGGACTGTATTGTATAGACTTGCCTAGTACTATGTGATGTGGTGGTAGAGATACCAAGGAAAGCTAATATCTTATGCTTGATTGAGTGTCATCACATAGCTGTTAATTTCAAGAACTAATGAAAAACATTAGGACTGCAAAAAATATAGTAAGAACTTTAGTAATTATGATGGCATTTCTGAAATACTCTGAATACTGAGATTATTTTTTTTTTTTTGTAATTAAAATAGTATCCAGAACTGGTTACCTTCAGCTTGCATTAAAAATATCTTGTGCTGAAATGGCTTTTTTGTTGCTGTGTGAAGGCTATCATGTTGATCCACTTTATTTGGATTATTTTCCTGAGAACCGTGCTAGCCAGCCTGTATTGTATGTACTGTATCACGCAAGCCACTATTTTTTCATTGTTGGTTTGTGTCTCATAGCCCGATTAAATCAAAATTTTGTTCCCTAAATGTAAATGGCTAGAGTCCTTTTTTTGTGCTACCAAAAGAATGTAAGTATTCTCTGAAGAGTTTAAAAGAAAAGGGTTCAGGTGGTGTTAATGTTTGCTGGAGAATTCTAGGCAAATTCTGTTTAATTCTGTTCCTAAATCTGTTCCACTCACTTCTTTGGGCTTATCCAGGTAGATTTTGTGGCACTCCTCCTGTCTCCTGGCAAACTTTAGTTAAGTTCATGTTTTATGTTCTTTATGGCTTTCCACCTTGGTAAGGCTTACTGATGTCAAAGTCATATGCACAACCATTAATATTTGAAATTCTTCTTAGGAAGTCCTCAAAATATCCACTAAGGAGTACTCTATTTTCAGTAAAGACTAGGCATAAAATAACTTTTCTTAACTGCTGATAACTAAAGGTAAGGACTTCCAACTGCTGTTTGAGGGCTTTGGAAGGTTTACACTTTATTTTCTGACCTGAAAAAGGCAACCAGATCTTTTTCAGTGCATTCAGATAAAATTATTCCATTTTCTGTTTTTTCCTGAATTGCTATCCCACAGTGGAATGGCTAGGCTTGAATGTCTTTATTTCAGGACATCTCCCTAAGTATATGGAGCTCTGTGTTAGTTCATTCCTTCAAGTAGTGATTGATCAGAATGTCCTTTAAGTAGTCTAGAGGTCTGTATTGTCATGGTTTTGGATACCACCATGGGAACAGATGGTATGCCAGGTGCTAGGCTGTATGGCATAGGCACAAACTGGCACGTGTTTCATGTGGATGGCATATACAAGGCAATCCTGACAGATGAGCATGAGTAAAAAACATGACAGAAAAATACCACCTTGAAAATTAAAAAGCACAGGTAATGCACAAGTGCCATTCTTTCATATACCTGCTGCTTTGCGATAACCTGTTCCATATCCTTCACCTACTTGTTCTTCCACTCCCCTCCACCTTTGTATATCTTGAGTGCTGCTTTTATTGTGGTTTTCCATCTTGTACGTGATCTTTGGTGTGATGGTCTTGACATTAAAGATGATGCTTGTAGTCTGTTAACTTGGTGACTGCTAGGCTTGACTTTCCCCCCACACACTCCCCCCAGCATAGTACGTTCTCTGGAATTTTTCTATAGTAGATTAGACATTTTGCAGTAATTTACTGAAAATTAAGAACTTAATTATAGCTAATACTGAGTTCAGTTGAGTTCTGATGCTCCAGGAGCATCTGAGCAGCTTTCCATGTTGGCGGTAATAAAAATCTTCAAGTAAATGATAACTTTCTGAATTTTTCAGTGAAAGTAACAGAGAGCAGTCAAAAACTGTCATTCTTGGCAAGCATTAGAAGCTTGTGTGCAAATGAGAGCAAGAAGTATGTGTTGGGGAGTCAATTAATGAGGAATACAGAATGGAAGTAAAATTTTTAAGAAGAAAAATGAGTGAAGGGATAGACGGGAGATGGGAAGATATAGAGGTCTTGGCTAAGTTCTATTCATGGAAATTAAATCTGTGTTCAGCTAGTTGTTTATCTGGTAAGAATTCAAAATAAAACTAGAGGAGCTGTTGTGCCTTCTGTTTCTTCTGCAGTGTTTGTAGCTGCATGCCTTTTTCTTTTAATGCCATTACAAAATGCTTCTTGCATGTACCTGTGGATTGAAGGTGTAATCGAGGTATTAGAGTTGAAAAGAAGAGCATAAGGTCTGCTGTGTTCTCTTTGCTGTAGTTATGTTGTTTTTTTTAGCTGGCAGAACTTTTGTAATGCATATTTTTAAAAAAATAATTACAGAATATTTGAAAAGCATACCTGTAATGGATGCTTACACTTGTTTCCTATGCAGGTATTGTTGGAGAAGCAGATGAAAATGGAGAAGATTATTACCTTTGGACTTACAAAAAACTTGAAATTGGTTACAATGGAAATAGAATTGTAGATGTCAATCTGACCAGTGAAGGAAAGGTGAAATTGGTACCAAACACAAAAATCCAGATGTCATATTCAGTAAGTAATTTGGTGCTGCATCTGTAATAAGAAATTCTACATGATGAAATGGCTCAAAAATAAGTACTTGTATACCTACAACTATGTATTGATACA